>NC_140944.1:9656809-10189309 GCF_014529385.1 Adiantum capillus-veneris
GATTTTCAAAATTTCCACCAGATCACCCTGTAGACATCCTACGCGTAGGATATCTACGGCTTATTTTTTCAGACTGAAGTGCCCCTGATGCTTCCTTATGCTCTCAGCAAGTGCGAGTATGCTTCACAATTGCAAAAACATGCAAAAATCACTCAATTTAATCCTTTTCTGAAATTTTACGTTTTCTGGCTCCGCCTTTTGGCTTTTGGTCAATAAAAATAGGGAAAAACACTCAAGTCAATATGTTACTAGGGTAAAACCTACCCTCTGAACACAATGGTGCAGTCAGAATTTTCAAATTTGGTCTGCAGAACCCCCTTGAGACATCCTACGCGTAGGATGTCTATGTTTACAGAATTGCAGGTTTTCTTCACAGAACCCTTGCAAATGCTCTTTTATATGCACAGCATCAGTCAGTCATACAAAAATATCCACAAAATCTTGTTTAATGCATTTTTACCCTCAAAAGCACACTTTTTCGTGATTTCAAATGCAATCAAGCACTTTAGCAAATAATTCAGTGCTAAATAGCTCTAGATCAGAATCGGATCACTTACCTAAAGCTACTCCTACAAATCATATGGGGTTTTGCATCTATGAGTAGAAAAACGCTTCACTGCCACACACGGACTAGTAAACGCTTTTATCACCTCACAAATCACTCGACCAGCAATAACTATCTAATCCACAGATCCTAACTAAACCTATCTAGTCGCAAACCCTCGGCAAGACACACGCTTCCTGGCTATCCACTTGATCGTAGAATATCCTCTTCCGGATCCACTTAAGAAAAACGCTTTCTTTAGCCGAAACTAAATCAAGCAACCATCACACGAGTGTTAATAGGAAACCTACTTAGTCCTTGTGTCCCCGGCAGTGGCGCCAATGTTGGACGGGAGAGACTCACACACCCATGAAGTGCATGCAAACACTACCTAGATCAACATAATGTCAATCGAGGACACACATGACACGATAGGCACACGGAGGAAATCTCTTTAGCTTGTCAGGCTGAGACCATCCTACACATACAACACTCTGGAAGGCCAACTAAACCACAATCAAGAACCTCACTGCTCTCAACTACACCACCTAGCCACATGCACACATACGGAAGGTAACTCACCTAATCATGCCAGATTCGTACGAAACTTAAGGAACACCATCCCCTCACTAGGATACACCTGTCCCTAAGCTTCTACACTCAAAACCCTCACTCAAAACCCATCTGCGGAAAACGCGTAGGATGACAGAGTAGCTTATGTCGCCACGATTCTGTAGACTACTAGCACACAGAAAACAGACATCGTTTGATACACTTACGGCCACAAATAGCTCGTAGATGTATCGGGGTGTGCGCTTCCTCTCGCGTGGAATGCTTGGCGTTGTCGCGTAGCTCTCCTCGAGCCTACAGCAATGGTGCAGTCAGATCTCCAATGTGTTGAGCGAGCAGGGCGTAGCGAGAGGATAAAGCTCACGCACACTCTCTTTCTCTCTCACACACAGTAGACAGCAGCGCTAAAGTTTTGATTATGATAAAAGTCCTCTTTACAAAATGACCTAGGTACCTTATATACTAAGGCTACCTTAGGTTTAACCAAAAATGGGGTTGAAAGGGTCAAATGGCTTTGTATTTACAATCTGGAAGTGCCATTGCACCCCGGCTTCTGAAACTAGAATAACTACTCATTACAAATGACGTTTATAGCCATAATCCACAACATTTCATAACTCGCAAAAGATAAGACTTTGGTACGAAACTTGAGTTACGTTGTGTTGTTGACCCAGCGTTCAACAGTGAGGGAATTGATGTTTTGTTTTATAAGTGTTTTGCTTAGTGCTTGAAGCTTCCAACTTCATTGCACTAGCTAGTTATTGAAGGAACACAAAGAGTGGTATTGTAAAACGTCTCTCTTGATGGGGGAAACCTATAATACTAAGCCTTTTGAAGAGGGGACCAGCTCCATGTAAATCTGATCCTCAACTGTTGTCAATAGCTTAATGTCTCTCTCTTTTGAAGTATTGTTCATGCCTATCTAACTAGGTGTTATGCTTTTTGTTGCTCTCTCCACCCAAGCACTCTTGTTATGCTCATTAGGAATCTATTCTAATAAAATGCTCACTATGTTCATGCTATTTTTCGCACACAAGTTACTAGGCCATCAAATGTTACAAATGAGGTTTCATTCTCATATGCCATGTACAAAGATAATTCTAAAACTGAGTTGTTTTTGTACTAATTTTTTCCTTTTCTCTGAAGCCAGTTGTCTTTTGAATGTGTAGGGAGGCATTGTAACATGACCTAATCGCAATCCACAAAATTATCAAATCGTGGATCGGTAACCCAGCTAGGGCATGGAAGCACGAGCCTAAGATGTATAGACATAGAGGATTCAAGGGATTCAAGGGAAGCCATGGAAAGGGATTCCTCTAATCAACAACACATTCCTACTTATTAATCACTTGCACTCAATCATGTGGTTGAAATTAACCTCTCACATCAATCACTCTATTCATAACTCTTAATCACACAACTACACAAGCATGCAATTAACATACCTACTCCGCATTAATGTGTCCATTCCGGCACAACCCCTCAATACGACTATGTATGCACACACACTAACCGCACACCTTGTAGAGAGAGATGAAGAGAAGGAAGGCATAGCCCCCACACACCATGGCCAATGGTGTGGATAGACTAGATTAACTCAAAAAAAGGATTAGAGATCTTCCATCACACTAATACAATCTCACTCCACATAATCAAACAAAGAAGACTAATAATAAAGAAAATGTAATTGATTATTAGAAATCAAGAGCTACATCAGCATGGAAAGCCCATGAGCCTCATGACCATCCACTCTACAAAAAGAAGAACTCACACAAGAATGACTTCTCATTAAGCACAGGGATCTTTTATAGCTTTGGGCCTCAAACCCTTCAACTATGGGATAACGTTTATCTCTAGCTTAGACTCATACACCTTTGGAACTCCTAAATCAGCCCAAGGCCCTATACAATGAAAAGAAAATCTTGTGCATTATAGCACATCCACAGCTTGGTGCATAATTGGTGTAGCCTGTGTTAGCCGCTGCTAAAATTCCCCCCTTCCTAATTTGGCGCACGTCCTCGTGTGCCGGTGAAGCAAGACACGGTGACATGGTAGAAAGCAAGTCCATGGAAGAAATGTTGAGCTACAAAACATAAGAACAAGTAATGAGCATCAAAGGCCACCAAGAATGAATAAAACATGAAGCACAAATGAACAATCATGCAAAGTGATTTTTTTGCTTCCAAAAGATGGGTGAATCATAGTCAAAAGCTAGAAAACATAAAGCAAAAAAACAATCATCATGAAGATTAAACCACTTGAAATTTCAGTTTTATGGATGAAACACGAGCAATCAATTATGACCCTAGGCTAATGCAAGTTCATAAACCTACTAGCCTAAAAACTATGTGAACAGTCTTAATAAATCGTTCAAGTCTATCATGTCTATGGGCGGTAAAAAAGCTCCTAATCTATTAGTACATTGTCAAAGCTTTTTGAAGCTCATGGAAGTTTTGTTTTTTGTCATTCATTAAAAAATTAAAGCACAATCACAAGGCTACCACCCCAAGGCAAGTCTAGGTGTGACTCTTGGCTCCTTGAACCTCAAGAAGGTGTTCCAAAAGCCTACTAGCCTACCAAGGCGACGGCTAACCCCTATCATCCCAGGGCATCGGTTTAGGGCCTTGACCAAGTAAGCCAAGGTGATTCCCCTTGCCTACCAAGTGTCAATAAGGCGCTAGGCCTTACATAGACACAACATAACATAGAAATTTTCTTTTCATGTGTCTAGTAGCATTTTTGCTACTTTTTCTTGACACTTTTTTGCTTCATTGTTTCATTTTTTAGCACTTTATTGCTTCCAACATGAGATGCTAATGGCAAATGGACTAAAGGACTAAAGCCTAATCATAGCCCTAGGTCATGTTAAAAATGAATGGAGTATTAAAACTATCACTAAGAGTTTAGGACTAATGAGAAATGAACCTATATTAACATAAGGTCAAGGTCAATTACCTATGATTAGCACACATAAAACCTAATTTTTTGATGAGTTAATTTTCACAAATCAAAGTGTTGAAACTTTAAGATGCCTAGCTTTCGAACATGGAAAAACCATAGCTTAGAAGCAAAAATTACTTAGGCCAAACATAGAGAATGAAGAGATGAAGAAAAGAGCAAAAACTTGGAAGGATTACACCTATTCATGTCTTTTGAGCATCCTTGAGCAAGCATCCCCTTTGTGTAGACAAGTCTTCTTGATCCATTTTATTTGCAAAAGAAGCTTTTTGAAGCTAAGTGTAAACACAAGCTACAAAAGCCATTTATTGAAATCCAAAAGCACAAAAAAACATTAATGAAAACCAAAAGCTAGCCCGAATTTTCCAAAGGGAAAAAACTCAAGGGAAAAAAATGCATTTGGTTATGCACATGATGCTCTTTGCAGCAAATTTATGCATACAAATCAACAATGAGAGAGATATAATGCTTCTACATAAGCACATTTTGCAATTTTTAACATCTCTCATGCATGGTTCAAAAGTTTGATTAATTTCTAGCTCAATGAATATGAAACAAACAATACAAGAGCTGAAAATAATGCATCTTTTGAATGAAATGAAGTGGCTCTCAATAGCCAAATTTTACAATTTAAAGCTTTTCAAAAAGTTGGCTAACACTAGCTCATATGAAATTTTACATTTTTAGAGCAATCTATGAGTTAGAGATGACTGCAACTTGATGAAATGAAAATAAATGGCTCTCACTAGCCAAATTTTGTACTTGAAAGCGCTGAAATAAGTTGTCTAAACACTAGCTCAAATGGAAAAATTTAACTTTTGACAAGGCTATGAGCTAGTATATATACAACTTTTATTCCAAAGAATTTGCAATGGCTCAAATATCCACGTTTTGCAATATTTTGCAATCATGACCCCTTCTTGGATCAATTGAAATCACAGTTCGCCCACATCCCTTCAAAATGAAGCTCAATTGTTAGTGCATGAAAGCATTTTTCAATCAATACAAGCACTAAAATTTTCATGTTCAACCACAAACTCAAAATGATACTGCTCTCCCATGGTCATTCAAAAAACTCGATTTTAGTGCTATGTAAAGATTTTACAATCTAATCAAGCACTAAAATACAACAAGCAATGCCAAGTTCATTTTTAATGCAAACTCTTTAAGCATTAAAGCATTAGCAATTGTAGTCTCAAAGTGAATCACAATCAAGACGAGTTTTCATTTCTTTGCAACAAAGTTTTCAATCAAAATGGCCAGCATTAATGCATTAACAAAAAAATTGGTGCAATGAGATTCATTTATGCATGGAAGTGCTCACATAATCAAAGCACACATGACACCGATGCCCCTTTCCTTGCTCTCACCTAGCAAATATGTCATATATAGCATAATCAAAATATCATCTCTCTTGAAACCGTCGATGCCCAATTTCGTGCAATTGGCCATACCCCATAAAGCTTGACTATTAGTGCATTTGCATACAAAATAAGCATCAATCCATCCAAAATAAATATAACGCTATCCCATGGTTAGTTACCAATGATAGATGCTTAAGTTTAGCACATTTAGAATACATGTCGAGCACCCAAAATATATGTTCCAACATTAGGCCTGTAATGCTTAATTTTTCAATTAAACGTCACAAATCCCACATTTTTTATGCAATTCTCAAACCCATGCATAGCATAAAATTCATGTTCCATGCTCTCATAGAACAAATGAGTGGCTCAGATCAGTACAAAGGTAGGGGCAGTGAGGGGCTTTAGCCTTATGAGCTCGAGCGCAAAGAGAAAGGTGGGAACGCCTTTTAGTATTTTTTTAATTTTTTTATTTTTGAACTTTTTGTCTTTAATTTATTAGTCTGCTCTGTTTCAGTCGGCAGAGAATGCTTAGAGAGGTGTTGATTGCAGTCCAGTCGTCAAGGAAAATGCCATAATCAACAGCGCCATAAGTGCAATGGCATCGACGAATTTGTGAGCAGAGTGAGAGGGTAATCGACCCTGTGTATACGTGTGTGATGACGCAAGCCTGGCATGTAGGCAACAAAACGCGCCAAGGGATGCGGGCCATAGGCAACAAAAGAAGGTGCAGTGCACTGGCGGGTTGCAGCTGATAACGACGAATCAATGATGGGGAAGAGAGAGAGGGAGAGAGAGAGAATTGGGAGTTGTGTGTGTGGTCTCCAAAATCGAAGGCGATGAGCCTTGCTCTACAGCCAAGAAGGATTCCAACCTGTGTATAGACAGCTCATGGTACAAGCCTAGCAAAGCGATGAAATCCGGATTTGCAGCAAGCCGCGAATGTCTTTAATTACTACGGGGTGTGTATGGTGCATGATCTTCAGTCCGCAACAAAATTTACGAGGCCTGGCTCACTATGTGACTGTGTGTGTGTGTGTGTGTGTGTGTGTGTGTGTGTGTGTGTGTGTGTGTGTGTGTGTGTGTGTGTGTGTGTGTGTGTGTGCGTGTGTGTGTGTGTGTGTGAGGTATCATTTTGGGCCTCTGGCATAGTGGTCTTCCCCAGCTAGCAAGGATCACGGGCCAAATGGGGAGCGTGTGTGTGTGGGGTCGCGAGCACCGAGCCACCAGGCAAGTGGGGTGTGTGTGAGCAGCTCCAAAGTAGGTCAGTACCGAATATGGTGTATGCGGCATGACTCACGATACCCAGGCTGTGGACTGTAGCGAGCCAGGTATTCAGCAACACCAAAAGGCAAGAATGATTAAAGCTGGAACAATATGATTTTTTTTCCTTTTATCTTCCCTTTTGAAAATTCTCTTTTGGGACTTGTTCCCACGTAGAAAGTGTACACTGTTGGCACTTGTGAGTGTATGTGAGTTTGGGTTATCGGCAAATCTCCCTAGAGATGGAGAGTGAGTGGGACTTGCCATGGCATCTAATGAAAGAGGGAAGACAATGCACACATTTGATGGAACTCAAGAAATAGGCTCATTAAACTATATCTTTTGTAAGCCTGAACCTAAAAAAATTAGATTCCGACTGAGCTAAATTTTGTTTCTTTGCGCCCTTTAATGGTGCATGCACATTAATTTGAATATCCTAGTAGATAGAATTCCCCATGCATCAAATGAAACAAGATATTCATCCAATCCTCATCAATGTACACACTATTAATCCATTCTCGTCCATTTCTTCATATACTTGAATTGGAAGAATTTCATGTTCAAAATCGATTTTCAATACATCGGTTTATGCACACAAGATGAGTAATCAAATCTTTTTTGGCCCATTCAAGTCTCATTATTTTCAATCATTGCAAAAACTAATTGCTCATATTTAGAAGGCCTAATCCTCCAAACCCAATTGGATTGTCATCACATTGCTACACACTTTTAATTCATGCGGCATTCACCAATTACCATACCCCATTGGCATACATAGCAATAGTAATTCATAAAATCATTTTCGATTGCGTCAATTGAATCATCTCAAGTCAATCATACACCCCAACTTTTAGGTCTAATAATCATCATGATTGGTAATTGTTGCTACCAATTATGCATCCCCAATTTGGACATTGAATGCCATACACCAATTATTTGGCCAAATTAATCATCATAATTGGTCAAAACTACCAATTATTAATTCAACAACCGGATTGCACATGCCATTGAGTAGGCACACACACCCAAATTTAGACCAAAAATTTATGAAATTAATCCATCAATTTCACATTGCAAATGTTCAAATTGCAAACTCAATCAAGCATACGTGAATGCATGCATGCTCAATTTCTAAAAAAATTAACACTATTTTGACCCAATCAAGCAATGCACACACTCAAAAATTAAGCACAAAAGATTCAGATTTGGCTCAATTGGCAATGCATTAGGCTTACACCTAATGATTGCACACACTTTTCATGCAAATTTCATAATAAAAAATCATTTAGGTGCCCTAATTGACCATTAATCATAGAAAATCAAGTGGTCTTCGACACACACACACTCAATTTTTGCCCAATTTTTTGACAATTAGGCTTATCCAATGATTGAATTAGCCTAACATACACATCATTTACATGGTTGCATACTCATGTATCATCAATTCCACCATTTTCTATGTATGCACACATTGAAGATTAGGTGCACACACACTTGAAATTTTTGACAGTTTTTTCCCTCTTTGGTGCATGCACACACACACAATGATCTTTATGCACACACATGAATTCTTGATGAGAATTAAGCATTATTTAGATACACACAAAGTTCATTAGTCACAATTTGACTATGAATTTCATTCCAAGTGTATCAAATCAGGTGCAAAGTGTAGGTCAATTTGTGTTACACACCTAATTTTAGCAGATGATTAGCAAATTGAATCACATTGATCAATCAAGAATTGACATAACAAGTGAGTGCACTTACATCGTAATTACACTCCAAGCTATTCCTTTGCTCCACGCTAAGACGCATCATTGCACACACAAGTTTGTGCACCACCAAATCGGCTCCAAAATTGACCATTTGTTGGTCAAAATCAAACACTCAAATCATCAAATTAGGCATAAGTTGGTACAATTAACTTGATTAGAGTGATGATTCCACCTCTTGCAAGGGGATTTCACATACTTTACACTTCAAATGTTAGTGGTTAGGTTAGCAAGGTTAGTCAAAATTAGTAGAAATTAGCATGGAAAGAAGCGAATTAGCAAGGGTTAGTATGAAATTAGTAAAATTGGGGGTGGAATTTGGGGTTTGGGGTATTCATAACTCAACATTAACATCAATTTATTGCACAACATCATCAAATCAAACCAAAAAATGAGTTACACACACTCAAAAACCAACAAAATTAGTAGTGAAATTACTCTATTCTACACATCTTAAGCTCACTAGCTTAGGTTATTGATCCTCGGCAACGGCGCCAAATGTAGGGAGGCCTTGTAGCATGAACTAATCGCAACCCACAAAATTGTTAAATCATGGATCGGCAACCCGGCTAGGGCATGGAAGCACGAGCCTAAGATGTATAGACATAGAGGATTCAAGGGATCCTTCTACTCATCATAGAGAGAAGCCATGGAAAGGGATTCCTCTAATCAACAACACATTCCTACTTACTAATCACTTGCATTCAATCATGTTGTGGTTGAACTTAACCTCTCACATCAATCTCTCTATTCACAACTCTTGATCACACAACTACACAAGCGTGCAATTAACATACCTACTCTGCATTAGTGTGTCCATTCTAGCACAACCCCTCAATGCGACTACGTATGCACACACATTAACCGCACACCTTATAGAGAGAGATGAAGAGAAGGAAGGCATAGCCCTCACACACCATGGCCAATGGTGTGGATAGAATAGATTAACTCAAAAAAAGGATTAGAGATCTACCATCACACTAATACAATCTCACTCCACATAATCAAACAAAGAAGACTAATAAGAAAGAAAGTGTAATTGATTGTTAGAAATCAAGAGCTACATGGGCATGGAAAGCCCATGAGCCTCATGATCATCCACTCTACAAAGAGAAGAACTCACCCAAGAATGACTTCTCATTAAGCATAGGGCTCTTTTATAGCTTTGGGCTTCAAACCCTTCAACTATGGGATAAAGTTGAGCTCTGTAGCCTAGACTCATACAACTTTGGAACTCTTAAATGAGCCCAAGGCCCTATACAATGAAAAGGAAATATTGTGCACTATAGCACAACTCTTAATCACACAACTACACAAGCATGCAATTAACATACTTACTCCGCATTAGTGTGTCCATTCCGGCACAACCTCTCAATGTGACTATGTATGCACACACACACTGACCGCACACCTTGTAGAGAGAGATGAAGAGAAGGAAGGCATAGCCCTCACACACCATGGCCAATGGTGTGGATAGAATAGATTAACTCAAAAAAGGGATTAGAGATCTTCCATCACACTAATACAATCTCACTCCATATAATCAAACAAAGAAGACTAATAAGAAAGAAAGTGTAATTGATTATTAGAAATCAAGAGCTACATGGGCATAGAAAGCCCATGAGCCTCATGACCATCCACTCTACAAAGAGAAGAACTCACCCAAGAATGACTTCTCATTAAGCATAGGGATCTTTTATAGCTTTGGGCCTCAAACCCTTCAACTATGGGATAAATTTGAGCTCTCTAGCCTAAACTCATACAACTTTGGAACTCCTAAATGAGCCCAAGGCCCTATACAATGAAAAGGAAATATTGTGCACTATAGCACATCCACAGCTTGGTGCATAATTGGTGTAGCCTGTGTTAGCCACTGCTAACAGAATGTAAAAGTTCATTTATGTCTTATTATATAAGTTAAAACAGCTACACATATATGCTTGAATCGAATATATGTCACATAGATCTTGAGGCCTTTTGCTATTGTTTCAGTATAGTAACTATGAAATTCAATTTTTTATGTCCCCACTCCCCCCAAACCTCTCTCTCTCTCTCTCTCTCTCTCTCTCTCTCTCTCACACACACACACACACACACACACACGTGTGCATGCGTGTTGGGTGGATCATAGCAGCTTGCTTGGAGCTCGTGTATGCATACACATATGATTTGTCATCATGGCATAGTAGGTGAAAAATAGGCGTTGCGGTTGAAGAGACGGCCCCAAGTTGACCCATGGACAAGGCAAGCAAACTTCTTTTTCTCAATCTCTTTAAAGAGAAGTATAGATGGCTATGATTGGTCCCCCCCCCCCTCTCTCTCTCTCTCTCTCTCTCTCTCTCTCTTCCTCTTCTCTTCTCTTGAACTTGAGACCATCGAATAGATCTTTGAGATCTCATCATATCGATCCTACAACATCATAAATTCTCCTCCTATCAAGACTTTTGTGTGTGTGTGTGTGTGTGTGTGTGTGTGTGAGTTAAATGAAAGACTTAATGCTTCTTCTTCTTCTTCTTCTTCTTCTCTCTCTCTCTCTCTCTCTCTCTCTCTCTCTCTCTCTCTCTCTCTCTTTCCTCCCCGTAAGTATGCAATTGTTGCAGACTTGTCATGTAGAGCTTTCATGTCTCTTTAGATTGTTCCTATACCCTTATATTTTATTATATTTTTCTCTCTCCCACCTTGTCCTTGCCGCGTCATTCACTGGGCGCTAAAAATCTATCTCTATGTGTGGGTGTGGGTGTGTGAGTGTGTGTGTTTGATTTTTGATAAGCACCCTCTCCTGTCAAAATTCTGAATTTATGCATTTTTAAATGTGGCGGCCCACAATTTAGCTCTTAAAAATAAATGCCTCAAAACTGGCAAAAGGTCTCTCAATTAGGAAATCTCTCTTCCCATTTGGGGTGCCAATGCGAGGGTTGGTTTTTGTTGGGTATTTTACCCATTTCAAGACATATTTTGTGTTTTCTATGGGTAAAAATTGTTATTTACCATTTAAAAAATACACTATAACGCAAGGAAAGTCGATATCTTTAAAAAATTGAAGGGCAAGGGTCTTCCTATGGAAGGTATTTTGGGGAGGCCTACCGACTGGGATGAAGGCTCTAGCCAAAGTGATTGGCGTAGATAGATGCTCTTAATGCAAAATGACTAGAGAAGACCTCTCCCACCTCTTCAAGGAATGCCCTGCGATCAGCAGTCTTGGCGGGTAGGGTATGCAAATGGGTTCAAAGGACCTGGAAGATAGGTTTATTTAAGAACAATATTTATTTGGGATGGAAGTGTTAGAAACTGGACACGCCCTACGGAAATTAACTACTCGGCAGATTATCATTTTTTGTAATATTCATTTATTGAGAAAACTCGACATTTCACCTTGTAAATATTGGGCCTTACAGAAGTTTCCAGATTGTATCTCAGTTTGTATCTCAGTTTTGATAGTTACATTGAGTAGATGGTTGATTTGGAACTTTAGGGTTTGAAAATTGTAAGGTATTTATACCACTTTTTGACCTTAATGAAAAACCTTTTTTCATTTAAAAAAAAGTTGGAAGTCTGTGAGTGAGCGTACTATGTACGAGAGAGAGTGTGAGCTTCATCTTGACGCTACGTGTGCACCCATGGTCGGAATCGAGTGCGAAGAAGTGCAGCGGGTTGCCCCCGACGAGAGCTACGCACCGATACCTACATTGCGCGCATACGGCCCGGTTTTGCAAGCTCCATCTACGAGCTTCATCTGGTGATTCGGTGAGCACACGTTGTCCAATTTTGCATTGCAGCATATCCATGCGTTCACATTGAGTAGAGCTACACATTAGGCACTTTAGATTTCAAAAACGAAGACCTGCAAATTTCGGCCAGACATCCTACGTGATTTTGCACCGGGTGTTTTGGGTTGGGGTTTTGGATCATAGACCTTAGGGAGAGCAACCTATTGGTGTTAGTAGGGTCTCCTTCAAGTTCTGTGGTGTTTCGAGATTGTTTGATGGGTGTTCGGCTCTAGAAAGCGTTGTAGGAAGTTTCCTCTTATGCACTCTTGAAGGCTGTGACTTAGACATTGGGTAGAGACCTCTGTAGGAATTAGTTAGGAGTCGATCGAGTGTAGGTTGACACCTTATGCTTGCTTCCACGTGTCATAATAACTAATATCTAATTCTCCTAAATAATTTTCTCATGTTAAACTGATCATTTAATATGGGAAAGTACCAGGGGAGAAAAAAGCTAGATTATTAGTAAAGCTAGCAGACTGGTCACAGTAGGGGGTCCACAGTAGGGATCCAAAGGGGTACCATCTGCACAAGAGCAATGTGCAATGTGCAATGAATGGGCTCCAAAGACCTTAGGGTTCAGCCCATTAAGACTTCTAAAAGGTTAAGTTCCAAAATTTCAAAGTGTAAAGTCCAATGGTCGATTCTAAATGGAATTGGATGCTTTGTGTGTGTGCAAAAGGCCAATAAGCTAGAGTACAAAAGCAAAAAAGTTTTGAGAAGATGACAAAGCTTAATAAGGACTACACACACACACACACATACATACTATACACCTAAGCTTACCCTTTCCACAAAGTAAAGAGGACACATGTCAGGCATGCAAAGAAACCCCCAATTCTTGCTTGAATCCTATTGGATGGACACAGAGGTGGACCAATGAGAAGTTAGCTAGTGTAAACTAAAATTTTATTTTTATAAATGCTCAAAAAATAACCAATAAGAAATAGTCTCCCTAAAAGACTATTGGACAGTCAAAAGGTCCAATGATAATTAAGCAGTTCCTTAAATTGCTTAATTCCTATTGGCCAAAGGACAAAAAGGTCCAATAGCAAAGCAGATAATTAAATTAATTATTTGGCATTTACAAAATGGAAAAAAGGATGGACACTTGTCACAAGGCTCTTGACTGGGCCTCTCAAAAGCTATTGGCCAAATTATTTACGGGCCAATAGGAAGCCAGCAAGAGTAAAACTCATACACAAATACTATTGGCTAGGCTTTTCAAAGGCCAATAGGAATGCAGCATGAGTAATTGGCAAGGGGGGTCAACCAAGAGGAGAGAGGGGGCTGTTTTGGAAGGGCATTATTCCACACACACTCACACAACTCATGTGTAGAGCAAGAAAATCATCTCCTTCTCCAAGCTTTAATGGAAAGCTTATCTTCTTCTCCAAGTTTGAGAATGGAGGCTTACACCAACAACTCT
The DNA here is from genome assembly GCF_014529385.1 of Adiantum capillus-veneris. Classification (NCBI taxonomy): domain Eukaryota; kingdom Viridiplantae; phylum Streptophyta; class Polypodiopsida; order Polypodiales; family Pteridaceae; genus Adiantum; species Adiantum capillus-veneris. Next base: position 9,670,474 of record NC_140944.1, read on the forward strand.
TGGATATGGAATGCAAATCCAACCAAGAGCTAAGCTTCAATGCCATGCTTCTCTCCTCTATTATCTAATTACTAAGTTAAGCAAAGCTACAAGAGTAATTAAGTGAGGAAATACTTCTTTCTCGTAAGAATACTCCTTCTTCCTCTGGATCTACTCTCATACCCCGCTAGCTCTCACCATCTTTGAAAGTGTGTGAGGTCTTGGGTCTGAGACCAACGAGTAATTGATGTTATGTGTTATCACATGTAAGTTTGGTGCATGAAGCTTCCATCTTTATAGCACCGACGAGTTTTTACCAAGGAACACAAAGAATTGTATTGTACAAAGTCTCTCTTAATGGGAGAAGTTATAATACAAATGCCTAATGGAGGGGGTCCGGTCCTCAATAGTTGTCAATTGTTATATTTCTCTCTCTCTTTCAAGTATTGTTATGCCAAACTAATTAGGTGTTATGCTAATGTTGTTATCTCCAACCAAGCACTCTTGTATGCTCATTAGGAATTTGCTCTTAATGAAATGCTCACTATGTTAAGTTATTTTCCGCTATTTACAAGCTTTATAGACCAGTAATTGTTACACCACGCGCCTACGGGTCTCGAGCTTCGTCCTTAGCTGACAAATCTTGTTAGGTGAGTTCTCGCTGTGCTGACGTCCGTCGCGATGTATCTGTCCAACATTGGCGCCGCTGCCGGGGACGAAAACCTTAGGTAGGTGACCGAGACTAGTCCTTGAGGATAGGAATTTTTGGCTTGCCAAGAGTCTCGTTTTTCATTTAGATAGGATCAGAGGGTGGAGGACTCTCTAGGTCTTAGAGGGAGTCTAGGAAGCGTGTTTCTAGCCTAGATCCTTCGACTTAGGTAAATTTAGGTAGACGAGATAGTTTAAAATATTAGTTGAGTTCTTGAGTAGGAGTTGGAGTGGTAGAAGCGGTGAGAGGAGAGCTTGAGAGTCCGGAGAGGCCAGAAAGCAACCAAAACACCATTATCACCATTTCACATGATGAGTAGAGTAGAGTAAGTAGGACATCATGATTCAGGATCTAGAGCACTTCATGCATGTATACTTGCTTGGTAAATTCATCACAAGTTTGTAAAAGACGCAAAAGTGTGTTTGAAAGCTGAAGTGAAGTCCAAAAGTTACTGTGAGTGTTTTTTATAGAGTTGCAGAGCATCAGGAGCATTTCTGTCAGCAAAAAATTTAATTTCAAGCCAGGAGACATCCTACGCGTAGGATGTCTACAGGCTAATCTGGTGGGAATTTTGGGATTTTGAGTTGACCAGTGTGTTCAGAAGGTGGGGTTTACCCTATTTTCAACTGGAAAGTGGAAATTTGACCATATCTTGACAGGATTAGGCCAGATAGACTGAAATTGCCAGACATCCTACCCAAATTGTGCCAAAGCATTATTTTAAGACCAAAACCAGATGATGGTTGTATGAGCATGATCTGCATGATTTATTGAGTGATTGAGAGGGTTTTCATCTCATTTGGGTGAGAAAATTGGGTTCAAAGCAGACTTTAGCACTTTTGACTGAAAAAGGCAAGAACAGCTAAAATTGAGGACTTTTGAAATCCAAACCAAAATCTAAGCATACCACTGGGTTGCTGACATCAAGGGGAAGCTGTGGGTCAAGTCTGGGGTCAAACAGGCCAAAAAGACATCCTACGGTAGGATATCTTCTGTGTGATTTTACACTCCAAACCTAATTTTGAGCATACCAAAGTGATCAGCAACTCAAGGGGACCCTGTTCTTTGAAAGTGAAGCCATTTTGATAGAAAAAGACATCCTACGTGTAGGATATCTAAAGCAAGAAATTGAAGCCAGATACTGACAATGGGCATAGCAAGGTGTTCTATAGCCTGAGGCAAGCCTCCTAGTCAATTTTGGTCCAAATTGGAGTTGATTAGATTGATCAAGATTAGCAACAGGTTGTCGGAACAGATTTCTGATCCATTGACCAGCTTATAGGTGTCCAAATCAAAAAGTAAAAACAGTTGTGGACTCAGCACATCAAGGGGAATCCATAGTGTAAAAATCCAGGCAAAACAAAGCAGGAAACATCCTACACGTAGGATGTCTATTGGGGCCTACTGAAGAGAAAATTTGACTAGGCTTAGACAGTGAGATGCCATTTGGTTTAGGAGTTCCAGAACTTTTTTCAGAAGAGAATTTGGACCTTGTTTGTCCATTTGACGGAGCAAAGACTGAATTCAGACTTTTTTACGTAAATTGACCAACATCCGAGGGAAGTACAGTTCCAGATTAGCAGACCTAATCCAGAACATCAGCAGTGTATAAAATACAATAGTGGTTGAGATTAACTCTCCAGTTATACCAATCATTACTAAGATAAACTCTAGCAGTTAAGTGCTTTGATTCGATTGCCAAAATTAAACGCTTGTGTATAGGTATATTCAGCAGCAAAGCAAGAAGTTGTGCGGAGACTGATCCATTGCCAGGTGAGTGGTTAGATTTGTGATAAACTGCATTGATAAGTTTGATGAATTTAAGATCAGCAAGATACATTTTTAGAGACCAGAAGGTGGCAGGTGACCAAGGTAGCTTAGTGTCCACCGAGGAGAGTGTAACTCAGGCAAGGCTAGATCCACTAGCACCGATTATTGAGGAAGGTAGTGATACTCACACTTCGTCTGACAAATCTTTCTTCATGATGGGTAGTCAACAGCGAGGAGGTTTCACCTATGACGGACAAATGCCAGGAGCAAGCACCTCCCTAAATCCTTTGAATGATTCCAAGCTCACTGTGATCTTCTTAGAGGGAACAAACTCAAGGGGAGCCCTAGTCTATTCTGACTATCGAGGACGCAAGTGCATTTGTATTGAAGAAAGGCTGGTTCAAAGATTGGAGATGATTCGAGTCTATGATGATGGAGATAGATTGCGAGACAAAAACGGGAACCACTATCTGATAGTCAATAACCCTGAAGATTACAACAGATATAGAGATAACGTGGCGAAAGGAAAAATGGTTTCAGAAGCTCGAGAACCGCCACCAAACATTGATTGGCCTGGAGCAATTTTTATGTATGATAAGAAAACAACCAGGGTTTCAACTAATAATGAGAACGTGGGAATCTACAAGCATGAGAGTGAGGGAACAGTCGCTTACTTTCGCAACAAAGAACCATACTTAAACGAATTGAGCAAAGACAAGGTTCTTTACTTATTCTCTTATGATACTGCTATGGGGAAGGGTATAGTTTTTGTTGATAGATACGGGCGAGAATACCAACGTATTCTCCCAGAGGAGGTAGAAAAGGCAACAGTTCCAGGAGCATCAACATATGCCCCAGACGAAGTGCCAAGAGCCACCTACACCCCTAGCAAGTCGACGAATCCCTTTTCAGAAGATTATGATGCTACCTCACATTCTACCTGACCGCAGACATTCAACAATCAAAACCAACCAGCAACTCAGCCATCATTGCAGGCATGGCTTCGACAGTGTGCAACATTGGAACAAGACCGAAACCGAGATGGTTATCAAGCCACACGAGGGCTAAGGGATTTGCAAGAACCACCACTCTATTCAAGGTATCAAGGAGAGAGTAAGCCAAAGACTCAAGGGTCAACAGAGCTTGGAAGACCACCCATAGAACGAGTTTGAAGAGATGAACCGTCTCTGGCAAGAACTGTTAGAAATTATGGCTTAGGAGCACCACTGGGAGAGGAACCAGCCTACTACAGAAGACCAGAGGAGGTATATTGATTAGGACGTGGAGATCCAATGATGAGGTTTGTAGACCATCGTAGAATTAGACCTTCTCAAGTGCAAAATGGGTAAACAAGAAATACACAGGAAACAGAGATCCAAGAGATCATGTAGCAGCCTTTGTGCGCGTAATTAGAGCTAAAGAGGTGTTAGACTTCCCTACCCAATTTGCAGGGTTTGGACTAACCCTAGAGAATGATGCTGCTACTTGGTTTGACTATGTAGAGCGTAGAGACTTTGAGTCTATGGAAGAAGTGTTTGAAGAATTTATCGAGGAATTCTCACAAAGGGGGATAGCTCATAATACCGTCTCACAAATCCATAAATTCAAATAGAAAGATGGGGAATCTGTACGAAAGACAGCCCTAAGACTCAAAAAATATGTTAAGTTCTGCCCTGTGGAAGAACTGCCAACTCAATCCAGACTTATGCTTATATTCATCCAAGGACTAAGGAATGTGGATCTCCAGAAAGACTTACATATGAAGAGGAGCACGACGTTAAATGAGTTGACCAAGGAGGCTCTTTACCTTGTGGACAATTGTGCGATCTACAAAGAGGGGGAGTTCAAGGACCTTGACGACGATTCATCTTCACAACAAAGTGGAAGCAAGTCCTCTAAGACAGCACCGAAAGGAGAAGTAGCTGTAAACCAAGAGTAGCTTGTAGAGGAAGTGCTAAAAAAGATTAACTTGTACACCAAACCCCAGACTAAACAGCCCAAGTGGTGTGCTATTGAACAAAAATGGACAAACCATGGGACAGAGGAATGTTATTATAACAAGGGATATGTGAGAGAGAGACCTTATGCTCCCCAAGCTCAGGTAGCTTCTCCTCAAGTTCCACCTATGCCTAGGTATCAAGCAGGCAACCTACCAGGACCTATAGGTGTAGAAAGACCACAACCAGTGTTGGGGCAACAACCACCCCTGCCAGGATTACAACCAGTCGGGATAAGATACACACCAGCCGTAACCGAATCAGAGGAGAAGGCTTTGGTGCCTATGCATGCATATTATGAAGATCCCAATGGATATGCGGCAAACTCTGTCTATTATCCATCGGAAGAACCCTCGACACCAGAACCATGGAGCATGATAGGAAGTACAGGACCACCAAGAGCTGCACAGGCAGCAAGAGAAGGAAGATATAGCTTAGATGAACGAACATTGTTGTTCATAGCCAACGGAGGCATGGGCGGACAGAGACATGCATACCAACAAAGGGGAGCTCAAGCAGCACCTCAACAACCCAAGGGACCCTGCTGCAAGTGTGGTGGAGACCATTAGCTAAGAGACTGTCCTCATGATAAAATCATTAGATTCAACGTATATTGCACCAAGTGTGGAGTTACTCATTTGATTCCTGATTGCCCTAAAAACCCGAGTAAAGGAGCAAAAACTAACTTGAACATGCTAGAAACCGTACCTTCCAGTGGAGGGTCAAAAAATGAAACAATCATACCTATTCAGGCTGTGACACGAGCCCAAGCTCACAGAATGACGAACGAACCCATAATTGAAGAACCAAAAACCGATGCCCCAAGTTCAGAAATGAAAACTCAGGGAAGCACTTGGAAAGCTAGAAAGGCGCGTATGAAAGCCAGGAAAGAACGAGAGCAAACAGCTCTATCCGAGGAGTTAAAACATACAAAGGATAGATTAGAGCGGTTAGAGGATCTAGCTAGCTTAAGCTCACACACCATGGCAACCATAGCAACCAAGGAAATAGCAGAGCCCAAAAGTGCAGGATCAGGAGGATCAGTACTGGCAACCAAGGTAAATGAGTAGTTGGATGCACTTCTAAAAGCTTATGAAGCCAGACTCAAAAAGAACCAAACCCAGGAGCAAAGATGGATGACTTATCCATATGCTGAAATAGAAAAACAAAGGTTAGAAATGTGTAGAAAGATGATTGAAACAGCTCAATCATTGATGGAACTTCAAGACCCGCTTGGTAAACCTGCAAATTGGCATGAAGTACCAGCTCCAACCCCTATCCAACCAACTTTAGAGAAACAAGTAGAAACGAAGGAAAGACTCACGAATGCCTATGAGTCCATAGGAGAGCCTATCATAGTGCCAAATACAACAGATGAGGCAAGTGACTGGTTCCAGCCTAAAACATTGATAGAATTGGGTAAAGACTGTGACAGTCTAGATGATCTGTGGGAGCAAATCCGTGAGGCCAACGAGGCTAACAGGATGAGTAACCACATGAATAGCACGAGAAAAGAGAAGAATGTGATCTTACCTCCTATTGAAGAATTTGAGGCAAGGTCACAAATGAACTTTGAGATACATTCACAAAGGGGAGACCAAGGATCAATTAGTTCGGGGCACAGCCACCCAGACTCGCTGAAAACTTTACCCTCTTACCTAGGAGAGTATGAAGCCAAGTCTGAAGTGAGAGCAATCCCATCTCAAAGACTTTCTTCTAACAAAGTGATGGATTCACAAGGATTGATCGAGTTATTGTCCACCCCGGTGGCATGCACAATCACATTAGCCGAACTCCTAAGGTTACGACCAAACATGTGGACCACAGTAGGTAAATGCCTAGAAAAATTTGGAGTGAAAGACCCCACCTCGAAGCTTCAGGAAGGGATCAGAGAATTGGACAGGCCTCAACTAAACACTAGGCCAGTACCATTAAACAAGGTTGGAGAGTATTACGAGGGAGAAGATGGAAACTCCACGCTACCAGTAGAATTCCAAGGAGTAGTTTCCAAAGCTATTCTTGACAGTGGAGCGGGGGTTGCTATCGCCACCAAGGAAATTTGGAAAAAATGGGAAAAACCAACTTCAAGAGCTACCAGAATGAAATTGCAATTGGCAGATGGGTTCATGGAGAAGCCTCTAGGACTCTTAGAAAAAGTGATTGTCACTTCGTGCGGAATCGAGTATGAGCATACATTTGCAATAGTCGATTTTGACAAAAAGAACAATTATGAGATCATCTTGGGAAGACCATTCATGCGACAATTGAAGATGGTCCAAGATTGGGGTTACGACTACATATACCTCAGACATGGCGAGACAACAACTAAAATACACCTGAAAGACCATAGTTACAAGGATGTGAACCAAACAGCTGTGGAAGAGTTTGATTCAGCTACAGTGGTAGGATCGGAACTCCCAGCATGGTTAGGGCAACAAAAAGAGCTATGGATGTGCAGAGCTTCACATTGTGGAAGCTTAAGAAGAGAGGAATGCATCTTAGAAAGAGCGATTGAGGACAAGGAGTATATTCCGGAACCTTTCCCTTAAGATGCCTTGGAACCTCTAGAATGGGAACACATATTAGCAACATTGGATGTCTGTACCATTACAGATAGTCCAACTACAAAATTTTGCGATAAGGATGGCTATGATGTGCTACCCTACTACATGGTAAGCATTATACCAGGAGGAGATGAGACGATAGAACCACTAGAAAGAGAAGAGTTTTATAACTCCTCTGAATATCTGGAAGTAAATAATGATGCAGATAATGAGTGTTCAGACAACTCAAGTGAGCGTGGGGGAAAAACAGAGAATATCAAGTTTTATGATTTTGCTAATCAGCACCCTAGACGCCAGGAACGCTATAGGAGGAAACGAGCAGGAAACAAAGCGAGAGAGAACCTGATGCCGAGGATAAAAGGTAAAACTCACTATTTGATGCTTGTAAAAGTAGAGAATTGTGTAAAAGATCAAATATCATGAAGATTCTCAAAAGATCGAAGGGAAAGAACGCGAGAGGAAATAAAACAAGTACGAAAAGCTAAAACAGAAACAAAACCACAAAAATCTCTTAAATCAAAAAAAGAAACAACAAAAGACCAAGAATGGACCAAACTAGAGCATAAACAGAAATACCAAGAACTGAAACGGTCTTTACGTGAGATATGGACTACTGAAGAAGATAGTGATGGTAAAGGGGAGTCAGAGAAGGGAAACATGAATGTACCATCACACTATCGGAAATTTACCATCCAGGACAGAAAGATCATCATGACACCACCAGTCAGGGAAAGAACCAACCAAGAATCTTACGATGGGCCAGAAAATGCAAAAAGGATAGACCTCGCGGAACTAGGTGAAAAGCCTCACCCGATCTATATAGCAAACGATTTAGAGCCTGAAGAAGAAGAACGGCTAACACAACTTCTCAAGAAGTATAAAGATGTGTTTGCATGGTCCTATAAAGACCTCAAAGGAGTTGATCCATCGATATGCCAACATACAATTCCTTTGAAATCATATGCAAAACCTAGCAGACAACGTCCTTATACATATAATGACACATTTGCTAAACGAATCAAAGAGGAGATTGACAAGCTGATGGAAGCTGAATTCATCTATGAAATTGAACATACAGATTGGGTGTCACCCATTGTGGTAGTTCCCAAAAAGAACGGAAAACTGCGAGTGTGTGTAAACCTCAAAAAGGTAAATGCAGCCACCATAAGGGATAATTATCCCTTGCCAATCACAGAACATGTACTTGAGCGGGTGGTCGGGAAATGGGCTTATTCCTTTCTGGACGGGTTTTCAGGATACAACCAACTGGCAATTGCAAGGGAGGATCAACACAAGACAGCGTTTGCCATAGAATGGGAAATTTATGCGTATCGAGTTATGCCGTTTGGCTTAACTAATGCCCCAGTTACCTTCCAAAGGTTATAATAACGCACGCGTTCAAAGAATACCTGAGAGTATTCTTAGAAATATACATGGATGATCTTTGTGTACACTCTCTTCTACGAGAGGAACATATTGACCATTTGCAAAAGGTATTTGAAAAATGCAGGACATATCGAATCTGTCTTAACACTGAAAAGTGTATCTTTATGGTTAAGCAAGGCCGCATCTTAGGATACATTGTCTCAAGAAATGGCATAACCACTGACCTAGACAAAGTCAAAGTCATAGTAGACCTACCCAGGCCTACTAATGCGAAACAAGTGCAATCCTTCGTGGGACACTGCGGATATTATCAAAGATTCATATACATGTATGCGGTCATCGCACAACCTTTACATCATTTGCTAGTCAATTTTGATTGGACCGAGGAGTGTGAAACTTCATTCCAAAAGTTGAAGAAAAACCTTGTATCAGCACCTGTACTTAAAGCACCAGATTGGAAAAAGATATTCCATGTTCACATTGATGCTTCTGCATATGCAATCGGGAGTATTCTAGCTCAACCTGGAGACGGAACAATGGATTTTCCAGTTTGTTATGCAAGCCAACAGTTAAACAGTGCGAAAAAGAACTACACAACCACCGAAAGAGAAGGGTTATGAATGATTTATGCTGTAAAGAAATTTCGGCATTATTTGCTCACAAACAAGTTTGTGTTCTTCACAGATCATCAAGCTCTTTTGTATCTGGTAAATAAACCATGCAATACAGGGAGAATTGTATGTTGGTTTATTATATTGCTTGAGTTTGATTTCACAGTGGTGGTCAAAAAGGGTAAAACCCATCTACAAGCGGATCATCTTTCAAGGATACACAACGGGGAAGCTCCTGAAGAAGTAGATGATGACATACAAGATGCTTATCTTTTCAATATTGAAATGATACCCAAATGGTCTCAGGAAATTGTTAGCATTCTTTCCTTTGGAGGTAGGTTTGATAGCATGGAAGATAGATCCAAACAACAAACAATTCGACAAACAAAAAACTTCCAGTTGATAGCAGGACGGCTGTATCATCTAGGATCGGACCAAATCCTACGATTATGTATAAATCCAGAAGAATTCGAGTGTTACCTTGAAGAAGCACATGTCCAAGATTGTGCATTTCATTGTTCAATGGTGAAAACACACCAGAGACTGAAACAGTTAGGGGTTTATTGGCCAGCTATGTATGCGGACACACATTCTTATGTTACCAATTGTACTATATGTAGTGCCAAACGACCAGTGGATCACGCGACATTGTTTCAGATAAACATTGCACCTGCATGGAGTCATTATATCATTGATTTCTTAACCACCAGGATGTTTCCTGAAAACATAACAAGAGCACGAAAAAGCGCTATAGAGCTGGAGGCTCGCGACTTCCAGTTAATGGAGAACCAACTCTATAAGCGAGGAAAGGACAATCAACTTAGAATCTGTGCAAGTGAAAGTGAATACTTGCTGATTCTAGAACATGCACATAGCGAAATAATTGGGGGCCATTTTTCAGGCGATAAGACAGCAAAAATTGTCTTAACCACAGGAATACGGTGGCCTACATTGCATATGGATGCTGAAGAGTTTGTAAAGCGTTGTGACGCATGTCAGCGCACCAAGGTGCGGATAAAGAGAGATGAGATGCTACTACGGCCAATGATGGGAGCAAGGGCATTTGCAAAATGGGGCATTGATTTTGTGGGACCTATTTCACCCCCTGCATATCGCACCCATACCCAATATATCATTGTGGCTACGGACTATCTCACAAAATGGGCGGAAGCCAAGGCAACGCAAAAAGCAGATACACGGACCACTGCACAATTTTCATATGAGAATGTTTTTGTACGATACAGTTTACCAATAGAAATTTTCAATGATCGTGAAACACATTTCCTTAATGAAGTCATTGAATATCTGCTAGAGGAATTCATGGTCATACATAGGAAATCTGCTCCATACCATCCACAGGCAAATGGACAAGCTGAGGCCACAAATAAAACACTATGCACGGTTCTCACTAAAATTGTGTCAGAGTCAAGAACAGATTGGGATCAGCAGCTACACTCAACATTATGGGCATACAGGGTAGCTCACAAAACATCGATAGGAACAACACCGTACAACATGGTGTTTGGCCTAAATGCTATCTTACCCATAGAGTTTTTAATTCCAACTATACGAGTAGCGAAATGCTTAGAATGGACAGAGCATGAGCTCTCTTCAAGAATAGATGATCTTGAAAAACCAGATGAACTCCGCTTGAGAGCTGTAGCTTCGATCTATGCTAAAAAGAGAAGACAAAAAGACTTTTTTGACAAGCATGTGCGCACTAAAGAGTTCAAAACAGGTGATTATGTACTTGTTTATACTTTGAAGCAACATGCCAAGAAACTTAAAAAGCGAGGGATGGGACCCTTTGTGATTAGTGATCTATCACAAAGCGGAGCTGTCAAGCTTGCTACATTAGCAGGTGAAGAAATGCCCAATTGGATTAGTGGATGTCGATTGAAGAAATATCATTTACCACTAACACAGGAGATACTTCAACAAATCCATCAAAGAAAACAACGAATGAAGAAGAAACAGAGAGTACGAGAAGAAGCTCAAGTGGAAGCAAAAGAACACATTGCAAAACGAAGACTTCTACGACAACAACAACAAGGTGAAGCACCATTGCGAATCAATGCCATTTGAATAACGAAGTTGGACGAAGACACAGTGGAGCCAATAATTGCAGTCAAAGTGGGGAGCAATCAAGTTGAATTGACGGCATTGCTTGATTCGGGAGCTCAAGCAAATTTGATCTCTTACGGATTATACCAACAGCTCAAGTCCATGGGTCAACTTCATCCTACTCCTCAAGTGTTGGAAAGTAGTACATCACACTCGTTGAAAACATTGGACTGGACTATATTGCATATACAAGTACATCAATATATTTACCCACACAAATTTTATGTAGTCGAGGATGAAAGCACACAACACCCAATGTTGTTGGGACAACCTTGGCAAAAAGAGTATAATGTGCAAATACATTGGAATTCGAATGCAGTCAAAATTCAGCATGCACAAGAACAACAGGTAATAGCCTTTGCTCAGCAATACCGGAATAATCAGCAGCCATCAATGCAATCACTGGAAACAGAGCCAAAAGCAGGAGTGCCACCAAAGAACAACATGATACCCAAGGCTAACAAACAAGTAAAAGCCAACTATGCTAACTACATACATACGAAGTCACCGACCGCAGTGCAAAGATCTAGGTTACCAAAACAAGGGCAACAAGTATGGATGCGGAAGGATAGAAATGACATGGCAGACCAAAAACAATGCAACGAAAGAATTCAACCGAAGCAGATAGTTCAACCAAAAACCAAGGGCATAAAACAGATATGGATCCCAAAGAAAATGCTCAGCAATAACCCGAATGTTACTCGCATTTGGATACTGAAACAAAAGCAACAGGAACTCCCTTAAGTACAAGCAACATCGGAAGGCAGACAGCTGCATTTGCAAAAGAACAATCGACTTATGTGGATGCCAATCCGCAAAAAAAACAGTGGAAACAAAGGAAGTAGCAAAACACCTACAAAAACCGGCAAAAACAAGCTAACAATGGAAAGCACAAGAAATATGGTCCACAGCCATTTCGGCCAAGCCAATCCTCTCCACAGAAACAACTACGGCTATATCAACAGCAGTGGCAAAGCCATTGCCTTTTGCAAGAAAGACAATTAAACAAAGAGCAGTAGAGTTACAGCTGTTACTTGCAAAGAAAATAGGAAACCTCGACGACGAATGCCAATAAGCATCTTGCTTATACCCTTCTCTTGCACAGCATTAATTTTTCCATGCATTGACCGAGTATGCATAAATTAGGGCCACATTAATCGGCCAAGCATTAGCACAAATTTTTCAACCTATGCACGGCACATACTCCGAGGCAATACCTTGTCGTCCGGGAGGACTCCGGCTAGGAGGGGGGGAGGCATTCTCAAATGCGGAACCAATAGCAGAAAGAGCAAAAAAGGGCATGATTTTCGACTATTTTAAGGGTTTTTGTTTGATTGCAAAATTTTCTAGACTAACCCAAGTACATATGCCCTTATACAGCATGTATCTACAGGTATATGGGACCAAACGCCAAATCAAGCCCCTAAGTGTGTGTATATAAGTAGAAATAGCCATTTTTCAGGCAAAATATTAGTAAAACGGAGAAATCCGGCCATAAAAATTGCATGTGAGTGTATATAATGTTTTGCGGTGATGTTTTTGATTTATTATGATTTTTGGGGATTTTCTGGGTTTGATTTGCTATTTTCCTTTTAATTTTGCTAATTTTTGGTAGAAAAACTTCAAAATACAAAAAGCAAGTGAAAAACGGTCGTAATGAAAAACAAAAAGTATGGGGATGATCAGTGACTATAGGACAACCTATGGTACAGTGGAGGTGCAATTATGAGACTGGAGCGGAAAGCATGTTTTAGCCAGATTTTGACCAAAATGCCAAATTTTTTGTAAACAGGGCAAATGGAGTCCAAATCAAGAAATTTTTGAGCCTAAACCGCATCTCGCAAGAAGTTGGAAGTACATGTCAAATTTCATGAAAAGTGGTTCGGGGACCTCCATTATAAGAAATTTTCACCTCACTTTTAGCTCATTTTCACTATTGACATTTGAGAGAGAGCTTCTGCCACCTAGAGCGAGCGGAACTTCCAGCAGCTTCTACGACGCGCACGACTACCCGATGGGCTTCAGACATGAGAGGTAGGCTCACCACCTTGAGCTTTTCGCGCATGTTTGTCGTTTTGTCGCGAAAACTAGCGTAGGGTTCACACACAAAGCGGGCAGTAGAGACCTACAAGTAGAAGCGGCCACCTAACGGCTAACCCAAAAGCAACGAGACTTCATCGGAAGCTTATCCTAGCATAGGAGACCAGTCTTGGATGTCCAAAGGCAGTAGAAAACCATCAGGAAAAACCCTAATTCCTAGAATGCCGCAAGAGGCCACCAAATGGGAAATCAGCGGAAAGGTGCCCAAATGCTACCAAAATTCATGGGTAGGAGCATCTTGATATGCTCGACAAGTCTAGGTAGCCCACATTACCAAAAGGTGACCCGAAGCGGCACTAAACTTCATGTCCGTTTGCTACCAAACTTCACGAGTGGCTTTCCTAGACCATCAACAACCAAGTCCTATGGTGGTAGACCACCACAAATCATCAAAGACATGTAAACGCAACCATGGGTGCTTCTAGAGCGACAAATTGCCAAATAAAGCTCCGGTGAAGCCAAAGTCGACAAAAACCATACGACAAGGATCCCCAAGGGATCGGGAAGCTATGGAGACCAACATCAAGAAATTTCATCGCCAAAAAGCACTCCAAAATTCAGAAAACGGCTCGGAGGCTCTGAAATCCACACAGAGAGTTACTTTCTATCCATTTGACTTTTCTGTTGAAATTAGGCTTAAAAGGGACTCGGGGAGACTAAGGACAGGCACTAGTGACAAATTTCATGAAAAAATCATCAGGAGACATCCTACGTGTAGGATGTCTCAAGGGAATTTCTGGGCACAAATCCCAACATTTCTCATCACATACATTTTCTGAATGACCTTTACATGCTAGCCACCAAGTTTCATCACATTTGGACCAAAATTGACCTCATATGCATGAAAAATGCAAAGTTAGGGCATAGAGGCAATAATGGGCCATAGACCTACCAAAACTTGTCCAAATCACATGATACTTGCACAACACATTCACAAGCACATAACCAACCAATCTGTGTGGTCACAAGCAAAAATTGATGAAGTAGACATCCTACGCGTAGGATGTCTATTTGACATTTTTGGCCTACAGAGAGTGTTTTTCCATTCCAGGTCTAATCACATCATCTTCAAGAGCTCATATACCAAGTTTGAAGCCATTTTAATAATTTTTGACCCCCAACACCTTCAAGATACACTTTTTGAGCCCAAAAACACTACATAGGCTCTTACCAGCATCACTTTTTGTCCAAATCAAAATCCAAAAGCATGGACATGTTCCATATGCCAAGGACTACCCACAGAACAAATCCCAAGCCATTTTGATGAAATAGACATCCTACGCGTAGGATGTCTCTAGAATATTTTTGACCTTCTATGCAAAGAGTGACATCATGGGAGCCAATATCATGGTGCAATGAGCCCATATATCAATTTTCAACCCATTTGGACATCACTTGCTACCTGTTATGGACTTTCTACCCAATTTGTGACCTAAAGCCTGAATCAACCCAAAAATCCACTTTTTGATGCCCAAATCCAAATCCAAGCACATAGCCATGTTCCACAGGCCAAGGACTATCAGCATGTCAAGTATCACCCAATTCTGATGAAAAAGACATCCTACGTGTAGGATGTCTAAATGAAAATTTTTGGCCAGAATTGCACTGTGAGCACATGCACAGTTTCACAAGTTCCTTTTAAGCTTTATTTTCAATTTTCAAGTCATTTGGATAGATAAAACTCAGTTTCTCAGCTGATATGGAAAAAACGCTAACTTCGGACTACCGAGTGCAACAGGATCTATGGCAGCCGCAAAGTCACCGACAAAGAAGAAAAGAATGACCACATAAAAGATTACCTAGAAGAGGTAGAGCCCTTCGTCATACCAGAAGGAACTCTAAAGCCAACAAGCACATGGATCCAAGAAGATCTGCTGGAATCGAATGATCTAAAGATTTACCAAGGCGTGTTCAAAGACACCGAAGGAAACGCGATCGAGCTACCAATGTTACCGCGGGAACTCAATGAGTTTGTCATAAGCAAGATGACAGAGTATTTGGAGAAGATTGATCTCCACAATTACTTTGAAGCGGTGCCGGCAGGTATTGACATAAAAGAGTCTGGGAATTTGTGACAACAATAAAAGAAGATGGAGTGGCCAGAGTAACAGATCTGCATGGCAAGCCAGGCACCGAGATTCTAATCACAGAAAGAGTGGTGGCAGCTGCACTAGACCTCTCCAACTAGGGGGATAGTGTAACCAAAAGAAGAGACGAAGTAAAGGTGTACACTAAAAAGAAAGCCAACTATACCTTTGAAGATATTGCCAACCCCAAGTGGCAATCATGAGCCAGCTATACAATCAATATTTCCATATGTGTACAAAGCGGCCACAAAAGTACAGGATGCCGCTTGCAGCAATTGCCACAACATTCACCTGGGCAATGCAGAAAAGCAAGCCGAAGATCATCAATTATGCAGCTTATGTACATGATAATTTGGTGAAGATGGGCAACAAGAACCCCACATACATCGTGCCGGGTGAGCTAATCACGAAGGTGATTTACGGGGCATTGCACGCCAAGGGAAGATGGCCCGACCCTCCATCACAAAACGACTGGCTGAGGCTCAAAGAAGATAAAGAAGACGAGCAACCAAAAGCACCAAGGGTGGCAACACGTTTGAAACGCGGGTTAGAAACCGTGCAAGAAGAGCAACCAAAGCAGAAGAAAGAAAGAATCTGCCCACGTGCCAGCAAAAGGGACGAAATCATAGAAAGCTGCACGACTAGAGCGACTGATGGAAAGCTTCAGGGCAGAAAGAGCCCTCAAAGGAGATTTAGACGAGCTATGGAAGCCGTCTCTAGAAGCAATGTCAAGATCATCCCGAAGGGTGCACAGAGACAGATGCGATGATTACATTAAGAATTTTGAGATTCTTGATGCCACAGTAGAGAATATCACACATGCGCCCTTTACAGAGAGGAAGTGGAGCAAGTCCGACAGAAACTGCTAGAAGAGCAGGATGGCCAAGAGAGAGAAATTAAGACCAAGGCGGACAGAGATTTCAAGAAAAATCCGACAACTCCACCGGCCAGCCCTGAGTCCAGCCCACCGCATTCACCACCTCCTCGTAGCCCTCCACAAGAAGACAAGGAGGAGCAACACAAACCCAAAGAACAAGAAGAGTCCAAGCAAGAGCAAAGCCAGGAGCAGGAACCAAAGGAAAAGGCTAAGCCTAAAAGTGGGCAAACAGAGCCAAATGAATCATACAACACATTTCTAGACCTGCTAGCTGCCGAATACACAAAAGAAGAGGCTGCCATAGTCGCATTCGACTTGGCAAGCACGGGCAACAAAGAGCAAATGCAAAGCATACGGTTAGTAGAGCTAAAGGAGATGGCCACTGATACTGTGGACCTGCACCCACCCACCAATGATTGGGATGTGGTGATGACAAAGCTAACCGAGATAAGAACCCAGTCAATGGCCTCAGAAAGTGAAAGGGCAACTCTCAAAGCCATTGAAGTGCAGATAAAGCTGGAAGTTGACACTTTACAAAAGCAAATCCAAAGGCAGATAGAGAGAGAAACAGAGTTGCAAGCCAGTCTGGCAAAGGCATTGCAAAGATGCCAAGAAATGGAAAGAGAAAATCAGGCAGCAGCCCAAAGACTGCAAGGAGCCGAAGAGGAGTATAGACAACTCAGCAAGACATTGACAAATGCAGAGAGGGAAAGGGATAACCTAACCCTACAACTTGCTGAGGAGTCCAAGGAAGTTGAGGCCATGAGAAATGCCAAAGAAAAGGTAGAAATAGACCAGGAAGCTAGCCAGGATGAGGTCCTTGAGCTCAAAGACCAGCTTAAAGTTAAAGATCAAATCATCCAGCGGCTAAGGGCATCTCCTGCCAGAGTCAGAGCTACTAGCTCGATTCACACCACTACAGAAAGCCAGATCTATGAAGAACAGATGAAAGAGCTTCAGAAAGAGTTGACCTTAGAGAAAAAGCAAAGGTTATGATGGCGGAAGGGTCCGTGGTTATGCAAACACGCATGGAAGAAGAGCAGAAAGCAATGCAAGATAAGCTAGAAATTATCAAGAGAAATCTCGAGGAGGCGGAAAAGGTAAACGCCGAATTGAATGACCTCCTCGTGAACAAGGGAGAAGAAGCTGAAGCACAGAAACGGACACTCCTAAAGCAGATAGAAGAGCTAAGAGGACAGCAGGCAGAAGAGCAGGTAGGCACAGGGCCGGCAGCCATGGAAGGCATAGACCTAGAGAATGTGGCAGATCCTGTGGACACACCCATGCAAGAGGAAATCCTAGTAGGACCCTCTCAAGAGCCACAAGATCTCACGCGAGAAGAGGAAGAGAAGCTGCGCAAGGCCATAGAGGCAGAAATCAGAGAAACAGCCAAGGAAGCCTTGGAATGGGAGCAGAGGGTTTTTAAATCCATGACCATTCAGAAGATCGACGCCAGCAACCTCCGGCGTGAATGGCTACAGCCCTCTCTCCCATATCCTTTGCTAAAATATGAAGCCGCCACCATCAACAAAAGGATTAGGGAAGAGCCAACAGTGCCTCTCTACACAGCAGATATCTCCCAGCCTGAAGGGGCCAAGTTAATAGTCGACTCCCAGCCCAGGTGGAGAAAAGCATGGCTGACGAAGTACCCACAGTACCTAATCCATCTGGTAGAGGCACCCAAACTCATCAGAGATAATCTTAGCTTCTACCCTCTACCAAGGATACGGACGTGGAAGGCCCAGGAGATACTACAAAGAAGGCAACCCACATGGCTGAACTATCCGAAGTTGCCAGGCTTGAAGGCAGGCGAGAGAATAAGTGTTCAATACATGGTGAAAACCCTAACGGGCGCCATCAAATTGTTCACTAGCTCACCTGACCTTTCTTGCATAATGATGAGGAAGATCTGCAAAACCCTTTTGGCAGTTTTCGAGACGTTCAAATTGGGCCAGGTGACAGACAGTATCTTCTTCTTCCAAGATACTTACAGATGTGCATATGATATGTCTGGTCAGCCTTCCAAGGAGGTGATACATGCATTGTATCAAAGGATAATGTTTCTGCCATCCTATCACCTCCAGGCCTGTGAAGAAGTGTTCTACACCGGCTTCTTCACCATCAACACTGATATATTCGGCCCAACACTGCTGGATTTACGTGCAAGTTATGAGTCGCTGCTCAAGATGCACGAAACCATAAGATGAAGAAGCAGCTCAACAGCCATGTCGAGGACGACATGAGCAAGGAGGGGGGGAGTGTTAGAAGCTGGACACACCCTACGGAAATTGACTACTCGGCAGATTATCATTTTTGTAATTATTCATTTATTGAGAAAACTCGACATTTCACCTTGTAAATATTGGGGCTTACAGAAGTTTCTAGATTGTATCTCAATTTTGATAGTTAGATTGAGTAGATGGTTGATTTGGAACTTTAGGGTTTGAGAATTGTAAGGTATTTATACCACTTTTTGACCTTAATGAAAAACCTTTTGTCATTTTAAAAAAAGTTGGAAGTCTGTGAGTGAGCGTACTGTGTACGAAAGAGAGTGTTAGCTTCATCTTGACGCTACGTGTGCACTGGTGGTCGGAATCGAGTGCGGAGAAGTGCAGCATGTTGCCCCCAACGAGAGCTACGTGCCGATACCTACATTGCACGCGTACGGTCCGGTTTTGCGAGCTCCATCTACGAGCTTCATCTGGTGATTTGGTGAGCACACGTTGTCCGATTTTGCATTGCAGCATATCCACGCGTTCACATTGAGTAGAGCTACACATTAGGCACTTTAGATTTCGGAAACAAAGACCTAAAAATTTCAGCCACACATCCTACGTGATTTTGCACCGGGTGTTTTGGGTTGGGGTTTTGGATCATAGACCTTAGGGAGAGCAACCTATTGGTGTTAGTAGGGTCTCCTTCAAGTTCTGTGGTGTTTCGAGATTGTTTGATGGGTGTTCGGCTCTAGAAAGCGTCGTAGGAAGTTTCCTCTTATGCACTCTTGAAGGCTGTGACTTAGATATTGGGTACAGACCTCTGTAGGAATTAGTTAGGAGTCGGTCAAGTGTAGGTTGACACCTTATGCTTGCTTCCACGCGCCTGTGGTTCGAGCTTCGTCCTTAGCTGACAAATCTTGTTAGGTGAGTTCTCGCTGTGCTGACGTCCGTCGCGGCGTATCCGTCCAACAGGAAGGTTTTCAAGTGTCGAGAGATGCTTATTGCAGCACAAATAGTTAGATTTTTCTACTTCAAACAAGTCTGGAAGGCCAAGAACTGTCTTGATAACAACATAGAATCAACCAGCTTCACATAGATAATACAAGAATGTAGAGGAGCGATCTTAGCCTGTGGAAAATGCAAGAACTCTGAGGAATGGAACAGGATAATTGGTATCGATCCTCATAGATAAGGACACGGGCCCTACCTTGCTGCGGGGTGGCTCCCCTGTCAACCGATGTATCTATGGTCTCTTGGAGATGCCATGGCTTGGCATGAGCATGGCAAGAATCTGTAATTTTTGAGGTTGTCAATATAATTTACTCACCGTTGTGAGTTTTTGCCCCCCCAAAAAAAGTTAGACTCCCCTTGAGCTCGACAGTAAAATCTCTCTCTCTCTCCCTCTCTCTCTCTCTCTCTCTCTCTCTCTCTCTCTCTCACACACACACACACACACACACATGCATGTGCATGTGTGAGCACACACACAAACAATGCAATGGTCTCTCTCTCTCTCTCTCTCTCTCTCTCTCACACACACACACACACACACACACACACACAAAATAACGTGGATAACAATCCCTTCATTTGCATGCATGTCTTCAAGTGAAAATAGAAAGTGGCATTAGTATTTTAAAACATGTGGTATCAAAATAAAAAATTATGGGTTTTGAAAAAAAAATGTAACAATGAACTATTTAGATTATAATATATTCCAAAAGTATAAAAAATAATGATTGAAAAAATACATGAAAGAATTGTAGGGAATTGAAACAAGGTGAGCAATGAGCAGACATGAAGGCCTATTAAGTAAGTTAATGAGGGACTAGTATGTGACCCG
The DNA here is from genome assembly GCF_014529385.1 of Adiantum capillus-veneris. Taxonomy (NCBI): domain Eukaryota; kingdom Viridiplantae; phylum Streptophyta; class Polypodiopsida; order Polypodiales; family Pteridaceae; genus Adiantum; species Adiantum capillus-veneris. The sequence goes on from NC_140944.1 coordinate 9,690,737, forward strand.
CGCGTTGCTGCGGCCAAGAAAATCATGGCAATTGCAGATCTCTCTCTCTCTCTCTCTCTCTCTCTCTCTCTCTCACACACACACACACACACACACACACACACACACCCCTGAAGTTGTGTATATTTGTGTGCTCATCCACGTGGGAGGAGAATGGAACTATAGTCCTTGGAATCACTCTAGCAAGATAGCAATGCGTAGTTATGCCTTCTGTCTCTTTCTCATATTAGATCTTGAGATCAAGATTCATTGAGTAGATATCTACTATCTCTTTTTCCACCTTGTCCCCCTTTCTTGATTCTTTTGAGTTGAGGACTTGTTGGATAGCTCTCTCTCTCTCTCTCTCTCTCTCTCTCTCTCTCTCTCTCTCTCTCTCTCTCTCTTATAATGAGCACATGGAAGTAATTTTAGCCAAACGGTTGCGAGTGACTCATCCTTCACACGACTTCTAATAAATTCAAACTTCCCTTATCTCCTTACCTATCAACCAATGATAATGTACCAGATTTCTATCAGCTTGCTTTTGTTGCACCATGCTATCATAACCATGACTTGCCAATAGACATGCTTTTTATGACCCTCTATTGGTTGTTTGAAGACAAGTTTTGGTTGGTGCCACGCTCTGTGGTCACTTTTGAAAGGCTATCAAGTTACCAAGGGAACTCTCTCTCTCTCTCTCTCTCTCTCTCTCTCTCTCTCTCTCTCTCTCTCTCTCTCTCTCTCACACACACACACACACACACACAGTCATAAAATATAATATCTAACTTTACCAAATGATTTTCTCATATTAAACTGATCATTTTATATGGCAAGATAAAAGGAGAACAAGAGAGATATGTGCTTCTAGACCTATCTCAACAGGGGACCAAAAGGAGAAATGGTTGCATCTCAATAGGGGTCCAAAAGGAGACGGTCTACCAAAGAGCAATGTGCAATAAGTGCTTCTAGATTTACCTCAGCAAGGGACCAAGAGGAGAGATGGTTACATCTCAATAGTGGTCCAAAAGGAGGTAGTCTATCAAAGAGCAACGTACATCTAATGGAGCTTAAAAGACCTTAGAGTTAGCTTCATTAAAGACCTCCAAAAGTTAGTGTTAAAAAGTCCTTTAAGCTCGGGCTGACCTTGAGGTGGGAATCCTATCCAAGCATGAGGTGCTTGTCGGCTTGCTAGCTAAAGTGCTTAAAATGTTTGTGGGAACTTTTCTTTCTCCTATGATTGATTCTCCTTCCTCTTCCCTACCCTCATTCCCCGCTAGCGCTTTCCACCTTCGAAGGTGTTTGAGGCCTTGGGATAGTTAATGCTTTTTGCAAATTTTATGTTATGCTCATGATGCATGAAGCTTTCCATCTTCATAGCATCACCAACAAGGTCACAAGGAACACAAAGATTGTATTGTACCAAGTCTCTCTTGATGGGAGAATCTATAATACAAACGCCATTTGGAGGGGGGACCGGCTCCAAGTAAATCTGATCCTCAACTATTGTCATATTCTCTAATACTCTCTCTCTTTAAACAGTATTGTTCATGCCAAGTTAATCAAGTGCTATGTTTATGTTGCTACCATCAATTAAGTTCACCCTCTATTTTCTCAAAGCGATCTCACAAAAATGCTCACTTTAATTCTCTTAATTCCGTTATCCTCAAAGTTCATAGGCCATTTCCATTACACACACAACCTGTCAGTGGAGGTGCTCCCACCTAAGTCATTAGCTCTTTTCCCTCTCGCGAGCCTCTTGCTATCAGCCCAACACTCAGTGGCTTGAGCAAAACCATGTACACCCATTGCCTTGAGCACCCATTTGCTACTACCGAGCGCTCCCCACTGGCAAGTAGTGTCTTTCCCTTGTTCAACTCTACTTCACAACCAAGTAACTACTGCTAAATGTTGCAGCAGCACCGCTTGGCCTATCGTACCTATACGTGATCACCAGTAGCTACCCTAGTGAAGTTCTTAGTTATGGTCCTGGTGACCCACCTCATTCTTTCTCTTTCTGTGTCTGGTTGCCAGTGGAAGATTGCTCTCTCTCTCTCTCTCTCTCTCTCTCTCTCTCTCTCTCTCTCTCTCTCTCTCTCTCTCTCTCTCTCTCTTTGTGTGTGTGCATGCGCGTGTGTGTTTATCTCCCTAGCACACGCGGTGATGGTGACACACACACAATGCACATGTGTATGCGTACACACACGTGCAAGTTGTCAGGCATACAATTTTGAGTACTATAGTTTGCACGTTGGTGAAAAGGGTGGATTTGCACACAATCTCTCTCTCTCTCTCTCTCTCTCTCTCTCTCTCTCTCTCACACACACACACACACACACACACACACGCACACACACACACACACGCATGCACGCACACACGCACACACAGGTTAACACGATGTCAAGTGTACGATTTTGACTATTTCAAGGCATTGGGAAAGAATAGACTTGCATTGAATTTGGAGTACTTCATTTAATTTTTGAAGGCTCTTTAATGCGTCTATAGCAAGGTGGAAAACCAGCAGGGACTCAACAACTCAATTTTGGCGTTGATCCAACATGCCATGCAAATCAACCAGAAGGCAACACGTGGAGACCCTCTCCTTCCTCTTATTTTTCAAGCTCCATTATAAAGAGTATGGATAATGGACTATTGAATAATAGCAAAAAACTATTGTGTACACAAGTGCTCGAGAAAAACATAGGTTTAGTGTAATCCCACATTGGAGGCTTCTGCCATGTGACATAAGAAAAGGGCTTGGAGGGGATGGGAGTTGGAGACCAAGATAAAGCAAGAAAGAGAGTGGATTGGGCACAAAGGAAAGGGTCTCTCTCTCTCTCTCTCTCTCTCTCTCTCTCTCTCTCTCTCTCTCTCTCTCTCCATCCATAGGATGGGCCACACACTCGTAAGATTTAAGTTGAAGGTTAGGACACCCACAACAATTGGAGGAAAAAACCTAGGTTTAGTATAATCCCACCTACAAATTTTAAGATTTACCTCTATTTTCTTTTTAACTTTGTTTTTACCAGCACTCACTTATCACTTGTCAAAGTGAGTTGTAATGAATTAGAAACATAAAAAATACAACATCGCCATGCTCCAAAAAAGCCATCGATGCAAATAATCTCACAACTTATCGTCACAACATTAAATGTTAAATTCAAGGTGAGAATATCTCCAAAGTTCAAAGAACCTAATTAAAGTTTAGAGAATCTATAGAGAAGTTTAGTGCAAAAGCCTTAAAATATAGTAAATTTCCCTTTAAATCTTGTGGAAAAAACATAGTATAGTTGAATGATTGAAAAGTCCTCGCTTCACTGTAATCCCACCGACAAATTTTGAAATTTATCTCTAGATTTTAGATTTGAAGGTGTAAAAACCTACAAAGTTGAGAAATTTGAGTGTAATAGCTTTCAAATATAATAAAGTTGCCCCTGAATTTTTTCATATGTAAGTTTTTTGAGTTTTTGGGAGAAAGTATTGTGCAGTGCAACCCTCCTTACAAATTTTTAAGATTTGCTTTGAAAATTCTAATTTGCCTTTAAGCACTTGAAAAAGCGTAGGCTTAGTGCAATCCCACCTATGAATTTTGAGATTCACCTTTGAATTTTGAGGAGTCAACCCAAGGCAAGAGCAAGAAATCTAGCATAAAGATCTTCAAAAATAGCTAAGATTTTCCAGAGTTGCCTCCCATAGTCCACCTTTGCTATCTATTGAGGTCCGCTCTTGCCTTGGGCTTGCACGCCTTTTGCCTTGGATTCGCCGGATCAAAATTTTCCAAGTACGTCAATCCTTGATTTTGTAGTTGTCGATGTTGATTTGTGATTCTCAATTGTGGATTCTGTTGATTGTAGCTTTGTAAGACCAATGCTTCTTCTCCCTCCCCTCTGTCTCTCATGTTGGTGTGAGAGCCCTCCCTCCCTCTCTCTCTCTCTCTCTCTCTCTCTCTCTCTCTCTCTCTCTCTCTCATACACACACACACACACACACACACACAAATGTCAAGGAATATCAAATTTAAATTGGGGAAATTTAAGCTCCCTTAGCAAAAAACTATACCTGCTTCGTGTGAAACTAGGTTTTAAAAAATCCCTTTAAGGTAACTTTTCACTTAAGTGAGCATTACTAAATTTGGTGCATACTCAGAGCGAGTAGAGAGAATTAGGTGAAGCTCTGTAGCGCACGAATTCTGCCGGCAAAATCAGAATCATCTGTAGGGAGTGATGCTAGCGAAGCACATGGGCCATTCAAGGCTATCTACCTCTACCGAGTGCATAGTTGGAATTGATCTGCAAGAATCTAAGTATGGGATGTGGAAGTTCGACCTGTTCCGAGTAGCAACAGTATAAAAGGTGAGGGTCTCCCTCACTTAGCTGGCAAGTATGTGCTTCTTAGTACTCTTTGTGTGTAACTGAGGGTTAGTGCTTAAGTGGTGGAGCTTAGAGTGTATAAAACTATGGCAAAAGGAAAGCAAGTCTTGGAAGTCCAACCATTGGCTTTTGCTTCTTCTAAGGTCGAGTTCCTTTGCTTAATATATAATAGAAATGATGCTTGGTACTGTGAAACCCACTTCTCGAGAAAGAACTGTTCATTTGGATTTGTAGTTAGCAAAAGAATTCGGTTTTTATTACATGCCTGATACTGACTGCATTCACACTTAGCTTTTTGCCACTGTATAAAAAAATGGCATCAAATCTGCCTGATACTGACTGCATTCACACTTAGCTTTTTGCCACTGTATAAAAAAATGGCATCACATCGGCTGATACTTCCCTGGCTTGAGTTGATACTTCTCGGAGCTGATGGTTTTTTGATACCTTTACTAACTAAATGGGATATGGTATTATGGTATAGGATGGTTGTTCTTAACATAGAAATTTTGACTGACATGGATCTAGGTTTTTACTTGTTGCTTGGATGCCTGGCTTAGATATGGCCCGTATTGCCATAAAAACCTGTTATATACATACATAATCTGGTTCTTTATGCTTTACTACTTAAGATTTGGGATAAACTAAGAGTATGACCGAGATGGGTATAGGGTTACTCTGGCTCTGGCTGATACTCCTCTGGGTGGGCTAATACTTCTCGGAGCTGATGATTTTTGGATACTTTTACTAACTAAAAGAGGTATGGTATTATGGTATAGGGTGGTTGTTCTTAACTTATAGAGAATCTGACCTTATTGCTTGGATGTTTTACTTTGATATAGTTTTTTATAAATATATTCATACACATACAATGGTTGTATCTAGTAATAGCTTGAAGTAGCGTGCTTTATGGCTAGCTTTGACTATGGTTCTAGCTCTAGCTCTGGCTAATAACTTATCTGACCTGGCTGTTACGTCTCTAAAAGGGGATCCTTTATGGTATCTGGAGTAATGATGATTACAAAACATCTTACCTTCACCTGTTGCTTGGATATCTTGCATAGATCTGGTTTTGTACATACTTATTCCACTACATCAAGTGATGATGCTACCATTAAATATACTCTGGTTTAGATACTTTACTGTTTGCTTTGACTTACAATTGAATATGACCTTCTACTTGTTGCTTGGATGCTTGGCTTAGATCTGGCTCGTACTGCCATGAAAGCTTGTTATATACATATATATTCTTGTTCTTTATTCTTTATTCTTTACTACTTGAGATTTGGCATAAAATAAGATTCAGACCAAGATGGGTATAGTGTTACTATGGCTCTGGTTGATACTCCTTTGGCTTGGGCTAGTACTTCTCGGAGCTGATGGTTCAGCTTTTTCTTTAGTTTCAAGGGAAACTCTTTATGGAATGTAGACTAATGATGTTAAATATGCATAACCTGCTACAAAATAGTGGATGACTGAGTGACTTCAAGTTCTTGATTTTCAGCCTAAAATTGGTCGAAAGATAACCCTAGTTGATTCTCGCCTTGAAGGGCTCGACCTTGAGGCATATTTTAAAGAATGGGACATGGATAGGAGCTAGACCAGCTAGTGGCAAATAGAATTTCATACGTTTTTGCTAAACTCTCTGACTCGACATTTTACTATAGAATGTATAGATCACTTCAAGTTTAATCATTGTATCTGTACTCTGGTGTTTATGGAGTTCAGCCACTTGAGGGCAGAAGAGGTCGCTCAAAATTATGGCAAAAACTGTCAGGGTTTCATATATAAAAGAAATTTGCAAGAGTCTGTAAAATTTATTTGTCTATTGTTATCAGGGTTTACCAAGATATAGGATGACTACTCGGATGAGTACTACTATTGATCCAATCAAGAGAGCACAGATCTCAAAAAAGCTTAAGGCAGCTAGGGCTGAATATATAGCATCATTTGCGGCAAAGAACAGGGCATGGTCGAGGCAGAGAGCATATCTTAATCGAACCTGGAAGAATAAAGAGATAAATTATAAAGATACTTAAAAGAAAATCATGGTATGAAGTTGTAACTGACTACCAAAGTCTTATTAAAGTTCATTTTTTAATAAAGTTTATTTGCAAAAAAAAGTTGAAACTTTGTGACATGGATAGCAACTAGGATGCCCATACATCACCTGCATACAGAGCCAATGCTAACAAAATGTTATGTTGTTCTATGGGTGCAGGTGAGGGCTACTCTCTTTGATTCAGCTTTTTGGTTGCATTTGTGTTGGGAGGAATGGTTGCTGGTTCGTAGTTTGTAAAAAAAATTCTACATATTTGGATGGTGACTTGTATTGATGAGATTTATTTATACAAAATCATGCTGTCTAAAGTTTGTTTTGTATAATAAACCTTGTATTTATCTAGGTACCTTGGTATTTGAACATATGTATGTTCGTTTGTGGGTAATATATGTATAACTAAAACACACACAATTGGCACTTCGATCCAGTTTTACCATTGGGTCAGGACTTGCTAGGACAGATTGATCAGATTGTGCATTCAATTTGTTCTAGAGGGGTTAGCCTCACACAGTCATTATGAATTATTTTTGAATGGTTGAAGGTTGAGGTAGCTACCAGATTACTATATTAAACCTTTAACATTAGGGATTATTCTAAGATTCTTCTGTTTATATTATTGCCTTTTGAATTTTCTCTAACTATGCCTCCTTCAGGCTATTTCCTTGCATCAGGGATTGGAATTGTCAATGGAACCACTCTCAAGAGCTTCACTGTTGGTTCTAAGATGCATTCAAGATGCTAAAGCATCTGCTCTCATTGTGGCCTCATCTAGTAATCCTAATACCTCCCTTATTCACACAGTCTCATTTGACAAATGGGTCAAAACATTAGCAGTGTTAGTCAAAAACAGTCTGTTTTGGCTATTTTTCAAATTATTGCAAATGTCCCGACTATCTCTAAAGCACATAAAGAGAAATTGGCTAAGTTCTCATCTGATGGTGTTGAACTTGCTAACCTTCTCAGAAACCAATGTGGACTTAGCCCCAGTTTTGTCACAGCCCCGACTATTTCAAATCTCCCACCTACCAACAATATTTTCTGTAGGGATGTAGCGGCGGCTGCAAGCAGTTAAAGAATTTTAGAAAGATTTATGTTCTCTAAGTGAAACTTCGCTTTTGGAATTAGTTCCTAAGGTTTCCAGAATATTTCCTTTCTTACCAATATGACAAGTGGAGTGGAATCCTTAGGGGTGGAGCACAAACTTTGGTTACTCCCTAATAAAGGATGTATGGCTCCTATTTCTACACAGACCTGGGTTTTTTTGGCAAATCTACCTGCCTTCACAATGGAGGACTCTTGACTGAAGATACTCAAAGGAGTGCAATGTTTAGACAAAGGTGAGCTGATTAAAGCTCCGTTCAACATGAATTTTTTGAACTCCAAGAAGTGTGGGTCTAATGCAGGGCTTTATGTGAGAACGAAAGGACTCATGAAATTCAGCAAAAACAATGTTGATTATTATGCAGAATCTGTCTTGAATATTTACAGACCCTATCTCAAGTGTGCTTGCAAATTTCTAGACCCTAAAGCGTCTTATGAGTCTAGCATCATATGGTTTGACCATGCAGTTTGGTTTGCCATCAACAATCTGGAATCTATATTCCCGAAAAAGCCTACATCATTTCATCTTACTCTCATCTCTTCATGGTTAGGTGGACAAGCCAAGGAGTTAGTTCTGGCACAAATTGCCTTCATACAATTTTGTACTTTGATGGTTTAAATGCTCAAAGAGCTAGGGGCAAATGAACCAGGAATGCTCTTGACTACCTATGGTTCTTACAAAGGGATAAAAACTATTTTGGGTCTGCTAAAACCTAACTTTGAAGATGATGAATCCCCCTCTCAAAAAAGACCCAACACATTGCTAACTCCAAATTCCACATTTACTTCCTTTCTTACCCCGTCTTCGTCTGCCGACTCCAGTTTTGGAAGAGGAAAATCTAGAAGCTTTACAAGAGGAACGGGTCGAGGACTACCAGTTAAACATATGTTCAAAATGTGACTGTGCAGGTAGCGGTCAATGAGATCGGAAGGCGCTATCTACCAAGCAAAGCCGAGGATTGCAGTACTTGTTTCATTCATTTTCATTTCACGAATAGAATTTTTGAGTTCTTTTAACCTAAATCAATTTTTATAGAAAGTTTTGATTTGGTATATGGTGATCATTCTTTAATAGATAATATGGTGCTTGGCTGGAAATACTCTGAAACTATTAAGTGCTTTGTATATTCAAATGAACTTTTGAGGTATGAACCTATTTTAAGATGTAATCGTAAAAATCTTACTACCTTCTATAAGGATTTTGAATTACTTAGTTCACATGTCTGTACGACAAACCTTACTATTATTAAAGCTTCTTCTCTTCAAAATCTACTTGGAATGGGTTTGAATCACATACTTGTGGAACCGCTAAACCCTAGAATGGCATTTTCTGCACTTATAGAATGTCTAGCTAACATAGTCTTGAAGCTCCAACTAGAGCAACAGATCCAACAAGATCTTGTTGAGAAACTAGAAACAGTCTTTTATCAAAAGATTAATCTTTCGCAAGAAAAATGGCTCAGTTTGAATACTACTTGGGTCACGCCAAAAATTATGCAAGAATGTCATGAGCCGACTCGTAAGTGGTTTATTGTCGGGTTGATAAAGCTGTGAATATTGTATCACTTATCTGTAAAAAACTGGTATATGAAGCTGCCCTGTAAGGTTGGGGGGGACCTGAATTTGAAAACACAAATGAAACACTAAAGGATGTAGCTCTAGCATTGTTGAGAGATTTGGACAATATGGGTTACGATGAAACTTCTAGTAAGCTTCCTGTTTTGTTCCCAACTTTTAAAAAAAACAAACAGAAGTTCAAATGAATTTCTGATGCTTCAAACTGTATATTCTCCAATATTACGAAAGATGTTACTTCTTGTCTAAACCTTATCATGATTGAGATGTGTGATCTTTGTGCTAAAAGAAGAGCAGATCTTAAAAGATTCAGTGGTATAGAATGATGTACCTTCTGGCTTGCTAAGAATTCATCGGAGGTGTTTATCAACTTACCTACAAATATCTATTGTATCTTCACGGTTGATATTACACAATGTTATGAAAACATTCCTCTCTCAGGAAATTATGGCCTTCTTGAAGTGCTCGAAGAGATAATTAACCTAGCTTTTTCCAACAAAAAGTCACAAGGGTTTGGAAAGGTCTCGTTGGTAAGAACACCTTGTTGGGTTAAAAATCAGTCAGGAAACCACCATTGTGCTTTGAAAACAATTCTCTTATTATGGTAATTAAATGGATATTGCAGAATTTCTTTATCCAATTAGGGTCAAACTGTTATAGACAAAAAAGGGAATACCTATGGGGTTCTCCTGCTCATCGATAATGTGTAAGTTGTACTTATTGTATTTTGAATACAAATGGGTATGCTCTAAAATGAAACATTATGAGGAGGCAAGACAACTGTTAGCCTTTTATAACACGTTTAGATTCATGGATGATTTATTGAGTATAAACAATCAGAGTTTCAAAAACCAACTAGCGAAAATTTACCCACCTTGCCTCATGATAGAGCCTACCTCATTGGAAGAATTGGTGATAGATGGTAAGACTATAGTTAAGAGAACCTGTTTTTTAAACATGGAGATACTGCTTTACTCCCCTTACATTGGCCTTTACTGTACACGCTTCTTTTGAAAGCGAGATAATCTGTCACTTAGTCCTGCTGAATTCATTAAAAAGAAAAGTAATAGAACAATTAAGAATGAGAGTAACACCTACTTAGGTATTCTGTCACTTATAATATACTCTTCGTCAGATAACTTCTCTGCATTTTGAAGAAATAAACAAGCTGATTGGTAAATTCTGTAATAATGGGTTTTTTACGAAAGGAATTGGTTGCTAGTATTACTAAAGCAATCTGCTTGAATAGTTGGCCTGGTACCAGAATAGATGTTGGGTTTCTTTGCAATCTACTAAGGAAGTAGGCCCATACCTAATGGGTCTACGACCTTATTAGGTATGTGCCCAGGTATGGGTGGGCATACACACACACACACACACACACATAAATGTCAAGGAATATTAACTTAAAATTGGGGAAATTTAAGCTCCCTTGGCAGAAAACATTACCTGCTTCATGTGAAACTAGGTCTTTTAAAAATCCCTTTAAGGTAATTTTTCACTTAAGTGAGCATTACTAAATTTGGGGCATACTCAGAGCGAGTAGAGAGCATTAGGTGTGTTACCATATACATGTGGTAGTGATGTGTGTAAATACACTAGGACCGCCGGGGCAATTTTTCCCTATTTAGGAAGTTTTTCCCCCCGAGCATTGTATATACGCCCATCACTATAGAGCTATCTATCTTTCCATTGCACACCAAGTAACACACTCTCTATTGTGTGCCTCGAGCTTCCTTCATATTCTCCAAGTTGTGTGTGTTTCTCTACAACCCTAATTCCAATAATTGGTATCAGAGCAGGTTACGTCCTCCCTGGCTTAGTCATCAGTTGCTCCAGCACACGCCTGCTCACTTTCTCTGATTATAGTGAGGTTTGGCGAGCGTTCGCAGGTCGACAACTGATTCAGGCTCCGTTTCCACTACAGGTAGGTCTACTTAGGATTTTGATTCGAGCTCATTTCGACCTCCGTTTCCACTACAGGTAGGTCTGCACAGGCAATTTCGTCATTTTGTGTAAAATTTCTGTCAGTGCCGTTTTTTGCATAACAGGTGCCTTACAATATTCTACGGTTTGTGCTATATAGCACGTGTTGTTCTCGCTTCGTTTCTCCTTATTTTGTGTAGTTTTCACATCAGGTGCAGCATTTACCATGGTTGACAACAACACAGATGTCTTCAAGATGTTTGCTGTTGAGGACAGGTTGGATGGGGACAATTACCCTATGTGGGCTTATATGATGCAACACGTTCTTGTGTAAAAGGGCGTCTAGAATATTGTGTAGGGCATTGATGTATGTCTTGGTTCTGAGGATGCAGGCGATGTTGAGGATGTTGCAAGGATTGCTGCTATTAGAGTTGTTTTGCCTACGGTAGAACAAGCTCGTTGGGATGTAAAGGATGCGCAAGCTCATGCATTGATTGCATTGTCTGTGAAGTGCACCATTGTTCCTCACATCCGTTCAGCAAAATTTGCAAAACAGGCTTGGGATATTCTAGCAGGTCTTTAGGCAAGCCGCAATGAGGCTAAAGTTGCTTTGCTGCGTAAAGAGCTGGAGTCGAAGATTATGCATGAGAAAGATGATATGGACACTTTTCTTGCTGGTGTCAACGATATCAATGACAACTTATTTTTGCAAGTGAATTCATTTCGGACAGCTCCCTTGTGCAGACTGTGCTTGATGCCTTACCAGATTCTTACCAGACTTTTACTAGTACTTGGAAACTTATGACCCAAGGAAATCCAGAAGTTGTCAAGTTTGATGCATTATGCACATTGCTGTTGCAAGAGTCACTTTCTAGAAAAAACAGGACCAGGCAGCGTGCAGATGAACAAGCTTTTATTGCTTCTGAGAGAAAGGGTGGTAACAGCAATACAGCCACTTCGTATGGTTCTGTTGTGAGTGTAAAAATTTTTGTTCCTAATGCTTCTGCTGGCAGCAATTCGTCTGGAATTTCTAGTGATAAGGGAAAAAAGAAAATGCGTTGCCATTATTGTAAAGCTAATGATCACTTGATCAAGTCGTGTCCTAAGTTCAAGGCCAAAGAGGCTCAGAAGAAAGAGAGTAGTTCCACTGCAAATGCTGGTTGCACTAAAAATGCAGCCATTGTTGAGTCTTCTATGAAAGGAGACTGTGTTGCTGATGTTGATGTAGAATGGGCTTTTAGCGCAGAGTGCATTTACAATCTTATTGTCCATGATGCATGCTTGTCAGTTGCTGCAGATTCACATGTGTGGTATTTCGAAAGTGGTGCTACAAAGCACATTACCTCACATCTTGAATTGTTCACCTCTCTCGAGTCTGTCCCTCATGGGAATTCAGTTACTTGTGCCAACAATGCCTCTTATCCGGTGAGTAGTTGGAAAGATTGTGCTTACTACTGCTAATGGTAGTTCTTTCACACTTGTTGATGCACTTTATGTAATTGGGATCAAGAAGAATCTTTTGTCTGTATCCGCACTTGCTAGACTTGTACTTGTAGTCAAATTTGTGGATGCCAGATGTACAGTTCATGATCTCAGTTTTGGTAATGAAATCGTTGCATCTGGGCTTTTGTGTCGTGGGCTGTATAAGCTCACTTTGTAAGACAAGTGTGGACAAAATTTTGCAAATGCAGTTGTAGATTCAAGGGCTATTTCAAATGCAAAACTTTGGCATGCACATTTTGGTCATTTGAATTTTGCCAGTTTGCTGCGTTTGCAGAAATCTAATATGGTTGCTTCTTTGCCGCCTCTTGAAGCACCTGTCAAACATGTTTGTGAAGGCTGTATTTTGGGTAAGATGCAGCATTCTAAGTTTCCAAAGGATGGTTCAGTTCGGGCCACATGTAGGTTGCAGCTTGTGTATAGTGATGTTTGTGGGCCCACGCAAACTCCGTCCTTGGGCAATTACCTTTACTTAGTGACTTTCATTGATGATTACTCCAGGCATGCATGGGAATTTCCGCTTAAAGTGAAGTTCGAAGTTTTTATGTGCTTCAAACAATTTCTGGCTATGGTTGAAAATGTCTCGAAATATACTATGGGCACCCTCCGTTTCGATCGAGGGGGGGAGTATATGTCTCATGAATTCAATGCATTTCTGGCTATTCGTGGGATAAAACACCAATGTACAGTGCCTTATACACCTCAGCAAAATGGTGTTGCTGAGAGAAAAAACAAGTCACTTACAGAATGGCACGATGTATGGTCAAAAGTCAAGCTTTGCCACATTCTTTTTGGCTTTAGGCCATCATGTGTGCCACTTATGTACTAAACAGGTGTCCTACGAAAGCTTTGCAGTCTATTACTCCATATGAAGCATGGCATGATAGAAAGCCTTCTATTGAGCACATGCGCGTTTTTGGCTGTTTGTTATATGCTTTGGTGCCACAAACACAGCGTAGAAAATTGGATGATAAGGCTATCAAATGTATTTTTGTTGGTTATAGTGCTGAAAGTAAAGGTTACAGGTTGTATCATCCACAAACAAAACGTATTCTAGTTTCACAGGATGTAGTGTTTGTGGAAGATTCTGTTCAGCCCTTGCTGTCATGTACTAGAGACAGTAATGTAAGCTCACAGGACATTTATGACACTTTGTTGCCTCTTTTCAGTGGTGGAAATACGAATGTGAGTTCCAATGAGGAAAATGTACAGCCTATGGGGGTTTTTGAAAATGTTACAAATCAGCCTATTACTGATGCAGATGTACATGATGTACTTGATGAGGAATGGGCTGAAAATGAGCAGGCTAGAGGTATGCCAAAATGGATGGTCCACACTTTGCATGATAGTAAATTGGATGCACCTTTGTCTAGTCGTACTCGTTCAGGCTCTCACCATGCATCTTATGCATCAGATTGTAATGCTTTGGCTGTGTCTAGCTTACATGATGTTGAGGAACCTTTGTCTTTTGATGAATCACAGAATTCATAAAATTGGATGGTTGCCATGCAATCAAAATATGATGCACTTATAGAAAATGACACATGGACTTTATGTGATTTGCCTCCTGGCAAAAAGGCCATTGGTACGAAGTGGGTTTACAAGTTGAAACGCAAGCCGGATGGTGAGATCGATCACCATAAGGCTTGACTTGTTGCAAAGGGTTATGCACTGCAAAAAGGCATAGATTATGAATAGACTTTTGCTCCCACTTGTCATATGACTACTGTGCATTTTCTATGTGCATTGGCAGCTCATTTTGGTTGGGATGTACATCAATCAGACATTGTTACTGCTTTCTTGAATGGTGACATATTTGAGGAATTTTATGTAACGTAGCCTCACGGTTTTGTAATAAAAGGATAAGAGGACAAAGCTCGGACAAAGTGTGCAGATGTAAGAAGGCTTTGTGTGGGTTAAAGCAATATCCTCGTGCTTGGTATGAGAAAGCTGACACTCATTTGGTCAAAAGAGGGTTTTGTAACAGTCCAACAGAAAGCACATTGTATGTAAAGCGTGAGGGTGATGTACTTCTCATTGTGGTTCTTTATGTCGATGATTTGTTGATCACTGGACCAAATGAGAGACATATTGCTGAATTTAAGGCTAATTTGAATGCTACTTTCAAGATCCAAGTAAGCTTTTGGTATCCAAGTAAGCTTTTGATGGTGTGTATCATGTCAATTCCAAGGGGCTAATGTATGCTATTTCCCTATGCTCTCACTTTACACCGTTGCACTAAGTTCAATGCAATGGGTAATGCAAAAAAAAGAAAAACATCTCTCTGTATTTTTATAAGAACCATTATGAAACTTGTCAACTGTGTTGTTTAATAGTAAAGAAAGAAGATGTGCAAGAGAAAAGGGTATTTTTAGAGCTCTTACTATATTGTCCATATCTATAAATAGCCTTTTTTTTTATACAATGCATATCTCAATGGTAGAGTTTAGCGTTCTACTCTTTTTTAGGCATGCAATAAGTCACAACCTATGATCCTTCCTGAAACATCCACATCCTAGATTCCCACTAGCTTATTTAATTCACGCATGTTATTGCAAGTCCAAGAATATTCTAAACCTTCCTCACACTACGTACATCTTGATTTCAATATAGTAGCTTTGATAAGCAACAAACACAAAATCTATCAGCTTGCCACCATTTCTCCTTTGTGAATTTGTCTTTGCTACCATCCACTTGATGGATTGTATTGAATCTTTGTGGCTATATGGACATGCACATCGACACTTTGCTACAATTTAGTCCATTTTGATTATAAATTAACCTATTGCAAACCTACTTTGTCATATGTTTTCCCTCTTATGCCTACATCAAAACGCATTGGCCTCACTATTGGCTTGAATATGTCACCATGCCTCACATGGACCCCTTACATATTGTCATAATTGATACTGCAATCCTTTTTATTCTTTCACATATTGAAATAGTGCCATATGAGGTATCTTTTTGGTTAGTTCCCTACCTTACCTAATCCCCTATCCCTTTTACTCAGTTCCCTTTTATACATACACGAGGCTACTATTATATTTGAGTTATCTTCCCCTTTCTCGAGAGTAGCACCAAAAATGGTTTTTCACTTAAATATTGAGCTCATAGTCCTTAGTTTGTAAACAATTCCAAGTTCTTCAAAAGACATATTGTCATAATTGATAGAGATGTCCTTCTTATTTTTTCACATATAGTGCCATATGAGGTATCTTTTTGGTTAGCTCCCTACCTTACCTAATCCCCTATCCCTTTTACTCAGTTCCCTTTTTTACATACACGAGATTACTATTATATTTGAGTTATCTTCCCCTTTCTTGAGATAGGCACGAAGAAAGGTTTTTCACTTAAATATTGAGCTCATAGTCCTTAGTTTGTAAACAATTCCAAGTTCTCCAAAAGACACCTCAGATCCCAATAGAGTCTTAACTTGCTCTTCATTACATGAGTTTTTTTTTTTGGGCTTTCTATACCAACAATAAGGCCTGATATTTCTATCGTGGTAACACATAAACACTTGCCTATCTTGCTTCCACTTCTAAGCAGGTATCTATTTTCTTGGAAAGGTAACATAATTGGTCTCATTTTTCCTTGCAAACTAAATAGTTCCCACAATAAACCTTGAGCTTATGCATTCGAATAGAAGATATGTTGTGAGTGTGTAGGAAGGACCTCCTCCGCTGTTAACGTCCATCGCATAGTTGAGCAAGGTGCAAGAATAGCAGCCACCAATTACACCACTTGTGTGGCATGAAGCTGAGAAATGAAAGGCCAAAAAGCATAGTTGCAAGGCCAATCTCATTGCATGCAGAGGAGAAGCGTTGAAAGAGAACTGACACAGCTGCCATGGGAGTTGGATGCGAGTTCTCTCTCTCTCTCTCTCTCTCTCTCTCTCTCTCTCTCTCTCTCTCTCTCTCTCTCACACACACACACACACACACACACACACACACACACACACACACACACACACATGTGGCCACTGACTTGGGACTAGGAGTACTAGACTTGTGGTGCTATAGTTATAACTTCTCTCACAAGCCAATTTGCCAACCTCATGCTCCCTAACCAGTAGTGGCATGGAGACAGCCGCCTCGATTGTCGATGCCTGTGAGGTTCTACATTCCTAAAAAAAGTGGTGCTTCACCCACCCGCCAGAGAGAGAGAGAGAGAGAGAGAGAGAGCACTTTTTGAGGTGTGGAAGGCTTTAGTGCTCAAGGATTTCTCAAGCTCAATAAAGAAGTAGTATAGATATCAAAGTATTAAATTTGAGGGCTCGAGTTTCTTTATGGCCTTCAAAAGGAAAAGTAGAGTAACCCTTTAAGTGACACATGGATGCCTCTAGGGCTCATCTCTCTCTCTCTCTCTCTCTCTCTCTCTCTCTCTCTCTCTCTAACACACACACCAGTGCCCTATGCAAGGGTGTAGCAGATTTTCAATAGATGTGCTCGGAGTGGTGAGAGAATGATTGTGGATGTACTGGGTATTCAGCCTTTCTACGTCTATCATGCTCTTCTATTTTGGGGATATTTGAGATTCCCAATGTTTGCAATAAGCTAGGTTTAGTGTATTTTTACCACTAAAAATGCAAATTTTTGGATAGATTTCAAGCTGTCAATGAAGAAAATTGACAAAATTTTGCAAGTTTTAGTGTCAATACTATCAATTCTTCAAATTTCAATCTAAAATTCAAAAGCATTTTATTGTTTAAGATTTCTTTGATCATAACAAATATTTTTGGCAAGCCCTATTCGAGAAACCCTCTCTCTCTCTCTCTCTCTCTCTCTCTCTCTCTCTCATGCTGTCCCACATAAGGTCTAGGTAGCGCCAATCGACTCCAAGATCATTTGACTCTAACCCTTTGTGCAAAGCTACGACATGCAATGTGCACATCTCCAAGCCTAGAAGGAAAATTATACATGAGGTACAAAGTGCGAGATATTAGCTCAACATTATACAATGCGTGAAATCTTTGAAAGTTCTACATTTTTTGAAGCTTAAGTATAAATTTCAAGGCTAGAAAGGAAAAGGGAGTTCTTTATACTCCGCACAATCTAGCCCGAGCACATCCTAATGGGATCGACATTGGGGGCCATTTGGAGTGTCAAATTTGGATTATCGAGTAAATTCAGTCCAACAAGTAAATTTGAGCTAGTCAAAATTGTCTCGCACCTTGCACGTCAAAGCCACAACCTGCCCTATTCAAGGCATGGGCTCTAACCATGCTCACATGCTCTCACTAAAGATCATTGTACTCCTATGCATTACATTGTAAGTGCAGAGTGATTTGTAAATTTGGGTGCCAATCGCATGGTCTACAATGCATGCATGTTCATGATCTGTCACCTCCACCCTTGATCCCATTTAACCACGTCCATGCCATATAGTGCTCGACGTTCTTTACGGCCTTCAAAATGCGAAGTAGAGTCACCCTTTACAAAAACAAAAGTAAACACCCTTCAAAATTAAAGGTTGGATTGAAACTCCTTTGCCTTGCTAAAGAGTTCAAATAATGTAAATATAGATATAGTACTAAGTATTGTGACTTTTTAACAGAATTGAGAAGCCAAAACTAAGTCTTTTCATCTTCTATCGTCACAAAACTTGCTACTTACCCTTTACTTTTACATTTCAAACCAAATGTTTCTTAAGGTTCATTTCAATGTTTCTGAAGGTTCTTGAAATGAAAAGGAGAGTGACACATAGATGCCCTCTCCTTCCTTGAAAATTTTAAGCTCAATTATATATAGTATAGAAGATATAGTACTAAGTATTGTGACGTTTTGACATAACTGAGAAGTCAAAACTAATAAATTGGATTATCTATTATATGTACATACTCACAAATGCTTTATATATTATGAAGGGCCCCACTTAAATAATGTGAAAGATGCACATTGCACATGAGCATTTTAAAACAAAATAAAATGAGGAGGAAGTAAATAAAAACACAAAGAAAAAGTAAAACAAAAGAATATTTAGTGCTTTCTTCATAAGATAAGATAAATTAAATAAGCATAAAATAATAATAAAACTAGTGAAATCAATTTCTATAAAGTCCTTTAATGAAATGACCCGTTATCAATACTTCACATCATCGGATCAAACTCCTATGAATACACATTTCAATCCAAACAAGGTGAGGGATCACAAGGGCCTGCCAATAGAAGGATTTGTGAAGGTGCTTTTAGGAAGCAGGAAGAGGGGGGCATTGGAATGTGTTTTTGGAGTTTATTGGCATCAGTAAGTAAATAATGGAGTGGTCTGACCAAAATGAGAAGTTAGTGCCTTTTGTTATGTTAGTGAAGGAATTTGTAGTCCAAATGTGCTCCAAAGTTGAATCGTAGATTGTTGTGTTGTGGGTTATATGTTGTGTCATGTTGTGTGTGGAGAGAAGGTTAGAAATAGCAAGGTATTCAGGGGTTTGGTAGTTAGCATTGATGTTGAAGTCACCGAGTAAATTGGTAGGGGTGTGTTGGAGGTGAGGTGAGGTGTGAGTAGTGTAGTCAATGTTTGCAGGAGCAAGGGAAGTGGAGTTGAGGGTCTATGGTACAATGTTATCAGGGTAATTTGTGGACTATGTGGCGTATTGAGGAGTGCTCTAATGCATTCTATATCATTTGTGGAAATGATGTTGTGGTGTTGTAGATGTTTGTTCTTCTTTGATGTGAAGAGGGATACTCCCATGGGGCCAGTTGTTTGAGTGTGTGTGTAACCGTGTATGGCCACTGTGTTAGGATATTGTAGCTTTGTTTCTTGGAGACAAAGAATGTGGGAGGCCATTAAGTTATTATCATGAATAAGGTTGTTGTAGTGTTTCTTAAGGGACACAATGTTAAGAGATTGTTTATCAAGTGATTGTCGGGCAAAGAGTGGAGGTCAAGCTGTGAAGGTTGCCAAGTGGCATGTGTTTTGAGGCGGTGTAGCTCAGCTATAATTGTTTGGTCTACTTTAATATGGTTGGAAGTTATTTCTGTCAGGAGGTAAAGGTTGTTGGGATCTCTTACGTGGGAGAGGACAGTGTACACAAGGCCGTGACTTTGAATGGTGGTTAGATCCAAAGCCAAGGTGTCCGGTGTCAAGCCTTGTGCACGGTGTATGATTCTAGCAGCTACAGGTTGAATTCGGAATCGTGTTCTAGTAATAGTGTTTAGGAAGTTCTTTCCTATTTGAAACTCACGTGCTATTTTTTGGATTGGTGTCCATTGTCTATCTATTGATGTAATGTATAGTTGTTGGTTTTCATATATAGTTTTTTGGCCCACTTTAGTGGTTTGAAATTGAATCCAGATGGTTTGTGTCGTGGAGTTTTGTGTTACTGCTTTGAATATACCGTCGGCTCCATTGACTAAGCCATCTAGAATGTCAATATTTCCAGCACAAAGTTTTACAGTAAGGCCTGGTTTTAAGTGAAGTTTTTTGTGAAGACTTGCTGTCAACTTTGGATCTATTGGTACTTGAATAGTTTTGCTGCAAGTTTTTTCCCTTGTGTCTTGTGCTTCAATAAGTAGTGGTGTCTCTATGGCAGTGTTGAAAATATGTTGGTTGTGCAGGTCTTTATCTTTGTTCGCATAGTAAAGGTGGGACACCATGGCTGGATGAGCTACTGTGCGCATGTAATGCGTATTGAGGAACAAAATGTCTTTGTTGGTCTGTTTTGAAATGCGTATCCTATTGAGTATGTTGATGAATGTCTTATTAGTTTGTCTGATGGTGATTGTTAACTCATAGCACTTTATATGGTCATGCCATAAAGAGGGTGAGATAGATTCGAGCAATTCAAGAGTCACGTAATGGACTAGCTTGGCAAAGATTGCCGCACAAAACAACATCAACACCACCGAATGGAAGGTCATAGTTGCTTTATACTGCGCGCAGACGAGTGTTTGCCGTAGCGAAGATGTTGGTTCCAATCGGGGAGACTTCATAAAAAACGGCTAATTGTAGGTCTCGATAAAGTAGTTGTAGCTCATTCAGCCTCTTAGCTGATAGGGAAGTATTAGATGATGTGAGCAGTGGCAAGTGGAGGGCCGAGTGGATAGTGGTTCCACCAATGTTAAAAGCAATCTTGCATGTGTATGCCATTAGTAAAGCTTTTATAGTTGTTGGGCTGGACAATCAACAACTCGGTGGGGGAGGGGACCAGGGTAGCACAATTGCTCATGACACGTGGAGGTGTCAAATTTTCAACAACTTTAAGAAAGAGCATAAGAGTACCTCTTTAGAGTAATTTTTAAAAAGTTAAAAATATAAAATTACCCAATTTGTTAAAATAATATCAATATTGCTCTTGAAAACATTGCCTTGAAAAAAAATCTAAATATATCTTTAAAAGCCATATTTGCATTGAGGAGAAAAATACTTCTCAAACTTATCTTTTTTTAATGATTTACCCTAGTAGAGTAGAAAGTCTTTTGTTAAAAAAAAACAAAGTAAGTTTTTTGACTTTTCATTGTCAAAAGGCTTTTCATTCATATAGCCTTACTCTTCACGCGTGTATATATATATATATATATATATATATATATATATATATATATATATATATATATATATATACTATATATAATGGAGCTTAAAATTTTCAAGCAAGGAGAGAACATCCACATGTCATTCACTGGAGACCTTTGGACTTTTCCACTTTTGTTTTAAGTTTTTTCTTGAAAAGAGCTACACCAACTTCCAAGGGAAAATGACCTTGAATGGACTCCATCATTCATCCTTTCGTTTCAACCTTTTAAGTTAAACAAGGAGTGACGTGTGCATGTGCATGGATTCTAATTGCACTTTTTTGGCATGCAGAAGGCCATAGTGGGGTGGGTGGATTTTTGGTTCAAATTTTGGACCGTGGATGCAAGTTGATCGGATGGAGGACACGTGTACAATTTGTTTGTTTTTTGGCTTGCAGAAGGCCATAGTGGGGTAGGTGGATTTTTGGTGCAAATTTTGGACCATGGATGCAAGTCGATCGGATGGAGGACACGTGTACAATCTGTTTGTTTTTTTATATTTTTTAAGGTTTTTGTGAAAGGTGTTTGCAATTGTGTACCTCTTTCTTTAAAGAGGACCATTAAAAATTTGGTCACACACAATCTTTTTCGTCCTCTTTCACCTCTTTTTTTGTTTTCTTAGTTTGTAAAACAATTCTTTCATTTAAGAGCATGGGCTCCATATCATTAAAAAAATTAATATCCTAATCCATTGAACATCTTATTTATCAGTCAAATCTTATGTTGCACATCTTTTCAGAACTATATCCCTTTCACTCTCTCTCACTTTAAAGGCTTGCATTTCTTTCCTTCAATGTGTAGTTGCAACTTGTGAGGGGCTCCATTTTTTGGCCTACATAAGGCCATAGTGGGGTGAGTGGGATTTTGGTGCAAATTTTGGACTGTGGATGCAAATCGATCGGATGGAAGACATGTGTACAATCTGCTTGTTTTATAATATTTTTTAAAGGCTTTTGTGAAAGGTGTTGACAATTGTGTACCTCTTTCTTTAAAGAGGACCATTAAAAATTTGGTCACACACAATCTTTTTCGTCCTCATTCATCTTTTTTTTGTTATTTTAATTTGAAAACGGTTCTTTCATTTAAGAGTATGGGCTCCATATCATTAAAAAAATTAATATCCTAATCGATTGAACATCTTATTTATCTTTCAAATCTTATGGTGCACATTTTTTGAGAACTATATCCCTTTCGCTCTCTCAATTTAAGGCATACTTTTCTTTCCTTCAATGTGTGGTTGTGAGGCACATATGGCTTTAGGGGTCCATTTGTTTCACTCTTGATGGGGGTCATTGAAAACGTTCCCCTTTGGTGTGGGGGTCCTCTTTGTGCCGCTCGTCCCCGCCTTCCCCTATTTTGCAGAGCAATGACAATAGCTCTTTGCTCAACCTTCCTCAAGTTTGTAGAGTGGCATAAGCATTGCCAATTGTGGGATGCGTGCCTTGCTGACAAGAAAGTGGGAGAGAGAGAGACCTTGAGATTGTGTGAGAGAGAGATAAAGATCATGAGAGTAGATGCACCATGCTATCCGCTGCGAAGCTAGCACGCTCTTGTTGTGGGCGCCAACAATCCACCATAGCCCTAGGTGGTACCTTCCACCTATTGCCTCACTTGATAGAGATATATAGAGAGAAAGAGAAGAAGAGGATTTTTAACGTCATAGGAAACTATCCCAAGACACCTTAAAGATCTATCGCAAGAGGAGAGTTCAAGACTTGTTATTCAAGAGGGACATGCATAGGAAGCGTAGACCTCAAAAAGAGTTTCACAACATTTTCTCCTACATGGAATCCGCAAAGATTCCACTCAACCAAGCAATTTCAATAAATCGATACCTCCTCCTTCAAATACAGGTTGCCACGAGTTGGGTAGTTGAGAGGGAGCTTCAAAAAAACATTAAAAATATAATAATATTTATATAGAGAGAGAGAATGAGTTGGGTGGTGGCAGTGACAGTGAAGTGGTAGCGAGCCTGGTTGTGATATGGGTCGGCCTGCATAGATTTGGGCA
Organism: Adiantum capillus-veneris; assembly: GCF_014529385.1. Lineage (NCBI taxonomy): Eukaryota > Viridiplantae > Streptophyta > Polypodiopsida > Polypodiales > Pteridaceae > Adiantum > Adiantum capillus-veneris. The sequence goes on from NC_140944.1 coordinate 9,713,776, forward strand.
ACGTCATAGCCCCGATTCCAAGACATGGCCTCTTGTAGGTGCGCAACTGGAAACTTTGCTCAACTTCCATTGTCTGCATGACTGGCTCCTCTCCTTCTTCAGCGATTGCCACCGTACCGTCAAGCTCTCTCTCATCTCTTCCACAACCTTATTCTTCACTCTGGATCCTTGCAATGTGGAGCACATCCTCAAGGGAAACTTCTACAACTATCCCAAGGTACTCCTCTCTCCTTTCTTCTTCCTATACCTTTCTCTGGGTCCGTATTCCCCAACTATCCCAAGGTACTCCTCTCTACTTACTTCTTTCTCCTCCTTTTCCCTTGCCTCTATTTTCCGGCATCATGTGTTCCAGTCATATACTACTTCAGATTTTACTCGAAATTTAATTTTTGTTGTTGAAAGCTGGTGATGGCAGGGAGAGAGAGTGTGTCGTGCAATGCATGATTCCTTAGCTCGGATGGAGAGACATGGAAGAAGCATCGTAAGGTGGCCAGTCTTGAGTTTTCAAATAGAAAGCTGCAAGATTTAAGCACAAATGCTTTTAGGTAAGATGCACTCCTCCTCCCTCAGATTCTTGACGTAGTAGCATCCTCACAGAAAGTTGTTCATTTGCAAGTAATGGTCTTGTACCTCAATTCTTTACAGAAATGGCATGCAGATTCACCCACACACATACACATGCACACACACAAATGCTTCAATAGAGGACATTGCCAGTGCTTTACAAAGTGGTTGCATGCATGCATGCACAATAACCATGATTAAGTCTCTCAAAAAACCACCAATTGACATCTACATAACACATGCTGGATTGGTCATCTAGAGAATGAATGTTGTGCATAGTCTTTGTTATTGACAAGAAGACTATGTTCAGTGTTCCCATCTAAAAACCTTGCAGAGTGGTCAGGATGTAAGGATGCAGAGTTTGAACTATGATCGGACCCTCTTTTGTGCATCCAAAGAGGGTCACATCAAAACAAAAATGGGACCCTCTTTTGTGCATGCAAAGAGGGACGAGGAGCCAACAAGTCTCTCAGCACTAATGACAAAACATAATGCCAAGCTTGTATGTACCTCAATATCTCTTCCACAAATTCTTTCGGAAATCCCATTTTTTCGGATGAGGACTCTAACTTCAGCCTCAGTTTTCTCAAACTTTCTGCTAGATATCTCCTAATAGCTCTCCTACAATGTTGTTGCAAAGCCAAGAAGGATCAAGAATGATAGGTGCAGTGACATCTCTACAGTTTATTTTTCGTGCCACACATGGATTAATCACACAACTTTGGCAAACCTTGAGTGTTCTTTTCTAACCAGGTTTCAATATATGCTAGAGGTTAGGATTCTATTTCTCATTGTTGCTTTCTAAATCATGATGAAGTAATTGCTATTGTAAGTATCATAATGTTGTGCTAGTAAGGTTTCGTTGTTTCAAGCTACCATGGCTAAGCAATAACTTGGTGTCAAAAGTTCAAGCTTTAATACAAGCTAATGCTCATAAATCTACACTTTTGTGACAGTTTGTACACTGATGCTTGATTTGTGATTAACCGGATATACTTTATTTATGCTTTGGAATATATTGTAATTTAATTAATTCATTGTTACACTTCTTTGCAAATAATATAATATTTTATTGTGATACCACATGTTTTAAAATACTAGTGTCGCTTTCTATTTTTCTCTCTCACAAAGAAGCCTCTTATTATGGAATACCCATCAATAGCCTTACTAGACCATAGTTAATTTTCACCTTGCTTAAAATTTTTGATTGGAAGTGAAAAATCATGATGACAATCTCATTGGAATTTACTTTCATGTTTAACATTGAGAGACATGTTTGTGAATATTTCAAACTTTTTGTCTTTCTACTATATAATATGTCTGTGTCAATGCTTATCTCATAAAAAATAATAATAAAACTAAATACTAAAGGTACGTTATGCATTTTATAACAATAAAATAAATTGTCAAGGTAATTCAGTTAATGAAGGATCCATTCACTAACTAAACAAATGCACGATGGGGAGGATTTGTCAGGGAACACTTAAAAGTTTTTGGCTTTTCAATATGTACTAGTATGTGACCCGCTCGTTGCTGCGGCCAAAGAAACATTGCCTCTATTCTTGTAGGGCTATCTTCTTTCCAAGTGGAACACCATCAATACTCTCTTCCTATTATTGCATTTTTTAAATGATGCATGACACAACCTCTTGATATATTTTAACAAACATAAACATATGGACGATGCAACAAACATAAATATATGTAAGATACTGCAAAGCATTCTTTGATACCAAAATTGGAAGCTTCTGATAGACATTATTTTTCATGAGGTGCTAGCCCTTGTTCAACAAACGTAGGAGTACTCTACTTCTATTTGGGGGGGGGGGGGGGGGGGGGGGGGGAGAGAGAGAGAGAGAGAGAGAGAGAGTCATGCTTTTGGTCTATCTTGGTCTAGCAATGCTACCAAACTTGATTATATAGATTAGATAAGTTAGCATGGTGTGAAGTGATGAAAGCTTAGAGAAGTCAATGTAATAATAAAGTTTTTTTAGCTTGCAGAAAGCCATAGGGGAAGGTTGAGAAAATGTGCATCTTTTGAACCGTTGATATAGAGGTTTTTGATGGTGGAGAAAGTCCTCTTTGATTGAAAAGGAAGGTTACATAAATATTATCTTCCTTCTATAATGTAAATGTTCTTTTACAACTCTCATCTACTTTTGCATTACATTTCCTTAGCAGGCCACAGTGATTCTTCACCTTGTTAATATTTTTTTAGGTTTTTGTGAAAGGTGTTAACAATTGTGTACCTCTTTCTTTAAAGAGGACCATTAAAAATTTGGTCACACACAATCTTTTTCGTCCTCTTTCACCTTTTTTTGTTTTTTTAGTTTGTAAAAAAGTTCTTTCATTTAAGAGCATGGGCTCCATATCATTAAAAAAAATTAATATCCTAATCGATTGAACGTCTTATTTATCAGTCAAATCTAATGTTGCACAGCTTTTCAGAACTATATCCCTTTCACTCTCTCTCACTTTAAAGCCTTACGTTTCTTTCCTTCAAAGTGTGGTTGTAACTTGTGAGGCACAAATGGCTTTGGGGCTCCATTTTATGACCTGCATAAGGCCATAGTAGGGTGAGTGGATTTTTGGTGCAAATTTTGGACCGTGGATGCAAATCGATCGGATGGAAGACATGTGTACAATCTGCTTGTTTTATCATATTTTTTTAGGTTTTTGTGAAAGGTGTTGACAATTGTGTACCTCTTTCTTTAAAGACGACCATTAAAAATTTGGTCACACACAATCTTTTTCGCCTCTTTCATCTTTTTTTTGTTATTTTAATTTGAAAACAGTTCTTTCATTTAAGAGCATGGGCTCCATATCATTAAAAAAATTAATATCCTAATCGATTGGACATCTTATTTATCTGTCAAATCTTATTGTGCATCTTTTGAGAACTATATCCCTTTCACTCTCTCAATTTAAGGCTTACTTTTCTTTCCTTCAATGTGTGGTTGTGAGGCACAAATGGCTTTAGGGGTCCATTTGTTTCACTCTTGATCGGGGTCATTGAAACGATCCCCTTTGGTGTGGAGGTCCTCTTTGTGCCGCTCGTCCCCGCCTTCCCCTATTTTGTAGAGCAATGACAATAGCTCTTTGCTCAACCTTCCTCAAGTTTGTAGAGTGGCATAAGCATTGCCAATTGTGGGATGTGTGCCTTGCTGACAAGAAAGTGGGAGAGAGAGAGACCTTGAGATTGTGTGTGAGAGAGATAAAGATCATGAGAGTAGATGCACCATGCTATCCGTTGCGAAGCTAGCACGCTCTTGTTGTGGGCGCCAACAATCCACCATAGCCCTAGGTGGTACCTTCCACCTATTGCCTCACTGATAGAGATACATAGAGAGAAAGAGAAGAAGAGGATTTTTAACATCATAGGAAACTATCCCAAGAGACCTTAAAGATCTATCACACGAGGAGAGTTCAAGACTTGTTATTCAAGAGGGACATGCATAGGAAACGTAGAACTCCAAAAGAGTTTCACCACATTTTCTCCTACATGGAATCCGCAAAGATTCCACTCAACCAAGCAATTTCAATAAATCGATACCTCCTCCTTCAAATACAGGTTGCCACGAGTTGGGTAGTTGAGAGGGAGCTTCAAAGAAACATAAAAAATATAATAATATTTATATATAGAGAGAGAGAATGAGTTGGGTGGTGGTAGTGACAGTGAAGTGGTAGCGAGCCTGGTTGTGATATGGGTTGGGCCTGCATAGATTTGGGCAACGTCATAGCCCCGATTCCAAGACATGGCCTCTTGTAGGTGCGCAACTGGAAACTTTGCTCAACTTCCATTGTCTGCATGACTGGCTCCTCTCCTGCTTCAACGATTGCCACCGTACCATCAAGCTTTCCCTCATCTCTTCCACAACCTTATTCTTCACCCTGGATCCTCGCAATGTGGAGCACATCCTCAAGGGAAACTTCTACAACTATCCCAAGGTACTCCTCTCTCCTTTCTTCTTCCTCTTCCTTTTTCTCTATCCGTATTCCCCAACTATCCCAAGGTACTCCTCTCTACTTTCTTCTTTCTCCTCCTTTTCCCTTGTGCATGCATCTGAGCCTCTTTCTTTTGGCATCATGTGTTCCAGTCAAATACTACTTCAAATTTTACTCAAAATTTAATTTTTGTTGTTGAAATCTGGTAATGGCAGGGAGAGAGAGTGTGTCGTGCAATGTATGATTCGTTAGCTCGAATGGAGAGACATGGAAGAAGCATCGTACGGTGGCCAGTCTTGAGTTTTCAAATAGAAAGCTGCAAGATTTCAACACAAATGCTTTTATGTAAGATGCACTCCTCCTCCTTCAGATTCTTGACGCCGTAGCATTCTCACAGAAAGTTGTTGATTTGCAAGTAATGGTCTTGTACCTCAATTCTTTACAGCACAAGCATGCAGATTCACCCACACACACACACATGCGCACACACAAATGCTTCAGTAGAGGACATTGCCAGTGCTTTACAAGTGGTTGCATGCATGCATTCACAATAGCCATGATTAAGTCTCTCAAAAAACCACCAATCGACATCTACATAACACATGCTGGATTGGTCATCTAGAGAATGAATCTTGTGCATAGTCTTTGTTATTGGCAAGAAGCCTATGTTCTGTGTTGCCATCTAAAAACCTTGCAGAGTGGTCATGATGTAAGGATGCAGAGTTTGAACTATGATCGGACCCTCTTTTGTGCATCCAAAGATGGTCACATCAAACAAAAAATGTGACCCTCTTTTGTGCATGCAAAGAGGGACGAGGAGCCAACAAGTCTCTCAGCACTGATGACAAAACATAATGCCAAGCTTTGTATGTACCTCAACATCTCTTCCACAAATTCTTTTGGACATCCCATTTTTTTGGATGAGGACTCTGACTTCAGCATCATTTTCTCAAACTTTTCGCTAGATAGCTCCTAATAGCTCTCCTACAATGTTGTTGCAAAGCCAAGAAGGATCAAGAATGATAGGTGCCGTGACAGCTCTACAATTTATTTTTTGTGCCATACATGGATTAATCGCACAACTTTGGCAAGCCTTGAGTGTTCTTTTTTAACCAGGTTTCAATATATGCTAGAGGTTAGGATTCTATTTCTCATTGTTGCTTTCTAAATTATGATGAAGTAATTGCTACTGTAAGTATCACAATGTTGTGCTAGTAAGGTTTTGTTGTTTCAAGCTACCATGGCTAAGCAGTAACTTGGTGTCAAAAGTTCAAGCTTTAATACAAGCTAATGCTCATAAATCTACACTTTTGTGACAGTTTGTACACTGATGTTTGATTTATGGTTAACCGGATATACTTTATTTATGCTTTGAAATATATTGTAATTTACTTAGTTCATTGTTACACTTTGCAAATAATATAATATTTTATTGTGATACCACATGTTTTAAAATACTAGTGTCGCTTTCTATTTTTCTCTCTCACAAAGAAGCCTCTTATTATGGAATACCCATCAATAGCCTTACTAGACCATAGTTAATTTTCACCTTGCTTAAAATTTTTGATTGAAAGTGAAAAATCATGATGACAATCTCATTGGAATTTACTGTCATGTTTAACATTGAGAGACATATTTGTGAACATTTCAAACTTTTTGTCTTTCTACTATATAATATGTTTGTATCAATGCTTATCTCATAATAATAAAAAACACAAAATATAAAGGTACTTTATGCATTTTACAACAATAATACAAATTGTCAAGGTAATTCATTTAACGAAGGATGCATTCACTAACTAAACAAATGCACGATGGGGAGGATTTGTCAAGGAACATTTGAAAGTTTTTGGCTTTTCAATATGTACTAGTATGTGACCCGCGCGTTGCTGCGGCCAAAGAAACATTGCCTCTATTCTTGTAGGGCTATCTTCTTTCCAAGTGGAACACTATCAATACTCTCTTCCTATTATTGCATTTTTGTAAATGATGCATGACACAACCTCTTGATATATTCTAACAAACATAAACATATGTAAGATGCAACAAACATAAATATATGTAAGATACTGCAAAGCATTCTTTGATACCAAAATTGGAAGCTTCTTATAGACATTATTTTTCATGAGGTGCTAGCCCTTGTTCAACAAACGTAGAAGTACTCTACTTCTATTGGGGGGGCAAGAGAGAGAGAGAGAGAGAGTCGTGCTTTTGGTCTATCTTGGTCTAGCAATGCTACAAACTTGATTATATAGATTAGATAAGTTAGCATTGTGTGAAGTGATGAAAGCTTAGAGAAGTCAATGTAATAATAAAGTTTTTTTAGCTTGCAGAAAGCCATAGGGGAAGGTTGAGAAAATTTGCATCTTTTGAACCGGTGATATAGAGGTTTTTGATGGTGGACAAAGTCCTCTTTGATTCAAAAGGAAGGTTACATAAATATTATCTTCCTTCTATAATGTAAATGTTCTTTTACAACTCTCATCTACTTTTGCATTACATTTCCTTAGCAGGCCACAATGATTCTTCACCTTGTTTTATTTGCAATATATATCACTCACTATTTGTGAGTTTGGGCCCAAAAAAAAAGGGGGGGACTGACAACTTCTACACCCACCTTGAAAGGGGAAATGACCTTGAATGCACCCCGTCAATCATCCTTTCATTTCAACCTTTGAAGTTTTAAAAAAAAGCTTATTAACCTCAATTAATCCCACTAACTTGCGCCTTGGAAGGGGAAAAAACAAGGTGAGGGATCACAAGGGCCTGCCCACAATGAGATTTTTCCATGTATTTGCAACTCTTCTTCATTAGCATGGCAGGGATGGACGTATATTGGGGATGGGTATATACCACCTGCCTTAGTCGTGGGGAATGCATATTTCTTTACTTCTGTCAGTGTCATCATGTTCCCATCAATTCAATGAGTTTTTGCAGCAATTTCTCACATTTCTGAGAAGGAAAATCTCTGCCAAAAGAAAGCTTGCACAACACATAATCAAAGGCATTGTTCTGATTGAACTTTTGAAAGTGTATTTCTCTCACAATGAAGGGATGGAAGGCACATATATTTTGAAGTACGAGGCTTTGATTCATTACAAAGCATTGATAGATTTATAAGCATGTATTTTTATATCCTTTCGACTATACATTACATGGAAGAGAGCATATGCTGCAAAACACCCATGACAGATATCATCTTCATGTTCCTAAAGAATGGGGTAGGTTGAGAGTGTTCTTCACATTATCCTTGGCAAATGCTCGTACAAACCTGACCAAATTTCATCATATTATCGTCCAATGAGGCACAAGTATTGGTTCGAATGAACCTGAAGTGTTAGCCTCAGGAACAACACCTACAAACTTTGCAGTAGCCAATTGCAGCGCTATAAAACTTGAGGATAAGCCTCTTCCCATCTGTGTGAAAAGCTGAAATTTGCTATACATGATGAATTCCAATTGGAACTCTCGTATTTACATTTGCTGTACATGAACTCCAATGGAACTCTCATATTTACAAAAAATTGCTACGCCGATGATTCGGTCACCTCCCCCTCGCTTGTCCCAACAATGTCTTTCAAGGCAGTGGAGAAATCCTTATAAAACTGCAAGAAAGATCTCAATTAATCATCATAAATCATCATAACTTAACGTGAATCCAGAATGAGCCACATGAGCATAGAAGACCAACCTTGCAGGCTTCCAACGTGTCGCCCCCCCATCTTTGTGCATCTCCACCATGAGAGTGTGGATGCAACTTCAAATATTTGTGCCAAATAGATGGACATTAAGAATGATAACAATTCGTACATATGCAACATTTCAACCATACCATACCTCAGTTGCAATCGATAGATGCCCTTTTTGACCCTTCTCCGCTCCTTGAAACTTCATCTATCAACAATGTAATGCTTCTATCAGCGCAAGTATCGTTCTCCCTTTCTCATCATCAAGCGAGCGGATGTGGCCTCGACTCCTCTTGATTTTTAAAGCCCTAAAGAAATGCGCTTGATTAGAGGCTTAAGGTTGAAGGGCAGTCTCCCTGGAGAGAAGCCTTGCCTTTCTGATATCTTCTAACTGCTCATCAGCTAGGTTAGATTTGGCTTCGAGCCATCATTTGTGCTCATCCTCAGTAGCAAGCCCCTTGGCTTTTCTAGAGGTAAGCAGTTGTACCTCCACAGTAAGATGCTGCAGGTGTGCCTCCCTAACTTTCTTGATTCGGGGGCCCAAGGTTTTGATTGCTTTCTGAATGCTCCGAGCAAAGAGGTCCCATGCCTTGTGTTTGTTGAGGTCGACATCTTTTTTGAGCTTACCTAGTGCTTTCTTAGTTAGATTCCAGAAAAGAGGGTCTTTGAATAGGTGTGCCCTGTTACTGATAGTTTTTTCCACCTCTTGGGGTCTGCTCCTCCCCTGTATTCTTCTTAAAATGTATGTGCAAAGGTATGTGATCCGAAAGGCTTTTTGTTGGGACTACCTTCATCTTTGTTAACAAAGGTATCCAGTTAGCTTGGTGTGAGCAATAGCATCTGTCCAGCTTGGAGGCAGTGCAGGCATACTGGAGGCTTGTGTAGGTGAACCCAGGAGTGCTATTCCATGGGCCGATTTCCCATAAGTCAATCATCACCCATTTTTCACACAGACTTTGCCATTTAGACCTTTCCGAGCCAGCCAGCATACTGGAGGATCCTGTTCTATCCTTGCTCTTTTCTACCATATTGAAGTCGCCGACCAACATCCACTCACCTTCAATAGGAGTATCTCTAAGATGCATCCATAGTTTAGCTCTGTCTTTTGCATTGCAAGGGCCGTACACATTCACAATGGTGAAGGGATGCCCTTCCCATCTGATTCTAATCCCCAGGATTCTGTCGGATGGGTGGTTTAGAACCAGCTTTGGCTCCAATTCTCTGTCCACAATGTTGAGGACGCCACTGAAACTGTTACTTCCTTCTCCATAGAATACTAGTTTCTTTCCTAGTGCCTGCTTTCTCTTGCTCTGGGCATCTAAGTGGTGTTCCTGGATGGCCAAGAAATTGACTGCCTTCTCCTTTTTTATTTCCTCCCAGAATAGGGTACTCTTCTTATGGGTTTTCAACCCATTTACGTTCCAAGATAGGATAGTGAGAGACTCCATCATTAACGAGGGGTTCATTGAGAAAGAGGAACGAATTCTTCAACATCCGAATCATTCCCCTCCCCCCTCTCCTTGGTCTGAGGAGAATCCGGGGGTTCAAATTCTGGGGATTTCTTTTCCTGTATGATGCAAATGGATTGTGCAGTGGGACAGTGAACCCCCCTCCTTTTAATGGGGGGACGGACTAGAACCTTTTACCTCAAGTGTTCTCACGACTCGAAGTACTGTGGAGTCTCTTGCCACTGCCTTCACCCTTTTGGCTCTTTTCAGACCAGGGACTTGAACAACCGTCCCCGTTGTCACTGTCATAAATTTCAGGGTAGCCGCGGGAATAATGATCTTATTATTATTGCATGCACCTTCGGAAATTTGTTGTATGGGAATCGATTCCTCCACAGTCTTTTCCTGCATTTTTACATCCATCATACCTTCTTTATCCTTCTTTGCATTTGCTCCTTTGTTGCTCTCTCCTTGCTTCTCCAGCCCTTCCATCTGGGTTTCCATTTCACTGGTGGCCTGTGCTGTCGGAGCTGCAGTACCCTTAGATTTCAAGGGGCAATCCTTGGCGAAGTGTCCAAAGTTGTTGCATTCAAAACATGCTCCAAAGTATGTTCCAAAGTTGAGCAGAATAGTAACAAGCCCAGCTCCGACATTGACTACCATGCTCTTAGGTGGCGTTTTAGACACATCCCATCCTATACAAGCCCTGTTTGAGGTTCTGCCAAACCCTCTCTTGCTAGGTATAAATAAAGGAGTGCCCAATTGACTCGCGAGCATCCTGAGATTATCCCACAGCCAGCTAGGCAGTCCCACAAACTCCACCCAGACCGGATGGAACCCTTGTAGAGATTCAGCTGAGTCGAACACTGGCTCCCAAGGCACCACACAGACCGTAGTCCTATTAAATACTAGGAGCCCTTTGTCGAGGATCTTTTCCACATCGGAGGACTCTTTGAATCTCACTGAACAAAACCCTTTAGCTAGGTAAAAAGTACTTTCAACTGCTTCTCCATGATCAAGAATTTGAGGGCCCTGAAGCCATCGAATCATCTCAAACCTGTTCGGGATTCTTCCACTGAACCAAAAACCAGTGTTAGCTGAGCTTGTTGGCAAACTATTTTTTGATAAGCGTTGGTGGAATCGCTACAGTAATAGCCTCGGCAACCTCCACCTGCTGTGCCAAGGACTTTCTTAAAGCAGAATAGGCCCGATCTGCCAACCCGTCTTCAACCAGCTCATTGTAATCTGTTTGGGAGCACGTTCTTTTGTTGTTGTTAGGACCGGCCTCAATCATTTTGTTGAATTCCATGAGCTCTTGCTGAAGTCTAGCTCTTATATTCTGCAGTTTTTCGATACCCCCTTCACCCGACACCCCTTTTGCTGCACCTTTTTTTTAATCCTTATAGTTAGGCCCCTTGTGTATGCTAGTAAACGAGATGCTTGGACTACGAGCTGCAGATGCATTTGACGCTTTATTCACGTTCGTACAGATGGGACCCTGAGGGACCTCGTCTTTGAGGGTTTTTACCTCGAATTTGAACCCTTGAGCTGAGGCCATTTTCTCCCTTGTTTCCTCCAAAGGAACTTTTTTGATCGAGACAGTTTTATCCTTTTCGATCGATACCGCTTTTGGGGAATGAGAAAGGGACAGCAGTTCGATGTCAAAACTTAGTTCATAAATTCTACAAATTTCAAAAAAATTGCTACTATTTTTGCTTTGCTTCTTTGCGAGGAGGACACTTGATCGCTTAATAAAAGAGACATTCAAGAACACTGCTACACCTTATATAATTTATATAATTTTAGTTAAACTCAACCTAATGATTTCATCAATTTCTTATTGTTTTAGAAAGACATTGTGGCCCTTTCACTTGTTGGCCTCCTAAAGGCCTTAGCACCCCAAGGGTGAAGGTCTTTCAAAATTCTTTGCTAGACAAGTGTTCCTAAGAGCTTTTAAAAGACTTAGCCTTAAGCAAAGTCAGAGGAGGGAGGTCGAAAATCGTGGGCAACCAGCCAATTGGAGAAGTGACTTAAAGATTGGCAAGAGAGGCTACATCGAAGAGCTAGGAGAAGAAGATTGCCTTTTTGGCTTTCTAAAAGAAACCCTTAGTGTTGTGTTGGGTTAGGGAGACTTTCATTGTTTTCATTGCATGATGGAGATTTGCCTTTCATTTCACATCCTGACATGTCTTTACTTTTTTTGCATTCTATTGTTTTAGAATGCTAAAGTGAAGCTTCACCTTGCATAATTTAGTAATTTTTATACACCCACGCGCGCACACACACACACACATGTTTTGTTTTGCATTTTATTGTTTTAGAATGCTAAAGTAAAGCTTCACCTTGCATGATTTTAATAAATTCTATACACACACATATATTAATTAGTTCTTTTTATTTCACCTTTCATTTCACAACTTCACATGGCTTTACATTTCTTGCATTCTATAGCTTGATTCCATCAATGTTCACGTTTGAGAAAGTCTCTTTTATTAAGTGGCTATTGGTCGAGTTTCCTCCTCACAAAGAAGAAAACCGGAAATACTAGCAAAATTTGAGATTTGCAAAATTTTTGGACGACTTTCTCATATATTTCATCGGTTTTTCTTCCGTTTACCATGGTTTGTGAGCTCGCTAGTCTCGATTTTCAATCGGCTCAAGACTAAGCTGAGGCAATCCTTTCCCAAACACTGATACCAGTTTAATTCAACCTAACAAAGCTGTCGTGACCCTTTCACTTGTTTTTATAAATCTGTGCTCGCCTTTGTTGCATCGAATAGCTCGCAGGTGGAGTGGTTGAGCCCGAAGATTTCTCTCTCACTTGGTGAGGTCGTGAGGTCAAGGTCTCTCACTGCGTGGTGCTTATTTGAGATGTGCCGAGCTTGAATTACTAAGTTGAAGTGGGATCTACGAAGATTTGATCTAACGAGAGTAAAAAGAGCGATTTTGATCCTATGATGGGAGGAATTGATAAAGGGTACTTTCATTTAAGGACCAAAAAATTTCATCTCACTAAATTGTTTTATTATTTTTTTATGCTTAGTAAATCTATCTTTTCTTATAAAGCAACATTAAAATATTCTTTTAAAAAAATATATCTTTTTAAAATTTCTTAATTACGTATAATTTTTTCACACAATGTGAGAATTATCAATTTTTTAATTTTATTATATCATATACCTATTAGACCTACCTTTTCCTATGAGAATGTTAAAATTTTCTTTTGTTTCAATTTGGCAATGGGCCCCTTTAATGTTTTTATTACATGTAAATCTTTCACAAAATGTGAGAAGTGCCAGTTTTTTTTTATATTATTATATCTTATATCTATGAGACCTACCTTTTCCTATGAAAATATTTATTTTTTTTGTTTTAATTTGACAATGGGTCCTTTTATTTATTTCACTTTCTTTTCATTTTATTATGTTTAAAAATGCCAATATGAGCCTTTCAATTTGTGTGTTTAAGTGGAGCCCTTAGTAACATATAAGCCATTTGTGATTATATGTGTATGATGGACAATAAAATTTTATATTAAAATACAAAAAATAACATGTGATTCTAAGCACTAAACACTCATTCATACTTGCTTCCCATAACTCTCAACCCCCTTGATGATGGGTCTTTAGTAGGCCTTAGTGACTCTTCACCTTGTTTTTAAAGCAATCGATCCAATTTGAGTAGATAAGCAATTTAATATTGAGTTGGTTTACAATAGAGCATGTGGGTGTCACAAATGATTTTGAGGAGGTTGAGTTTTAGAGGAAAATAAAGGAAATCTGCACCACACAACAAGCTAATAATATAAATTTTTATTAATATTATTTTTAGGCCCTTGTGAGAGGGTCTTGACATTTGTGTACCTCTCTCTTTAAAGAGGGGCATTCAGTATTGTGTCAAACACAATTTTTCTCATCCACTTTCACTTTAGTTTTTTTGGTATGTTTTTTTTTCTCCAAAACTCACAATTGTGAGTGAATTATATTAATCAACCCAAAAAATTACAATGTCTTGTCATGCTCGTGTTGAGCCATGACATCATCCAGGGACCATAGTTACATCGGCAGCGATCCCACCAACTCGCCCCCTTATCCTTGATACAAACGGTCCATTATCATGTTCTTTTGAGATCTTTTAATTACCGATAGCCAAGATTTCCCCCATCCTAAGCATACCCTCTGCTGACAACAAGGCACAAGTAGTCCTAGACCAATCCTCTGAGTGTTGCTTGCGCCCGAGCGTCCAAAATAGCACTTTGCTTTCTTGTATAATTTCTGCGAAGCTTGCCACCTCAAGACCTCCTTCAAACACACGGCGGTTCCTTGTCTGCCATACATTATGCAAGAAGAAGTACGTGATGATTTGAGTGCTGATGAGGATGGCAGGACCACCTGAATTCTTCCCTCCAAGGAATAGATCAATCTTATAAAAACCAATTTTCCATGTTCTTTGGACCCATTACATATTTTTCTTGCGAGGCCTTTGATAGTTGGGCAATCCATGAAGAGGTGGGCCAGATCTTCACTAGCCAACCTGTACCCCAAGCATCGATCTGAACCAATCCCTCTTTCCTGAATCTTTACCCCCGTCGGTAGAGCACTACCGGCTTTTCTTCTCTTTACTATGGTTTACGTATTAATATACACACATATATATATAGTTATATATATATAAATAACTCATTAATATATATATATATATGTGTGTGTATAGATAAATAAATAAATAAATTTATATTTATAATAAAAAGAGCTCATTAACATATATTATATATTTACTTATTTATATCAGGTGTGTGTGTGTGTGTGTGTATGTATATACAGAACTTACTAGAATTATGCAAGGTGAAGCTTAACTTTATCATTCTAAAAGAATAGAATGCAAGAGAAGTCAAGCCATGTGAGGAAGTGAAATGAAATGTGAAATAAAAATATACATTTAATACTTTAAAACCAAAATAACATTTAAGTTAAGTCTCGATCATCACTGAAAACATTGAAAGTATGCCTATCCCAACACATCTCTAAGACTTCTTTTAGAAAGCCAAAAACCTTTTTTAAGTCTGCCCCACTTCCCCTCCCATTCCACTCTACCCATTTACTTCTTTTCAAGAATCTCCTTCCTCTAAAACTCACTCCACTATGCATCCCCATTTCATTACAGAAATATAATTCTGACATTGTTGGGAAAAGCCCTTGATATGGCCAGCCAAAAGAGCTGTGGCAAGCACTTGCCTTCTCTAATTTGCATCTCTTTATTTCCCCATAACTCTCATTGCCCCTTAACTTCAACACGCCTTCGTGTCTCTCACCTTGTTTTCCTTTCTTCTTTTGCGGTCCTTTAATGTACAAGATTAGATTCTAGCCTATGTCTCTATCACGGTCTTAATTGAAAATATTTTCATGGGCTCAATATTGAGTAGTCTAGGTCTTTGTCATAGTCTTAAATCAGATTCCCTTACCGGATCAACATAGAGTAACCGTGCACATGAGTTAAAGAAAAAGTCGTGTCCTCACACCTCTACTATTCTAACTCACTACAATCCAGTGGAGGCATGCACTCCAACAATTGTACCTTGGTGTGCATCGTGACCTCTTGAGGGGAAAAAACCTTTAAAAGTGTACTAGAACCCAACTCCCCACCACTGCTCACATATCTCAATTTGTAGTGTAAATTTCCATGAAAAATCATAGTTGTAGGCGATCAGAGGTTGATTTTGAAGGTAAAAGATTTGGCATTTTGAGTATAGATACTCTTAATTTTGGCATAAAATTCCAGTTGCTTGACTAGTTTTCCCTTTAAAAACATGGCCAAGAAAATGATTTTTTTTCTTTGAGCATTGCTCCTCACTGCTTAATGAAATGTTAGGTTTATAGGCTTTATTCCATGCTTGTGTGTAACATGTTTTGTCTACTAAATGCCTAGGTGGAGGGAATCATGTGATAGCATGTGGAAAAGATACCTTTAGGGTGTAGGTACCCTTGTGGGGCATTTCTAGAGGGTGTGGACTCCCTTATACTTAATTAATAAATAAAAGGGTTCATAAAATGGCTTAAAAGAGCACCCACCAATTCTCTAGTGGATTTGGGTTGATCTTGAACCTCTTATGATGTCATGTATGATGCCAAATGACATGCCTACACTAGATATATACAATTAGCCTCTTTATACCAGTGCTCGAATTTTCCTCCCCCAAAAACCTACTTGTGAGAAATGTTAGAGATACACTGACCATATTTGAAGGTTTTTACGCTAAATTTGTAGGTTTCCTCACCGTCAAGGTTGGGGTTAGGGGGCTATAAATCTTGGCCCTCCATTTACTCGTGTTTCCTCAACATAATGAAGGCATGGAGCCATCAGATTACTGACACCTCAGCATCTGTAATTTGTACACCTGCAAGCCAATGATACTATTCTAGGTCAGCAAATGGGATACATGGAGGTGTCGCCACCTCGATGGCTAGAATGCAAGGAGGTGTCAACACCTCAGCTGCTAGTGTGGCTCTGCAGCCACAATTTGCCGTCCCCAACTTTGCTCAGTCCCACTTCACGTCTAAACCTATGTACCATTATCAATGCCAAGCCCTGCTTCATTCTTGGCCCCTCTCCCTTCGACACTTGACAACCGGGAATGGTTTGTCAATGAACATCCGTTGTAATCAATGCTCCTGCCAAGGCTTCCGGCTCCTCGCTAATCGCCATGCGATCGCAATGATTACGAGGAATGGTCCGATTAAATGATCATTGACAAACCATTCCCTACACCTTCAATTTTAATATTTAAAGGTAAATCTCAAAATTTGTAGGGGAGATTACACTAAACCTAAGTTTTTTTGAACAGTGCCAGTGAAGTTTGTACTCACTTTTATTCAATCTAGTTATCAATACTCTACAACAATCTCTATCGAGTAATTAAGTGGCGACTATCACGTTAATGACATGAATGATTCTCTATTTTATCCTCCCTAATCTCTATACGAAAAGTATTTTTTGGGCCTTGATTTCTATGGTGAAGCTAATGATTTTCAATTGGGACATGTACCAAATTTGAACTTGGGCCGAAAGCTTACACATTGAAATTTTAGAGTTAAATTGACTATATTCGATCGAAGATCTTCATGTGAATTCCTATTATTTTTTTCAAGTTTGTAAAATTTTAATTATAAAAAATACCAAATAAGCGCTTTTGAATTAAGCAGGAAGCAAAAGATTATATCGACTTACTCAAGGAAGGGGTAAAAGTGATAAATAGAGGGGGAAAGTTTATAACCAAGCGCACACCATAGATAGAGATTACATGTTATAGATTTTGGCCTGAAGGCGAGTCACAAAGGCCTTGCCTTCTTCAAACTTCCAACTTCCTGGCTAACTAACTCATGAACTCTTAGGGGGCCATTTCAATTTTTTTTGGTTCATGTGGTCTTTTTCTTGTTGACTGAAATTCTTTGCTTTCGGCATTTATGGCAGTTGGGTACAGGCGATTTACGAACGAAGCCGTGCTGTGTCAGCCGGGACGAGCCTTGTGTCGAGTGTCCGTAGAGCTTTACTACCCCATGTGTGCATGTGTGTTTGTTCGCGTTGTTTGTGAGAGAGAGAAAGAAGAAGAAGGAGAAGGATTTAACGTTGTAGGAACAATCCCGAGAGAGAGAGAGAGAGAGAGAGAGAGAGAGAGAGAGATGGAGATGGAGTGGTGCGCAGCTGGAGAGGAAGCAAGAGGAGGGGATATCCAGAATGTGGCATCAGAGCTGCGCCGCACATTCATCTCGGGCATCACACGCAGCTTGGAATGGCGGAAGGCACAGTTGAAGGCGCTCCTATGTCTGCTATGCGAGCGTGAAGCAGAGCTCTGTCATGCTCTTGCTCTCGACCTTGGCAAGTCGGCCCATGAATCCATGATCTCTGAGGTATACTTCTGTCATTTGGATCTTTTGCAATGATTGGTAGTAGCAGCTTTGTCAGGAGAACTGCAGGTTTCTTGCATTGCTTCTATTTGCTCGGAAGTTGGCAATTGCTGTATATGCACTCCATGCACAAGAATATTGGTCTCTAAAGAACCAGACTCTTAGCAGATGCATTGCCGCTTTTGAATTGGGATTGTTGCTACCGACTTACTACTTGGCCAAAACTTGCTCATCTGACTCTGTAGAACTCCTTCTGGCAGAGGTTTTATACCGCTCCTGCTCCCCGCTTCTTATGCATTCCACAACCATGTGACCCTTAGAATATTTTGAAAATTCAAAAGTCCACAGGACATGGAAAACAATTTCTTGCTTCTCGCACACTTTTATAAAAAATTTTCCCCATTAAGCTTCTCCCATTCACAGTCCATAATTTCCATCAAAGGGCAATTGAAATCAAACAGAGCTATTACTGTGTAAAGTTTTAACTCTTCAATCTTCTTAGCCAAAGTTTTAAGTTTTCTTTTTCGAGCGGTGTAAACCCTTGATATTCATTGGGCTTGCCAGAACAAAGGTTTTCTTTCTTGTATTTCCTCTTTCATATGAAACAGCAAGCGTTATTGACAGAGAAACCGAGGGTGGAGACTACTTTTGGCTTCTTAAAACAAGCCTTAGGGAAGAAACCTCGAAGGTTGTGAATCTTCTATTCATCATTTTTCTTTAGTCTAGCTTGAGTAAACAACATTTTCCTAAACATTGACACCTTCCCTTAAAGGCTTCTCAAAATAGGAAATTGAAAGTCTTGATCTTTGTAAGTTTACACGTTTTCCCAAAATTTACAAGAGCACTTTATTCCTTCTCTCTTTGCTCACATCTAGAGTTTTTGAACTTCCACAGAGCAGAATTAAAAGCTAAGACACTTTTCCAGGGGGTTTGGAATTCTTGACATGCCTATGTGATCTATCAAGATCACCTTGTTTTTGCTCGCTTCTCTCTTCTCTCATGCTTTCTTTCACCTTCTTTGGATAAATGTGGATGTGGGAATCTACTTGCTGTTATTTTGGTTTTCCATGATATTGGATAGGATGCCCTCCCGTGTGAAAAGCTGTGAAGATTGTTTGAATTTCTGTGAAAACAACAATGTTTTAGTGGTTATTGATGTGAAAGGAGTTGATTATCCAGAACAATATCCGGGCTGTGACATAGCCCAGCTGGGAGGCAGCTTAGCGACTCCAGTAATGGTAATTTTGAAGGGCACATTGTGCTGGAATTATTCCTTTCTCCTTGTCTTTGGCACTTTCTATAAAGTAATGGTGGGGTTCTCACAATTGAAACAAAATAACCAGCAAAGCTAGAAAAATTATCAGTTTACACCTGGTCTTTTGAGTATTAATAGCCTCTCAAGTGATGCACAAGTATGTTTGCAATTGGAGTCAGTTTAGAAAAATATATTTTCTGTATGAGATAAGAATATTTTTCGCATCTCCAGTGAACAGGGAAAAATATATGTAGTTTCCATATGCCATTGGAGCCAATGTTATTTAGGCATTGGAGTCAAGAACATGCATCAGACTGTTTACAAAGCCCGTATTCTTGACCTTTTTTCATTAGTGTCGAAGTCTTTTTTTTCAGAATGTTACATGAATGTAGCTTTCATTTTTTCTATCTTCTTCACGTCTAAATCCTCCTTTGGATTGTGCAGATTGTGTACCTTCGAAATAGCTGCAAGCTGGCAAAGAAGAAAGTAAAGAAGTGGGCTACACTTAAGAAGGTTTGCTCGTAAAATTTGTGGAATAGAGTAGTGGTAGTGCTCTACCATTTTGGATGATGGAGGTGATTTCAATTTGAAACTCATACACTGCAGTGCGTCCATGTGACTGAAGTGAGGCAAGCAAAAGTGATCGATGACGAGGGTTGTAGCAATAAGTGAGGTCTTTCTAAGTTGGCTACATGGTTAATTTTTGACAGGTTCCTATTCCGATAGTTGCTTTCCCAACATCTGCAGCTGTAGTACCAGAGCCTTTTGGTGTAGTTCTTGTCATATCTCCTTGGAACTTTCCACTTGGTTTGTCACTCTCTGGTTTTAACTTTGGGAGAAGAAACAGAAAATGTTTTTGACTGTGTTATATTCTGAACTGCATCATGCTAGTACAGTTTGACCTGTGAAAATAAATGTCATAATTGTCATGTTTGAGTGAGTAACACAATTATGCCATGTTATTCAGGTTGGCCAGTTGTATAGCACTCTTATCCTGAACTGTGTGGAATAGTAAGTTGTAAATTCACATGCATTTCTTAGGAGTCACAGAAAAAGATGGATGGGGATCCTATCTCCTTTGGAAAGGCAGCCGACACACCTTCGGGAAATGACACGATCAACCTCCTCAAAACAATGTGATTAGCTGGGACAACTCTGTCAGGTGAATACCTGTTTCGATTAGGTCCCTAGCCTAGTGAGAGGTCCCCTAGGTAGTGGAAAGTGAGAATGTATGTGAGATACGAAATCGAGCGATCAAGATGGGACCATGGACAAGATCGTCTTGTGCAATGATAAGGAACCTTAAGGGGTGGCCTATAACCTCGAGAGGATGAGACACTTTGGCTAGAGAGAGAGAGAGAGAGAGAGAGAGAGAGAGAGAGAGAGAGAGAGAGAGAGAGAGAGAGAGAGAGAGAGAGAGTTTTGAATGAACTCAAGAGAGAGATGGCTCACAACAATATGCCAAAATGGGGGGCATCCCCTCTCCCTATATAGGGACCCAACACAAATGCCCGACTCAATCTTTAAAACCCCATGACCCATAGAATAGGGAAAATGGGAAAAAAGGGCAAAAATAGGTGTTGCTAAATCAACTTTATCTGAAGAAAATATAATTCTAAATGAATTACTTGATTTATAAATGAAAGGTTTTTCTCGCTTGAGACATCTTAGTACAGATATTTCTAGTGTGTCATTCAGAGTAATGACGGAAGCAGTGTGAATGGGAATATATGCAGGGCCACCAAGAACGAGTACTTCTCATGCGTTACATTGGATGGGTTACAGCATCGAGAAGAAGTACTTGACCATCCGGAATGGACATCTCTGATAAGTCACGGGATGGGTGACATAGAGCATCGCGAAGTCAGAAGGAGTTATTCCGTAAGTTCGATGAGAAAGGACTAAGTGAGGGGTATTCTTGATGTGTCACATGGTGGGTTACGAGAGCATTGGAAAGAGAATATTCCATAGTCAGGAGGAATTTCAAACCGAGTTATAATTGTGCACAAGAGATGAGGCAAGCACTTGAATGAAGATGGGTTTAGGGGAAACTTTGAGAAAATGTAGTTGCTTTGTGAAAAAGCGAGTTTTTTTCGGGAAAGCAGATGCTTTTTTGTAAAGGAGTTCATGTTCGCATTGCATATGTGCATGAGATTGCATCCAGGGATGCCTGGGTTGTAATTGTATAAGCATGGTTTTCAGCTTATAAGTTTTTGTTGAGTTTTTAGCAGGTTCAGACCATTTTATTAAGTGCTCGGCTGGCCACTTGATAAGTGGGCAGCTTGTAGATAAAAAAAGTAGCAAAGACCAAGCACCCCCCCCCCCTCTCTCTCTTTTTAGTAGAAGGAAAAGCTCTCTCTCTCTCTCTCTCTCTCTCTCTCTCTCTCTCTCTCTAATTTTGGCTCCCCCTCTGCCCTATTTCTACCAGGAAGACCCCCTCTAATCCTGTTGGCTGCCAGAGGCTATAAAAGCACTCTTTCTCTTTCACTCTCAGGCATCAAAAAAGCCAGCGCTAGAGTTCAATCCATGCTGTTGTAGATTTCAACCAAGACGATGACGTCGCCGAGGTAAGAAAGCAAGGCACTAGTGTTTCCCCCATGTTGTTGCAAATCGTAGCTGCCACGATGATGTTGCCGACGATTCCTATCGCCGCCCCAATTGCTCAAGATGTCGCTAGGACCAAGTAGGCAAGTTCCATTGCAAAGACGTCCATCTTCACCTCTCATTCGACATTGCTCTTGCTAATCTTCCCGCGTAGGGACATCATAGCCGGTAACCTTCATGGGCATCAGCGTTTGCAGATCCAACCATTCGCTCTACAAACATCCATCCCTGTTCACACCATCCGGGTTGGGGCAGCAAAGGCTAGCCGGTAACCAACAAGGGCTTTGTTGATCCAAGAGGCAGTCCATTGTTTGCGAGTAGATGCATCATCACCATCCTTGTGTTTTGGACATTTCCACATCACCCTTGGGAGCCTCTCTCAAAAGTCGCCGTGGAGGACATCATCTAGAAGGAACTTCATCTGAGACCATCTTATGGCGTGCATGGAGTTCGGTACCAATACCTCACCTTAAGCAGGAGGGGATGTCATGCCTTGCCGCATCTAGTGCTCCTATTGCTGCCCATCATCGGCATCGTCGAGATTTGCATTTTCAGCCCTTCATTCCTCTCACATCGGGAGCACAATTCAGTCCTAGATCTACCCCTTGGTGGCCATCCACAATCCCACATCAAGAAAGATCCAAAGGTGCATTAAATGAGCCCGAGAGGTGCCTTGTCTTGAGGAGTTACCGCGGCCACATTCCCCATTGGAGTCAGAAGAGTCTGCACTTGAGGTATTGCATGTGTGTACATTCCATTTATGCAATCTAAAGCAAGTGGCCATCCACAATCCCACATCAAGAAGGATCCAAAGGTGCATCAAATGAGCCTGAGAGGTGCCTTGTCTTGAGGAGTTAGCGCAGCGACATTCCCCATTGGAGTCAGTAGAGTCTGCACTTGAGGTATTGTATGTGTGTACATTCCCTTTACGCAATCTAAAGCAAATATCACATCGGCAACGGTGTGGGGAGCCCTTGAGAGGGTGGGTTGGGACCCCATCGGGTGTCATTCTCCTCTTCTCTCTCTCTCTCTCTCTCTCTGTGTCACAAAGTGATGACGTGGTATGTCCATCGGGACGAGGCCCAATGGAAACTGACCAATTTACAGTTATAAGTTGTTCCCATGGGACCCTGGGGACATGAGACATGAAAATCAAGGAATTTATGTGGAGGTTGCTGACGTAGGAGGCCTTACCGACACCCGCAAAGAGCATTGACTGCCGGCGTGGTAGGATGTACGGACGCCTGCGATTTGTGTCGGATTTTGCTCCGGGCCGTGTCATCTCTCTCCTTAATTGTGATAAGTTTTGTTAAGTGATTTTAAGTATCTCGTGTGTCGTGCCAAATTCCCGACTTGGGGTGTCCAAGTTTGTTACAGTGGTATCAGAGCAAGGTTTCTATCCTGGAACCTGTGGGTTATGGTACCACCACGCTTCTGAAAGCCCTTGGTTCTGGCTATTTCCGCGATCCATCATAGAAGCTTCAATGATATGGTAGATCAGTACGCCACTGATCTTGATTCTGCCGACATCTTTCATCAGTTGCAGAGCGTGGAGACAGTTGCAGGCTATTCCATACGGGACAACTATTTGGTGTGGAAAATGATGTTGTGTGTTACATAGCCTTTGATTGTTTTGCTCATCCTCGCAGGCCTTGTGCCGGTTCAACTCGGACAGCCAGTGTTTTCAGTTTTCAGCCCATTCCATCCCCGGAGACATCATGGATCTGTTTACGTTACCTTCCTTGCTGCCTGGACCTTTGGCAGCCCATTGAGCCTCCTCCCGGCCGTTACCCCGCCGCATTGAGTGCTCCCATTGCTGTCCATTATTGGCTCCATCATCGTGTGCATTTTCAGCCGTGCTTCACGCGTCAGATTGGCTATGTTTTTGCAGCTAGATTTGGGTTTTTGCAGTCAAATTTTATGTCACGTGCACATCTAACCCTATGTGCATGTGGACAAGCTACTTCATGGCAAGGGTTCAGTTAGCTTAGGAAGTGTTGTGGCACCTTTGTGAGTCTGTTCGTAGACCGTGCATGTCCAGACACTTAGAGTAGTTGCATTTCCTTTGGTTGCACACAACATGATCATGAGATTACAGTCAGTACCCATTAGGAGCATTTTATAGTGCATAGAACCCATTTTCCCTATTTTAGCCTTTTTTCACTTATTATTATTAAGTGACTTTGTTGGGAAACTGGGTAGGGCAATTATGGTATGTCAATATATAAGAAAAGCTAGCACTAGCACTTTCTTGCAGAAGAGGCAGCAGGAGTCCACAACTCACAAGCACCTTCTCAGCAAGATCGGAAGGAGGCCTAGCATTTCCAGCCAACAGCAGAGCAAGACGAATGATTTGGCATCAGATTGAGCCTAGCGTTTTTAGCAGATGCACATCACCCTTGGCGTTTTTGCGACAGTAGACCATGCCTAGTGTTTTTGCAAATTGCAGCCCAAGCTAGTGATTTGCATATTCCCGGCGACAGATCAGCATAGAACATCAGCGTTTTGCATTTTCAGCACTTACACTCCGTACCCCAGGCCCCAAACCTCGCAGATCTCACCTTCCCGCAGCAGATCCTCGCCGCACGGTCATATCAGCCAGCGTTTGCAGATTCAGCCCGCTATTCGCAGATTTCAGCATCTGCGTTTGCAACGCATCGCTGTCGTGTCGTCGTCGCCGCCGTCATCACCGACAGAGTCAGAATTCAGCAGATACAAGATTTGCAGATTTCAGCCCTTAGCGTTTTCAGATTTCAGCCCGTCTCGTCATTGTCCTCATCGTCGTCGACATCGTCGGCAAGACCAGTGCATTTAGATCATTGTATGCGATTTGTGCAATCAATAGCATAGACCTCTCTCGCCATATAGAGTGGGGCCCTTGGAGGAGGTTTTGACAACTTTTCTGGTGTCATTCTTCTCTCTCTATCTCTTAGTCTCAACACCTTCATTCATAGTGTTTATCCACTTCGTTTGTGATCATTTGCACTCTCTCATTAAAGGAACGGAAGGCTCCCCCTTCCGTAAGTAAAAGGAACCCTTGAGAGTAGTTCGGAGCACTCATCTTGAGCAGAGTTCAACTTTCCCTTCTGTTGCACCTTACATTGGTATCAGAGCTTTGGCAGTGTTTCTGTATCACTCAAGGAAAGAACTACATTTTTTTTTTTCTTGTTGCAGTCGTACGTAACCCAAGTCCACTTGGGAGTGTCGATTCCTAATCGTGTTGTTGAAGAGTGACAGGTAACCCAAGAAAGAAGGGCTTGTCCGGCCTCCCCTTGTTCCTCTTTTCACTCATTAAGAGTGGATCGTGCACTTAGCAGCCGGCCAATCGACGTGAGGTGGGAAAAAGCAACCTTGGTGTGAGCGCAAGGCCGCAAAGGGGTGTGCCCGCAGGGAAGAGTAGAGCTCCGGTAATAGAAGAGCCTTCTCTAACATAGATTGCAAGCTAAAGAAGAACCTTAAGAATCTCATGAACTCAAGCACTCAAGAACCATAAGAACCCAAGTTCCTCGTGAACTTAAGAACCCAAGATCTCAATGTATTGACATCACCCAAAGCGGAATGGATACTTCGCATGGAGGTGATGAGCATGGGAGTGCAAAGAAGAATTCTCTCCACCAGGAGGTTTTTCCGACCCTCCCCCTTCACCATCTACGGCAAGGATTGCACCAAATCCTATGGAGGCTTTGGTCAAAACGATGATGGACATGATCTTACAACAAGAAGCGCAACCCGCCACCTTGGAGCGCGAGCGCGAAGAAAGAAAGGCAGAATTGGAACGCGAGATTGAAGAAAGACGGTTAGCCTTGGAGCGTGAGCAAGCGCGCTTGGCAGCAGAAGACAAAAGGGTAGCCTTGGAGCGTGAGCGTGAGCAAGCGCGCTTGTCGGCTGAAGATAGACGAGCGGCCTTGGAGTTAGAGCGTGAGGTGGAGAGAGACCAACGCATGCAAGAGTTGGTCCTACAGGTACTCACCTCGAAACTCGAGCCGATCAAAGATGTTGGTGGTTCTTCCAGTGGTGCAAGCCGAGATTCGGACTCCAACAACTCCGTCACCGAGAAGTTGACATTCAGTAAGTACGACGTAAGGTGGATGCTAATGCTATTCATTCTTGGTTGCATCAATTTAATTCTTACTTTGCAACAATTAAGAAGACAATGAATATCAAAGTTTTGAGGGAAGCCATGTATCTTGTCGGTGATGCCATTAATTGGTATCAAGTATGGCAAGAGGAGCAATTGGCCGCGCACCTAGAGGAAGCAAAGGTAGGCATACCCCTTTCTTTCAGTTGGGCCAACTTTCAAAATAAGCTCAAGTTGCGGTTCTTGTTGGGGTATAAAGCCCAATGTGGTCGCCCAGGTAAGTGGGCGGGCCGCCAGAAACTCACTATGCTCTACACATTACAGTAGAGCGAGTTCACCATATCGTCGTGCTCTTCTTCTCGCACTCTCTCTCGCGTTGCACTTCCGCTCGTACTCCTTCAACTGGTAACAGAGCTCAGATCGAGGCTCGGGGCAGCACTGCAGGAGGCTAGAGTCACCAGCTCAGATTGGAGTGAAATTCGACAGGCGAAAACACGGCCCCAAATCCTGTGGGAGAGCCCGAAGGGATTGGTGTTCTCAGAATTTCATTCTGAGGTCATCTCGGCCACCGTTCGGCTTCGACAAAGATCTACGCAGGCCATTTTCGTATACGTGGTCTCGACTGGTGCAGATCTGACTCTGCAAATTTGGGGTTTTCGGCCTACGACTGCAGGTGTTGAGGATATCGACACTCCCAGAGTGTTGATTTGTGGCTGTCTACACATCGAAGGACGGCTCACAGTTCTTGGAGGCGTCACATACGACACGGGTGCATCTACACACAGACTGTAGGCGACATCCCCTAGTTCATCAGGTAGCTTGTGTTTGCTGCTTGATATTCCAGATTTCATCCTGACATTGCAGGTACTTCCACATGGGATGTATTGTCAGAGATGATGTATGTCTGTTGAGGGTTTGTTGGCTGTGAGTCACGCAGCAAACAACCGCCGCAGCGGTTACAGCATACAGTGGGAAATTTGTGGATGTATGACTTTGTGGAAAGTCTATGTACTGTCAGATTTACTGCAGCCTTTGTTGAGGGTCGAGTGAGGTTTTATTGAGCTGGGGGATTCTCGAATGTTGAGATTCTTTCGGTGATACAGGTCTTGGAGCGATCCCTCGAGCACCCTTAGATAGGCAGCTAGGATGTATTGACTCAGAGTTAGACAGTTGCGATTGCATCTTTGCTTTACTGCTGTTGAGGCATTGTCACAGTCTATGCTTACAGGACAGTGACAGGACAGTAAGAGACAATACAGGTGCAGGACAGGTTTACCCGCAGCTTACAGTGTCAGAGAGACAGTGTTTTTTGAGCTGTTTTTGGTCTGTTTTTTGAGTACACCAAAGCCATTTTACAAAGGAGACTGCCGAAATTTATGCAGAATCTGAAGCTATCTTGGTTCATTTGACAGGTTGATATTGGTTCAGAGGTCAGTTTACAGGGGAAATTTTGCCGAATTTTTCCCAGGAAAGTAAACCACTGTGAAGCGTAGCTATGGCTGGATCACAGGACACTGCTCTTTACAATATCAAGAAGCTGGATGGAACTAATTTCCCATTGTGGAAGAAGCAGATTTGGCACGTGTTGGTACAAAAGAAGCAGATAAAACCTATAATGCTCAAGGGGATAAAACCAGAAGATATGGACGAAGATGAATGGAGCGAAATGGATGAATTGGCACTTTCTACCATTATGTTGACTTTGGCAGAAAGCGTTTACTTCAATGTAGCAGACGAGATGTCGGCTTATCAAGCATGGTTAAAGCTGAGTGATCTTTATGAGAAGCAGAGTGCAGCTTCACAGGTATACTGGCTTAAGAAGCTTGTTGACTTGAAGATGAAAGAAGGGACACCTATGTCCAATCATCTGAATGAATTCAACACAATCTATAGTCTGTTGTCAGCTCAAGGTGTCAAGTTTGATGAACCTGTTAGAGCTATGTTCCTGTTGATCACATTGCCGGAAAGTTGGGACACTTTTCGCACAGCTTTGAGTAATTCTGCACCTCCAGATGGTTTGAACATAGCAGGTGTAGAAGGAAGTCTGCTTACTGAAGAAACCAATAGAAAGACAATGGACAAAGGCAAAGGAACAACCTTAGTTGTCAGGGGAAGGACCAAAGAAAAGTACAAAGGTGGAAAGAGGAATCAGTCTCGTAGCAAGTCCCGCAGTGCTAAAGGGAAGAGTGACATAGAATGCTACCATTGTGGCAAGAAGGGTCACATGAAAAGAGAGTGCAGAGAATGGAAAGCAGAAAAAGGAAAAGAGAAGGCTGAAGACCATGGTGAGAAGAACAAGTCCTCAGTGAAGATTCAAGAAATAAATGTGACAAACATTGTTGCAGAGGATGACAGTCTAGTGTCAAGAGACATCTACTTCTCGAAGAATACAATGGACTCAGCTCTTCTTACAGCATCTGATGGAAATGCACTGAGTGACTGGATTATAGACTTAGGGGCATCACTTCATGTGTTTCCAAACAAGGAGTGGTTTACCTCTTATGTGACCACTAAAGATCATGTTCGGCTAGGCAATGGGCAGACATGTGAGATCTTAGGTGTTGGAGATGTTCAATTGAAGTTTCAGAATGGCTCTTCTTTCACGCTGAAGAATGTGAGACATGTTCCCGCAATTACAAAGAGCTTGATCAGCACAGGTTTACTTGATGATGCTGGCTACGTCACCACTTTTGGACAGAACATGTGGAAGATATCCAAGGGTTCTATGACAGTAGCACATGGAGTAAAGTCTGGAGGACTTTACATGATTTATGTATCAAATGTCTCTAAAAATGTAATCAATGTAACCGAGCAGCCGAACGTTTCTTTGTGGCATAGCCGGTTAGGACATATGTCCAAGAAGGGAATGGAAATCTTGTCTCGTTCTGGTTATTTGCCTGGCTTTTCATTTAATGATTTTGAATTCTGTGAACATTGTCTGTATGGTAAGCAAACACAACAGCCACATAAGCATAGAAGCAGTAGAAGAGATACACAATTGGCACTTGTTCATAGTGATTTGTGTGGACCTATGCCTAACCTATCTCTAGGGGAAGCTTCTTACTTTATGACATTTATAGATGATTACTCGAGGAAAGTATGGGTTTACTTTCTCAAGCACAAGGATGAAGCATTTAGTGTTTTCAAAACGTTTGTGACACTTGTGGAGAATCAGAGTGGCAAGAAGCTTAAATGCTTACGCGCTGACAATGGTGGAGAGTATGTTTCAAAGGCCTTTCAGGACTTTTGTGAGTCAAAAGGTATAAAACGTGAACTTACTGCTCCTTACAATCCTCCTCAAAATGGTGTTGCTGAGAGGATGAATAGGACCATACAAGAGAAGGTCAGAAGTATGTTGTCTAATGCACGGCTGCCAAATGGGTTTTGGGCTGAAGCTGTATCAACCGTTGTTCATCTTGTAAATAGATCTCCTAGCAAGGTTTTGCAGAAGGATTCAGTGCCAGAGATGGTATGGTCAGGCAAAATGCCCTCATACAAGCATCTCAGAGTCTTTGGC
The DNA here is from genome assembly GCF_014529385.1 of Adiantum capillus-veneris. NCBI lineage: Eukaryota > Viridiplantae > Streptophyta > Polypodiopsida > Polypodiales > Pteridaceae > Adiantum > Adiantum capillus-veneris. The sequence continues at coordinate 9,742,774 of NC_140944.1, forward strand.
TGTGAGGCATATACTCACGTTCCAAAGGAATTTAGGAACAAACTTGAGCCAAAGAGTAGAAAGTGCATCTTTCTAGGCTATGGTAATTCTGGTGAGATGGGGTACAGACTTTGGGATCCCGAATCCAGAAAGGTTGTCCGCAGCAATGATGTTCACTTTAATGAATCCAAATATCATTCTAAACCAGAGAGGGTTGAGGAGATTAGAAGAGTTGTCTTCCAAGAAGATGGACCTGCACGTGCAAGACAATGTCAGGGCTCAAGAGGAGCAAGGACAAAATAGAGTGGAACCACAGGTTGTGGCTGAGCCTGAGCCACCTATTGTGCGTAGATCTGGACGTGTCACGCGACCTCCTGATAGGTTTGTTCCATCTATGAATTATGTCATGTTGACTGATTGCAATGAGCCTTCATGTTACAAGGAAGCAGTGCAATTGAAGGACTCCGAGAATTGGCAATTGGCCATGCAGTCAGAGATGACAGCTCTGCATAAAAACCAGACATGGAAGCTAGTTAAATTACCACGGGGCAAAAAGGCTCTACCCTGTAAATGGGTTTACAGGTATAAGATCACCGCTCATGATAGTCAACCAAAGTACAAAGCAAGGCTTGTTGCCAAGGGCTTTAAGCAAGAACAAGGCATTGACTTTGATGAAGTCTTTTCTTTGGTGGTCAAGATGACTACATTGAGATGCTTTCTTGCATTGGTTGCCATATTAGATTTGGTGTTGCACCAAATGGATGTCAAGACAACGTTCTTGCATGGTGATTTAGATGTGGAAATTTACATGCAGCAGCGAGAAGGGTTTGTTGAGAAAGGCAAGGAAGATTGGGTATGCCAGTTGTTAAAGAGTCTTTATGGCTTAAAACAATCACCGAGGGCATGGTACCATAAATTCCACAAGTTTATGCTTTCTCAAGGCCACAAACGTAGTGAGTTCGATCACTGTCTATATACAAAGAAGGCTAAGGATGGTAGTTGGCTGATCCTTATTTTGTATGTGGATGACATGTTGATTGCTGGCAAGCACTTGGAAGAAATTTCAGCTTTGAAGTCAAAGATGGCAAAATCGTTTGACATGAAAGACATGGGTGAGGCAAGTCATATACTTGGTATGCGCATTGAGAGAGACAGATCAAAGAAGTTGATTTGGTTATGCTACTCGCCCAGATAGTGCATTTGCAGTGGGAGTAGTAAGTCGATACATGTCAAACCCAGGCAAGAAACATTGGGAGGCAGTGAAAGGAATATTGAGATACCTGAAAGCTACAAAGAGTATGCGTATATGCTATGGGAGTCAGGAGCTAAGTGTGAAGGGTTTTATAGACTCAGATTATGCAGGCGACTTAGACAACCGAAGGTCTACGTCAGGGTATGTCTTTACATTGGCTGGTGGAGCAGTATCATGGCGTTCTAGATTACAAGATTGTGTTACTCAGTCTACTACAGAGGCTGAATATGTTGCAACATCAGAGGCATGCAAAGAATCAATTTGGCTTAATCGACTAGTAACAAATTTGGGAATCAAAGAAGAGATGCCTGTGCTATATTGTGATAGTCAAAGTGCTATACAATTGGCTCGCAATCCAGTTTATCACTCAAAGACGAAGCATGTGGATGTGAAGTATCATTTCATCAGGGAAATGCTCGAGGATAAGCAACTTCAGCTTGTCAAAGTTCACACCATAGAAAATCCTGCTGATCTACTTACAAAAGAACTTCCCTCAGAGAGCTTTGCGCATTTTCGCAAGCAGTTAGGTATAGGGTAGTACACATCACTTCTCTACATCTCTTGTATATTAGCTTGTATAGTAGCTTCTTTCACACTTAAAGTACCACATTGGACTGTAAGTGGGAGGTTGTTGGGGTATAAAGCCCAATGTGGTCGCCCAGGTAAGTGGGCGGGCCGCCAGGTATGTACACATATTCTTTTGTAAAAACCTAATAAGAACTCACTATGCTCTACACATTACAGTAGAGCGAGTTCACCATATCGTCGTGCTCTTCTTCTCGCACTCTCTCTCGCGTTGCGCTTCTGCTCGTAGGGGTATAAAGCCCAATGTGGTCGCCCAGGTAAGTGGGCGGGCCGCCAGGTATGTACACATATTCTTTTGTAAACACCTAATAAGAACTCACTATGCTCTACACATTACAGTAGAGCGAGTTCACCATATCGTCGTGCTCTTCTTCTCGCACTCTCTCTCGCGTTGCACTTCCGCTCGTACTCCTTCAGTTCTTGCCACCTCAGTATCTAGCGCGGTTAAAAGAAGATTGACGCAATCTTAAGCAGAATGGTACTCTAGTCATGTCTTTTTCTAACCGTGTTTTGCAGCCTGGCACCCAATTACGCAAATCGGATGCGAAGCGCGAAGAGCCTTTTATGTTCGGGTTGGACGACTATATCAGGTTTGATGTCGAAGTCCTGGACCCCGTAGATCTCAACAAGGCGGTAGCTGAGTGTCTTGATGTGTTGTTCATTGTTCAACAAGCGTCCTTCCGCAGAAAATTTGTAGTATCTCCTCTCTTAGGAGGATGTGATATGCTTTTAGGCATTCAATGGTTTCGTGAGCATAACCCTCTCATTGATTGGGTAGCCAATACTTTCACTTTCAATGCCAAAAGTGACTCTCCCATTGTCATTCGTGGGGAGGAAGTTGTTCATTCTTCATCTCTCATTTCTAATGTGCAGGCGAAGCTTGAAAAGAATCAGGAGAAGGAGACCCTCTCAGTCTTTTCTTCTCCAAAACACAACACACATGATTTGTATGATACAGATGTGATTATTCACAAGGATGATGATTTGCATGATAAAGATGTGATTGTTCATACGGATGATGGTTTAGTTGATGCTTTTTCTTGTGAATCTAACCTCGTTTTAGATACAATCAATCACAAAGAACCGATCTTGGCTCTCTAGCCGAGGTCCAAGGAAACCACTCAGGAAGTATTATGTGTGATTAGTCAGCACGCATTGTTCGAGTGTTTCATCCGTGACGGTTTCTTGTATTTTTGTCACTTTTCATAGGCATGCTGCTGTATTGTACGATGCACATGATTCACTCATGGATGAGCACGGATGTATGCGGGACTCTCTTGAAAAGAAGAAAAGTTTGCATTCACGGAATTCACATTCCATTTTCTTCCTTGGCATGACATAGTATCCGAAAGAGCATAAGGAAGATTGACAATCAAGCAACGGCATGTCCATTGTGATTTGCCACAATTGATAGATTTAGATTAGCAAGACAAGTTTCAATTCCATTTTTTGCGTGTGTTTGATGAACGGTTTGGTACTCTGTCTCTTTGTTTATCTACATTGCATGCAATCTTTAAAGAAGACTAGAATTTTTCCAGTCACTTTACATGGAATGGGTATGTTTATGTTTTTGTGTTGGAAGTGGTTTCAGGAATTTTCCTCCTCCGAGATTCTTGAAGAAGGTAGATCCATGACTATAATAGCTGACGTTGGAGCTTTGACGCAGCCACAGATGACTGTGTTGCTTTCGGCACGGCCCAAAGAAGCAAGCAATGCAGACCTTTATGAAGTTCAAGTATCGCACCACCCACACATCAGAGTGGGCCAGTGAAGAGTCCTTCTCAGGATTCATCCAGATGCTATTGGCGATCTCCCTCGACGCCATACAGGTATGAGTACCTCACTTTAAAAACGAGGGGATGTCACGTGCACATCTAACCCTATGTGCATGTGGACAAGCTACTTCATGACAAGGGTTCAGTTAGCTTAGGAAGTGTTCTGGCACCTTTGTGAGTCTGTTCGCAGAACGTGCATGTAGTCCAAGTACCCCGCAAAACCCAACACAATCAATAAAATGGTAAGACCAATGGTAAGGACCACAACACCTCTTTTTCTCAATCTTCTACTACACCTAGAGCTCAGAACTCCTCGCCTAGCAGTGATAATAAAGAAAACGCTAAAACTCAAGATACCCTTAAGTTGACGCGTGATGAAAAATCTGCTCAAGGAATAGTAGGAGGTCAATTAAATCTTGAAGAAAGAATTGAGCATGAAAAAGAATTCCACAATTTGCGTTGAGCTATTTGGACGCCACTTTTTGGCCCATTAGCTTTTAGAAGTGCAGCTTTACATGTCACTGCTTTTGAGTTTGGCCAGGGACCCTTGTAAGTGTGATGAGGGCCTCTCTTCTACTCAAATTAGCGTGGGAGCACTGAGAGAAGGAGGACCCTGGGACATTGTACTTTGCGAAGCATAATACTAAAGAATATCGAGAAGGGGCGCTAGTCTTTGGAGCCAATGTGTTTGGGTGTGGCACTACGACGTGTCGCGTCGACCCTCTCTCTCTCTCTCGTGATCTAGCTACCCCAGCTAGCTGCTTAGTTCACACCTAGTAGTTTAGGATTCCATAGTATTTTATTGTGACATTTGTCATTTCATTTTTGTCATTGTTGTCATCTTGTTACTTTGACTCTGACGTTATATCAGATCCACCACATTGTAACTTTTTGGTCTCATAGGTCACTTTGGCCTTTTGAAGACGTTAATATAACATTTCATTTCATTTCTCTCTCTCTCTCTCTCTCTCTCTCTCTATATATATATATATATATATATATTCAAGTTATTTGTAGTTTCTCACGTGTGTTGCAATAGATCTTTGGCTTGGAGTGTCCAAGTGTAGCGGGACGGGCACCACGTGCCAACAGAAAAGAGCAGAATGAATAGACTTCTAACCACTTGAAACAACTGAAGTGAAAGTGAGAGACTTCACGCGAGACACGGAGTGGCGTAGTTCCACCCCTAGAGTGCATCGGCCCCAAACTGTGAAGTCCCTTTCAGTATTCCTTTATATTGCTTCAACGAGGTATAACACTTGTGATTCTGCTTTGCATCTCCCGCAGATAGAATGCCAAAGAGTGAGCCCTTAGTACATATTTAGAGACCCTTGGCCATCCAAAAGCAGTTACGTGGAAAGTAGTAGGTTCTAAAAGCATTTGATCCCCAAAAGCTAGCGCCCTCGTGGGTTGTCCATACACAGTGCCACATCATCAACTTTTCGTAAAACGTGGGACTGTCCATACAACATGCCACGTCATCATCTTCAACGCAAGTTGGATAGTGTGTGTGTTTGCTTTATTTTTAGGCCCCTCGGCAAAGGTTCTGTAAAGTTGTTGAGGGTTAGGATTTTTAATCCTAATCCAATTTTAATTTGGGCCACTCAACGAGACAAGATGGAGGCCCAACGTTAATTACAGGTTGATATTTGTGCGAACCTTCAATCAAATGCTCAAATACGCCAAGGATCCACAATATGCAAAGTTTCTTAAGAACCACCCACTTGACGAGATCCACTCGGAATGGCAGGCGGCCATTCACGCCATTCACTCACCGTTGAAGTCGCTGATGAAACAGAAAGGTTCTAGATGCTGATGGAATCATGCTACTGATGCTTGGATCTGAGAGGCTAAGGGCTGAAATTGCAAAAGGGTAGGGTTGTTGTGTGGGATCTACATGCAGACGAGGCTATGGGCTGATCTGCTATGGCTGATGTTGAGGGTGTTGACGATGACGATGATGAAGGGCTGAAATCTGAAAACGCTGGCTGTTTTGCTGTTTGCGGGATGGAAACTGCTAATGCTAGGGCTGATCTGGTGCTGCAGGGCTGATCGGGTACTAATAGTAGGCTGATGGTGGGCAAAGATGCCATGGGTGCTGGATGTGTTGGTGAAAAACACCAACTCGTACTTGTGCTGTTGGGTAATGGTACTTGCTAAAAATGCTACTATATGTCAATTATATGGTACTTCACTCATTTAATAAATTATAACCTATTAATAAGAGCTTCTTCCTATGTAGTAAAACTACCTACGCTGGGATACTGATGCTAGACTATGCAAACACTCCCCAGTGCCTACACCTGATAGACATTGGTTGTGCTCATGTGCAATCAGAGGGTATGCAACTACTCTAAAGTGCCTGGACATACAAGTCCTGCGTACAGGCTCACAAGGGTCCCAAAACATTGGGTGTCCTAAACCCTAGCAGCAGGAGATAGCTTGTCCACATGCACATTGGATTAGATGTGCACGTGACACTATATTTGTCTGCATTTTATCTTCCTTTGCTGATTGTGTTTGCCTGTTTTGTGCTCGCAATCTTTTCTTGTATGCTTTGTATGTCCCTGCCCTTGCTGTGTGTTTGATTGAAAACGTGTTTGCCTGATTGTTCATGGTAATGAGAGGTCGTGCAAAGGAGGTGCCAAAGAGCGTGATTTTAGTTGCAGACCGCATAGATGCAGGCTGATGCAGAATAAGAAAGCTTGCCTGATGAAATTTTGTGGAGTTTTATGGAAATCTTTAAGGTTGTGTTATAGGATCTCCAATGTGTGCCCTGCTGTAATGCTTTGATAGGATGGAGAGAAGAGATGAGTTCCCCCTGCCTTTGTTGTACATTTATCTGGTGATAGCTGGTTGCCGGCACTTCGGCCTCGTGCCTTTCTTCCTCTCTTGTCCATCTCAGTGATGTTTCCTTGCATCACTGTCACCTTCCCTCTCTCTCACACTTGCGATCTAATCCTTTTTGTCTCTTTGTATCCTTGTGCATAGCGATCCCTCCTTGTGTGCACAGTAGCTCCACTTGTGACGTAGGTAGTGCATCAATCTTACTACGGTTTTGTGCGCTGCAGATTCGCGTCATCTTAGTGCACCTTCCACTGCCATTTTGACAGATAAATCAGCCCCATATAGAGTAGGAAAAGACCCTGCACTTGAAAGCATTATTTATATTTGCATTCACCACCTGAGGTTTTAGTCATGGTAAAAACGCTTGGTTATTTGTGTTTGACAGTCCTGACCTTGGACCCTGTGATTGGAGCCATATCTGCTGGAAATGCTGTTGTCCTGAAGCCCTCAGAAGTGTCTCAATCTACTTCAAAGCTGCTTGCTAAGCTCATCCCCATGTATCTAGATACAACAGCAATACGGGTTGTTGAGGGAGGAATAGCAGAAAGCACACTCTTACTTGAACAAAAATGGGACAAAATTTTTTTTACAGGTTATCATGTTTGACAAAAATTCTTTTTCTCTTTCGAGGTCTAAACTTTATTCTTGCAGGGTTGAATCGTGATAATTTCTGTTGAATATGTGGCAGGCAGCTCCAGGGTCGGCAGAGTCGTCATGTCTGCAGCTGCAAAGCACTTGACTCCTGTTGTCCTGGAGCTAGGTGGAAAGTGCCCTGTGCTTGTGGATGCTACAGCAGACCTGGATGTAAGGCAAAATGTGTTACATTGACTTATTACAAAAACGCGAATCTTGGACTCACAAAGATTTTCACTCTAAGGTAACTGCTAGAAGGTTGGCATTTGGGAAGTGGAATACTGGCTATGGACAAGCCTGCATTGCTCCAGATTACGTGCTAGCGGAAGCCTCAGTAGCGGCTCAGCTGGTGTGTAAAAACCATTGATTCCTTATAATGCTTCTGTTGGCTCTCAAGTTCTTAGGGCTAAAGTGCTAATGTAGGTGGCAAAGTTAAAAAAGGTACTGGAAAATTTTTATGGAAAGGATGCAAGATCATCCAAAGATCATTGTCGAGTGGTTAACCGGAGGCATTTAGAACGACTAAGAAGCCTTTTGGAGGAGGAGTCAGTTTGTACAACTGTAGTTCATGGTGGAGAAGTTGATGAGTCAACATTGTAAGTCTTTGTGCCAACCTTGTGTTAACATGTAAAGATTTTTACCTGCTTGTTAAAACTGGAGCTCAATCGATTCATACGTCAATATGCAGGCACATAATCACTACCTTAGAATATTCCATTTGGGATGTGAATAAGTTAAAAAAAAATCATTTGGATCTTGACAATGCGCTTCCTTTTGTGAAGGCTAACTAAAGGGGTTGTCATCTGTGTAAGATTGACAAAGCTGTGATTATTGCAAGAGTATTAACAGTGAAAAGTCTTATATATGATCTTGGCTCTTTAGGTACATGGCTCCAACAATCCTGCTGAATCCATCACTTGACTCTGCAGTAATGAAAGAGGAGATTTTTGGTCCAATTTTACCGATAGTCGAGGTCTCTCTCTCTCTCTCTCTCTCTCTCTCTCTGTTTCTAGGACAGACACTTATGGGCTACATGACATAGGCTCGAGTTCTGTACATTTTTGGTTTCTCCATGGTACATTTTATTTCTTTACTTGTGGGAAAGGATACTCATTTAAAAGAGTCATGAAAAACGTTCCCTCATTTTTGCGACATGGTAATGTTATTTTCAGTCTTTCTCCTGGTGGAACGTTCCCGACAATTAGTGGTAAATTTAGTAAAATGTGAGGCTTAAAAGCCCACTAATTGATTAGCTTGGTGACACACTATTTTGTTGTTTAACTATCTTTGCTACAATATAAACATGCTACAAAGTAAAATAGACTGACGTGGGTGTGTGTATGAGGGATGAGGGGGATGAAGCTCTACCTCTAATGGATGTGAAACTATATTTGTAAGGGGAGTACTACCATGATATGAAAAGACAAGCGAGCTCCATCCGGTACCAAATTGGGGGTGTAGTATGGCATTGCATAGCCGGGTGGGGGTGAAGATTCCTCGCAGTATAGTAGCAAGATTTGAAAAAGCCAGCTCTATCTCTGCTTCTGTTTGGTCTGCTCATGTTGTAGATGAATCTTCCGGATGGCCCCTGGTGCTATGGGGCATCTGTGGGCTTGAATGATCTTTTTCTATGTAAAGTGACCCCTCTCTGAATGTTAGTGGATGGAACTAGGGCAGCTCTCTGAAAGAAGTCCGTGAGCTGTGACTGGTGCCCTCCATTGGTGGGTGTGGGTGTCTAGAGGAGAGTCTCTCTCTGTCTTCGAGTCTCTAGTAAGAAGCGACCCAGCTATGGATCTTGTGAAAAGGGCTGTATATCGGCCCTGTATGCTTTCATATGCTAGACATTTGCATACATAGTGCTCCTCTTCCTCCACCCCACCTTAATATACCCTGCATGTCCTAAAATCTTTGTCAATATGTGCTGCCTGCCCAACCTCAAACTCTAGTCTGCGAGATGAGACTCTAAGCTGTCCAATCGCCACTCTAGCACTATGTGGCATATTTGTGTCCATAAATCTTGGCCGCTCGATGAATCCATCCTCTAGAATAGTCATAAGGTGTTCTCCTAGTCATATCAGGAGGGGGGAGTTCTTGTATTGTGTCATGAGTACAGCAAGAGGAACATCATCTCTGTCGAGATTCTAAACTGCATGAAAGTACAATAGTGTCTCGAGGAATCCTATTGGGCTGAGGAGAAGTAGGCGGTCTCTGCTGAAGAACAGCTAACCTGGGGGATCCCTGTATAGTGTCTCAGCATAGTGAATCAACAAAAACAATCTTTAACAGTTCAAAGCTTGAAATGAAACTTCTGTCTCTTCATTAATATATGAATGATTTGTTCTTTCCTCTAGGATGAACATAGTAGTATCTCATTTTAATCTTTAGCTAACTTTGTGTTTTAAGGATGCTCTCTTATGATTTTCTTGTGATTGTCAATTCAAGCATCTGTGCTGTTTTATCCTTGTGATTGTCTTTAAAGTTGAGTATGTATGTCTATTCAATGGGTATTTGGACGTTTGCTAGAAGCTGGTGTTATGGACAAGAGCCCATTGTGGATACCCTGTTTTCTGCCTGTCTGACATTCAATCCATAAAATTTACCTTTTTAATTGGGTCAATGAAAAGTAAACATCTTGACAAGCATGGATATACTTGGTTTGATTCTTTTGTCATGCCTGTTTTGTGGAGTTTTAGGTGGACAGTATGGATAGTGCAGTCGAATTTGTGAAGACTCGTCCCAGTCCGCTGGTTGTGTATATGTTCACCAAATGCAAACGTCATCAGCAAAATGCGGTGGGGACAATTCAAGCTGGCTCTGTGGTATTTAATGAGCTGGCCTTACAAGTAAGTGTCCTTGCAAGCCTTACTTTCTTCTTGGTCAAGTGGAAACTAAAGTAAGATTGAAGTGAACACTCACAGATTCAGCAAGATTACCGAACTTAATTTGGTTCTAGTTCTGTGATATGAGTGGGTGCAGTTTATGTTGGAGGGCTTACCGTTTGGTGGAGTGGGGGAGAGTGGCTTTGGCTGTTATCACGGAAAGGATTCCTTTGATGCGTTTAGCCATCCCAAGGCCATCCTAACACGAGGCTTCCTTCTTGATGTGCCATTTAGATATCCTCCCTTCACGGAGTATAAGAAAAAAGTTGTCAGAAAAGTTTTAGATTACAACAACATAGGCGCACTCCTGGCTCTACTTGGCCTGAGTCGGTGTGTACAATTGTTTATCTCGCATTGATGCTGTGTTAATACCTCAAAGTAGTTATGTTTGTGTTAAACACATGCTGGTGTTTTTTGTGCAGAGACCACAAGAGCATCTCTAATTTCGAAGCGGATGCCAGGAAGAAGAAATAACAGGGGGCTTTTGTAAGAATTCGAATGGGCCACACCAATTTACCGAGTTTTGTCGTGATATGTTCATCGGCTCTCTCAACACGGTAGGCGAATGCCACCGTCATTGAATGGGGTGTTCATAGTTTATGTCTCTATTCAGCAACCCTTCACCAAGCACCAAGTAAACGACTATTAGTGGACTATCTGAAAATTTTCTGTCGGTACATTTATACATGTAGGACACAGAAGGCTGGTGAAGAACCACTAATGCAACCTTCATACCTGCATTTTGTCAAGCATTGGTTCAAGACTTTTGTCAAGTAGACTATTGTACAGCAGAAAGCTAAAAAAAGGCAAATTTTCTTCAGAGAACCTTTTGGTCTTAAATGTGGAAAAGATTCCTCAAGTCATAGTGGTCATGTAACCACTAGTTCATACTTTTGCCTACTCTTGGAAATGCACTTAAGGGAACATTAATCGAAATATCCCTTTCGATGGTTAAAAAAATTTGTAATCCGAGAAAGCTGTAGTTTCTTTCCACATTGGGGATGGATGATGTGAAAGAGGAAAATATGTTTAGGGACCCGTCAAGTAAACCTAACATAAAATACAAGGTCTGAGCCTAACATAAAATACAAGTTCTGAATATTCATGGCAGAGCAGAGGAAAAAAGGTCCTACATTTGCACATCCTCTTTAGGGTCTTAATAATTTACTCTTGTTGAGACACTTAAATTTCCTGTACACAATACTAGTGTTATCTGATTATTTTAAACATTGTTAATTTTGTATCTTGAAACTTGCTTCCCTCACCACATCCTCTTGAGAAGCGACATAAATTGGCTCTCAAGCCCAATAGTATAATTCAAATCCAGTTGCATAAATTGGCTCTCAAGCCCAATAGTATAGCTCAAATCTAGTTGCATAAATTGGAATTCGATTAAGCTAACCCACAATCTTTCCATACATGGTGGCATTCTCAAGCCATCATTGACATAATCTTGTGCCATTAAATTCTCATATAAGGGCATAACAATAGGCTCACATTCAGCCATTCCACACTTTACCAACATATTCAATGGATATTGCCTTCGTGATAGTTGCATGCCCTCTTGTGCGTATAACTTCAACACCCAAAGAGTAACTAGCACTCTCAAAGCTTTCATGTAAAATTCCTACCTCAAGAGGCTCTTTGTTTGCTGAACTTCAGCATCATGATTTTCACAACCAAGCAGTATATACACAGATGCACATAATCACAAGACCTACCTAATTCTAGGTATACACTTCTTGTAAGTCATAGTGCAAGAATGCATTTTTCACATCCATTTGATGCAAAACCAAACTTTGTGCATCCACTACAATATTGGTATGGGTGGTACCATGCTAGATATAGGGTTGAAAGTCTTCTCATGGATCAATCCCCTATGTCTATGCACTACTCATAGCTACCAATCTAGCTTTGTAACTATCGTGACTCTGTCATTTTCATTGTTTTTCACTTTGTAAATTTATTCTTTATCCTTGTCTTGATTCCACTTTGGATCTCCAACAACATCCTCAAAACAAGTAGGCTCCACATTCCTCACAATCTCACCATAAATGCTCAATGGCAAGCATGTAACTATCATAAGTCAATCTCAGCATAGGATTCCTTACTCTCTCAAATCTATGTGGTTAAGGATCATTGCTATAAGTACCCTATTTTTTTAATTGCACTTGGAGTCTTCATAGAGGCTTACCAAACTCTTGATCAAGACGTTACCATCATCATGGCATCCTTGGGGCATCATCAACCTTTTCTTTCCCTTGTCTTGATACATCCAACAAATTTGTAGGACTTACTCATTCAGGCAACTTGCCATTTTGTTGATTCTTGTTATCACTTGAACTAAATGACCCTTGCGGTATGCTCAAAACCTGTGATTGTGCACCTACATTTTTGGTAGCCACATTCTCCCTTATATCAGTGCCAAGATCATCTTTGATATCATCGTACCAACTCTTCAAATCATAAAAAACATCTTTGATCACCGTCACTTGACAAGTGATAGAGTTGTAATTTTTTTTACCCCTTTCTAAATAAACACACATTTTCAGCTTTTGGGTTTGACTTTTATGCAACTCATTCAACACATACACATAAGCGATACATCCAAATTCTTTTAGGTGTGCCAAATCAGGTTTTTAACCTTTATAAATTTATCCTCGGGGTGTGATATTTTGTGTAGTTGTGATGGGTGACGTGTTCACAATATATAAGCTCTTGAAACTGCTGCATCCCACTAATGAACATATTTCCTATTCTCTTTTTTTTAGCCATATCCTTGAAATTTTGAAAGTAACAAAACACCTCACTTTTCTCCTCATTAAGTACACGCATACCTTCCTTGTATGGTCATCAATGAAGGTAACATAGAACTTGCACCCACCAACACAATCTTTGCAGGACCCAATACAATAGAATGCACTATCTCTGACACATTTTTTCTTACATATTTGTCATGAGGAAACACTTCTACTTGCTTTCCAAATTAACAAGTTTCACAAACCTTCTGCATTTCGGCCATCTTAAACATTGGCAAACCTATTGTAAGCTCTCATAGTCTTCAACTTTTGCACATTTGCATGTCTATTATACGCTTACACCAAATTTCTGTCTACAACAACTATTGACGGGGATGGCAATGTAATGAGTACTCTGGAGTGATTTTGTAGCTAGTGTTTTTTTCTCTAGAACCACCACCAAGTAGAAGATGTTGCTCACTTGGGATGGCAAACACGCGCTTCGTGCTTGAAAGAAGCAAATTGGTAAAGGTAAATATAGTTTCTAACCAAATCAAATTAAGATTTGTGTGTTGCCTCAAGTAATGACAACAATTTCCTTCATTGCATAGTGAGGACCCAAAATACCATTGTAGGGTACATACAACTCAATTTACGTAAAAGATGCTTCTATAGCAGTGTGTGATACGTGGTATCAAAGATTATAAATTTTCTTTTGAGGCAAAGTTAAGTCTTTGTCAAATTGCCAATGCTGACAACATTAAACGTAGGTAGCAATGGAGTGTAAAACTTAAAATGCTAGAGATTTATTTGCACCAATGGAAGCTTGTAGCATAAGCACTCGGAAAAGCATCAATGGTAGCCAAAGTGGGTAGCACTAGCAATGGGAATAAGCATTGTTGGCAATATTCGTTGACATCAAGTTGCTTTTGTGCTTAAAGCACAACTTGTATACCAATATCGGCATATGGTTAAAATAGGTAGCATTGAAAATAGACTCTATTTGACTTGATCATTTGGGTAAATAAATACAAGCTTTTGTGTTTTACATGTTCTAGCAGCTACTCTAACCTCCAAGAGTGAGACATAGCCTCCTCTATAGAATGTGGAACAACCAGATGTGATACCTAAGCATAATTCAATTGTTGTAACTACGAGTTGCCCAATAAGTAGCAACTTGTGTGAATGGTAGAATATGAGACCAAACCCTTAAACTAGAGCGCGAGCCCATTTTGGAGGAACATCGGGCTTCACAGGTCTCATAGAGGATATGGGAATAGAAGTAACCCCAATATCAACTGACACAAAGGTGTAGGAATAGCCAATGCAGACCGAAAGGGGTATCAGGGCTCAAGGTGGTTTAGGAGAGGTGAGAGGAAGTGGAAAAGGGGAATGTAGGGTCAAGGTAGTGGGTGGAGGTACAAGAAGAGGTTGAAGCATCTCAACATGTGGAAATGGGTCAATATCAGCATGGGACAAGGAAGCTTCAATCAACTCAAGACCAAAACTAGTCTCATTGAACCAAACATTACAAGAGAGGACGATATCCTCCAAGGAAGGATCCCACAACCAAAATCCTTAAGAGCAAGAGGCATAACTAAAAAATATCACCTCTTTGGCTCGTCTTCCTCTGGGGGGGCATTGGAAGGCCTCAAACTCCTGCTAGATAAAGTACACATCTCTCTATTACACGGCTCTTCACCCATGAGCTTAGCGAGAGAGGAAAATGAGCTGGACGACCATCACAAATGTATCGACAAAACTCGCCATTCATATCAGTGCTTGAGAAATGTTTAGAGCTGGACGACCATCACAAATGTATCAACAAAACTAGCCATTCATAACATTGCTTGAGAAATGTTTAGAGCTGCAAGCACTGCCTCTTGCCATGCATTAGAGTCATCTAGGTAACATCTTGAAGCAACTCATAAAGTTAATATGCCAACAAGCATGTCTAGTAGAAGTGTCTAATATTCAACTAAAAGTTAGCTTCATATGAATAGAACAACTTCCATGGACTTGTCTCTCCATACATGTGGAAGCCACTTCCAAGGCTCCATCAGCAGGGAAATCTTCACATGAGCGCAGCCCACGTTTCTTCCTAGATCAAGCTTCCTTGGTTTGACTTGTATTCACTGCTACACCCCTTGCTTGTTGCAATGCAATTCAAAAAACTATGCACCACAGCATCTGCTTCGAGGCAGGAAATAAAACACCTCCTTTGCCAGATAATTCCATTATGAATTGTCGTCTGGCAGGTGGCTGCACTTATATCTCATGCCAGCCTAAGAGATACTACATACATAAAGAAGCTCCACAACACATAACATACAGATTAGCGCATGTTCTTGGGGAACCTAAGCTCTACCTACGAAACTGAAACATTGTCTCTCATAGCAACTATGTCAACAACATTTGCACTATCCTAACCACTCCCAAGTTCACCATACCAACTCCTAGTGAGAATCCAAGTTAAGCAACCTTCGCAGACTGTTTGTCGCAAAGGCGGTATCCCATGTCCCTCCCATTTCAGAGGCCCCAAAAGGAGGGGCAGCAGTTTCACTTAAGGACTGTGTATATACACCTGCAGAATGCTGCTTAATGAGAGATGGTAACTTTACAGTGGCTAATTTTGGGTGAGGGAGGCACAATTTGGGGAGAGGAAGCGAACTGGGAGGTGGGGACGACGAGTAAGCAGGCCCTGCCCACCTTTCCTTGCACGATACATCCCCACCACTTCCACAAAACTGATGACTGCAAGCATAAGCCTCTAACTTGGGGTTGCTCAAAGAGATTTGGATTATACTCCTTGTGTACTGATCCACCATGTGTTTGGCCATAGGAGGTGGCGGCTCTGTTGTTGTGCGCCTCAATTGTGCCAAACCTTTGAGCAACAACTTGTCTTGCTCTTCAACAAGTTGCCTGGTCAGTATTGTGCTATTTCGGCCGACCATCTTTGCCATGATAGGCTTTGCAGATGAAAAGCCCGAAGACAGCTTTTCCTTTCTCGTCTTCGACTGTTTCTGCTTCATTTTGAATGCATCCATTTGTACACCTACCCCTCCATCATGACCAGCTGTAATGTGAGCACATCCCTCTACACCCTCCGCAGCCTCAACTTTTGATCCCTTGACCTCCCCCAAAAGAGGACCAGGTTTATCCACGATTGCAAAGTGTGCAAGTAACTCAATGGCAGAGTCTTGCTGTGGTCTCTGCAAAATCCTACGTTGAGAGGGATCAGGAGTAGCTGTTGAAGGACTGGTATCATTCAGGCCAAAATCTTTCCTTGCTTTGATGTGTTTCACATCAATTCCCCTCTGTGGTATGCTCATTGGAGAAGAGTGCTGAGCATGGTGGGGAAGAGGTAGCAGGCCAGTTTTTAAGCTCGGTGCTGAAGATGTTGATCGGTTCCTCTTTGATCTCGGTGCGGATTCCACAGGATAGATCATCCCTGAACTCTGGTTCTTAAGTCTACTTCGTGGTCTCAAGAAATCTTGAGGGAGGAGGACAGCCGTCCCCATGAGGATTCTCTAGATGCTGCTTGAGAGCTCAAGCAGTAAGATCCTGCTGAGAAAGATGCACCCGACGGTCTATATGATTCTGCCTGTCAAAAGAATCAGAGCCCCGTTAAAAACGTACGATTCACCCAACATGGAACCAGAACAAGATTGTCAAACAAAAGTATGCTGGGCTTCCACCATTGCGTGATGTAAAGAGAAACACAGAATTGACATACGGAACTCATAACTTCTGCTTGCATTGCGATTGATTGACAATGTGAAACCTGTTGTTTTTCTCAACACATCCCACTTAAGATGCCCTCTCTCAAAAGCAGCCCACTACCGAAAGTATAGAGAAATTTTGACCTCCGAATGCAACGAAGGAGCACAAACAGGCAAAGAAACCAAGCTGGGTATGCCAGACTTTCAATCAAGTATACTTTACAAACACACGTAAAAATTCTAACATAGTGCTGAAAAATAGAGAATCAACGTGACTTATGATGAAGATACAACCTGCAGAGAAAGCAAGAATTCCGAGAGTGGAATGGAAGGCCAAGCTCTTCTGAAGCTCTGATCAAGGTTCAAGATCAACGACGCCTACTTACACAGACTCCTCCCTAAAATTAGAAGCTTTGCTTGCACTCTCTAAGTGTGCGACACGAGAGGGATAGAGACGACAGAAATGAGCTTCTAAGTCAGGCAGCCCATGAGGCTGTAAGCGCAAGAGAGCCCTAGCTTCAAGCTCAGAAAAGACCTGTACGCAAGCATTCTGGCTATGGTGACCACATATAAATGATGGACCTACTACTGGCAGGTGGGAGTTTCTCGCCGACCAAAAGCGCGTCAGGAGACATGGGAGACCGGCTGCAGCCGGTCTCTAAACTGTGACTGGTTCCACGCTGTGGTCTTCTTGGACTAGGCAGAAAGACGGGAAAATGTGGGCCTCTACTGTCATCACTTTCTTATTAAGCGCTGGGTCGCACAAGGGAAGAGTGGGAGAAATGGGGGGAGAGTATGCACAACATTCAGGAAAAGCGAGAGACAAGCCAAGTTACTCCTACGAGCACTCGGAAAAATGAGGGTTCTAAGCTATATTTCAAGGAGACAACTTCTCTCCTGTTTTGTAGGGTAGTTTCTCCCAATTAGCAACAACCACATCATCTCCATCTAGCCTCAAAAAAACTCCTTGAAGGTGGACCATCCAAACATAAAAAAACAACCATTTATGTACTCAAAACATCAAATTTAGCTCATAGATAGGCAATCGCAAACCACAACCAAATTGAGAGTGATTATAATTAACTTAAAGAGCACAAGACAAGGAACACAATGCAATTGTCGGAATGAAATTTGGATTACCAAAGCTCAGGAAGGATCGATTACAAAGTGCGAGAGAGTAGCCACTCTCCGTCGTACGCTCAAAGGCTCCCAAAACTTTAGATAATGATACAATGGGTTGTGTTCAAACTTAAAAATTTGAACTTTATACCTAGGGCTCTTTTGGCCAGTGGCCAGCTTACAAGGATGAAAACTCAGGACAAGAGATTACAACTCAGATTTTACATAGACATGGCTCAATAATCAGAGTTTCTCTTAGTTACAAGGCTTTCTCGGAAAAAACAAAAATGATGGATTTGTGAAGAGGTGGCCGACTAAGAGGGTGCCCGTTGGTCCAACTACTAACATTCTCCCCTTCCTAGCCGTTGCACGTCCTCATACAAGCATCGTCTTCCGTAGTGAAACGTGCACTTTTCCAATGTTCTGGTGATCCTTCTGAATTTTTCTACTCTGGCCACCATTTTTGCTTTACCCTTCTCTCTTTGCAACAAACAATAATGCTTTTTCATATTTCCTTTCTAGTGACAATGGTAGCATTCAATGTTTCTCGTGACGCATCCACTGCTCTTACTAATCTTGAGAACAACTACGACTGCTGCAACTACAATTTCTTTGCCTTTGATGGTTTTTCTGGCTACTTCTACTTGCCATATAGTGTCAAGAGATTGATGTTTTTTCTGGCTACTTCCACTTGCCATGTAGTCTCAAGAGATTGATGCCAATTCTCTTGCATGAGCAAAGTGCTAGTAACATCATTGAAAACAAGCTTGCCATCAGAGATGGTGTTACTAATGGCAGTATTAAATGTATCCATTAATGAAGGCAAAGTACATAGCAAGAAAATGGCTTGCATTTCATCTTTGAAATTAAGCCCCTTTGATGCCAATTGAGTAAACACATTGTTAAGCTTATTTAGGTATGAACTAAAATTGCTACCTTCTTTCATATATTAAGATGCAAAAGCTTTTTCATCAGAAACGCTTTGCTCAATGCACTCTTACCATCCCATGTAGAGTATAAGACTCCCACAATTTTTTATCATTAAAGTTGTCCATAATCGTGAAAACTATAGACTCAACAAGATGCAACCTAATAGTTTCCATGGCATGAGCAACCCCTCTATGTGCTCTTTTAATGGTGCTGTAAGTCCTTTGTTGATTAGCACATCAAGCATTCTCTACTTCCATATAGTGAAATTTGTGTTATCAAACTTCTTAATGTAGTAATCTTTTTTCTCAAAAGATCCAACCATACTGACAAGAGCTAACTGTTACAAGAGAGTAACACTAAGAACATATGGCAATTTTTATGCAAAAATTTTACCAGAATCTCCTCTGATCAAAGATTAAAATATCAACTAGAAAGCTCAACAAAATCACTACTGCAATGTTGATGCAAAAGAGTGATGTAGGCAAACTAGAGGACTCATGGGAAAAATCTAACAGAGTCTCCTCTATATAGAGATCAACATTTCCAGCAAAATTGAGCAAACAACAATGTATTAACTATAAACAGAGTATTGCCAAGGCATATATTGCTCAAAGAAACTGTTGAAAGAATGCCAACTTGGTGTCAAAGCACTTATACCCTTCTATACATGTCCTATGGCAAAGCTATGAATGGGGATCTCCAACAACTTAATCCACCTCACACTTGGTAACCCGTCCCCTAGTGCTCGGCTTCAAAAGCTTCACACAACAACTCTCACAAAATGTTATGCATACATGACCAGCCACAGTCTTAGAAAGGGCTCTTCCGAACCGAGTATGAGAAATGATGGGGATTGCCAACACAAGTAAAAATCGGCTCCACAATGAGGTACACTGACAGTATTCGCAACATAGTGTACATCCAAAATGTAAAACTTGTCACTCCAAGACCACTAGACATGTGCTCAAACAAGGGCCAATGAGACGCAAGCAAATTTGGACTCAAGTGAGCTCCTTGTGGGGAGCAAAAACTGCTCTCAACAGAGCACAAGTACTCTCAAGTGCTAGTTACGCATAAGCCATATGCATCCAACTCCTACTAGAATTGTAATGGTTCTCACTATCAAAGATGCTTGCAAATCTGTTTTGTCAAGAGAACCTGTGGCTATCCTAGTGCGTGTAAATCTATGTCTGAGAGATGTCACTAAGAAGCTGTCAAAGCTATCAATGAGCAATTAAAAAAAATTCATTCTATGAAACCACAAATAACATACATCAATCTCAAAAATGCATATGGTAACCCAAAGTTGCTCTAAAAAACGCATAGAACTGTTGTTAACAGAGATCTGTAACCTGTCTCCCACTGTCAACAAACTATCTCTTTGCCTCGCTCTCCACAATAATGCCAAAGAGTATGTGAAAATCTATACTCAATGTCACCGAAGTTGATGGTGATGTTGATGTCGGGCATCACTCCTCTATGGAAGAGGCACCTCACCCGTGCAGCATGTCGATGTCAAGGGAGAAGTCGATGTGTGTGTGTGTGTGTGTGTGTGTGTCTGTGCGTGCGCACATAGAGGATATTGATGTTGTGCACGTTATTGCAAAAATACGATGAAAATAAAGTCAAATAAACACCACCACTCCGTCTAAAACGTGCCAAAATCCCAAAAAACCGCTCCTGAGCTGCACAATTTTGAGTCGGTAGTATGAAGAAATTATGGGCAAAAAAGTGTTTTTGGGCGAAAAAACACATCTGTGGAAACATGTTTCTTCTAATCTCCCACAATGTGTCTTGAATAACCACAACAAAATGGTCCTAAATCTCAGTAAAATCATCTCCTAAATGATCTTAGCACAAGTTGAAGATCTTAGCTCCACATTCCCATACTTGCCTGGAAATTTCCTGCTTTAAATCTTGTTGTAAGCACACACCAATGCACTCCCTATGCGTGCAATCAAAGGACAACACTCTTGCTGAATACTCTCCTTCATAAGCACTCAAGAATATTTGCAAATTAGGTCCAAATAGTGCACAAAGCACTTACAACAACAATGAAGATCTGTTGTCGGCAACCAATTGTCTCTTATACCACTTGTGAAGATTATGTTTGCAACTGCGTGCATGCTTGGCATGTTGTGCGAGGTAGGATAATGCAAAGAGTTTGGGTGTAGCTCTCAGCGAGGATTAGAATGCGTCACTACTCCTTATTGATCTATACTACCAATGAATATAGATAAGGTTAATACGATCAGTAAGATGGGTCTCCAGCTAGTTGGCATGGATCGTAAATGTGATCAAGCAACAATTTGGGCATTTTGTATGGGTTGTGTACTTATTCCCCCTCTTGTTTGTGATTACTATGCTACTACCTCGTCTCTTTTTGGTTTCAAGAGTTCTAAAGAAGTGCGCTTGACTGGTAGCCTTAGGTTTGAGGTAAATCTCCATAGATAAAAGTGTTGCCTTTCTTACTTCTTCGATCTTCTATTCAAAAAGATCTGCTTTTACTTCTAGCCATTTGTTTGTGGTTTTTTATATGGCTTTTGCTTCCACTTCTTCTTTAATTCTTTGGAACTTGTACTCAAGAGCCTTCTTTATCCTAGTCTTGTTCTTTTTATCGCCTTTTGGATACTCCAAGCGATTGTGTCTCAAGTGGCTCTTTGAAGAGGTGGTCCCATTATTAGCTTCT
Source organism: Adiantum capillus-veneris (assembly GCF_014529385.1). Classification (NCBI taxonomy): domain Eukaryota; kingdom Viridiplantae; phylum Streptophyta; class Polypodiopsida; order Polypodiales; family Pteridaceae; genus Adiantum; species Adiantum capillus-veneris. The sequence continues at coordinate 9,763,922 of NC_140944.1, forward strand.
CTTTTTCCCATTAAAGAATTGATATTCACCTTCGATCTGGCAAGTGATTCAATAATCTCTGGGAGGTATAAACCTTTATTTTGGCCAAATAGGTAGCCAATCAACAAATGGACTAGGGCTTGGAGACATTACACAAAAGACTGTGAGAGTTTCATATAGGATGCATAGAATAAGAGGATCCCAAAGAATGCTTCACCAACATAGATAGAGATTAGCCATGAATCAAATAATTCTAATCATTAATTCTAATCACACTCTAATCATTAATCAAGCAATGAAGGAGGCAAAGAAACCACACTCTAATCACACTCCAATGATAATTCTAATCACACTCTAATCATTAATCAAGCAATGAAGGAGGCAAAGAAACCAAGGGTATGCCAGAATTTCATGTATACTTCACAAACACTCAAACATTCCAACATTGTGCTGAAAAATAGAGAATCAACATGAATCATGATAAAGGTACAACCTGCAAAGAAGGTAGTGAATGCTGAGAGTGGAATGGACGGCCAAGACCTTTTGAAGTTTAGATCAACATTCAAGATTAATGATGCCTACTTACATAGAAACTTGAACTGTATATATTCGGGATTCTACATCATGCAAACCGCTCCTCCCTAAAATTAAGAGCTTTGCTTGAAAGAATGAAAACTCAATAAGTGTGCGAGAGGAGGGAATAGAGATGTAGGAATGAGTTTCAAACTTAGGCAACCCGTGAGGCTGTAAGCGTAAGAAAACCCTAGGTTTGGATTCATCACTTTCTTATTAAGTGCTAGGTCGCACAAGGGAAGAGTGGGAGGAATGGGGGGAGAGTATGCACTATATTCAGGAAAAGCGAGAGACAAGCCAAGAAAATCGAAGCCAAAAGTTACTCCTACTAGCACTGGGAAAAATGAGGGTTCTAAGCTATATTTCAGAGAGACAACTTCTCTCGTGGTTTGTAGGGTAGTTTCTCCCAATCAACAACAACCACATCATCTCCATCTAGCCTAAAAAAAAACTCCTCAAATATGGACCGTAGGTGCCACATGGTTCGTTTCCTTCTCACATTGCTCCCATTGGCATTAGTGCGACTTAGCTCTTAGTGGCCGTTCTCACATATCACTCCCATGAGTTGTGGGTGGAAAGGAAAGTTGGCCCACCCTCATGACTAATTGAAAGACCTTAATGGTCCATGTCAAAAGGCATGAGCGAAATCCATTTACACCGATCATAGTCTGATCATGCTTGTGCACTAGTGTAATTCAATCCAAACTTGATTGGTACCTTTATTTACTTCCTTTTCATTTCATTGTTTTAGAATGACAATCAACCCTCAAATTTGAAGAGTGACTCTACTTTTCATTTTGAAGGCCTTACAAAAACTCTCCTCTTCATTATGCAGCACAAAGCATTCTGCAACATAAAGTGGAAGGGCATACAACTATTTTTTCAAGCTTTAGAAATGATGCCAATGTGAGCGTTTCACCTTATTGTTTAAACGGGGCCCTTAGGGTAAATGGTAGATAGATGGACGGGCACCTATACTAGGTCCCCCCCCCCCCCAAAAAAAAACAACTTTCGAGCAAATACATTACTAATGTTGGATTGGCTTGACATGTGTAGTGGACATCCTAGTTGGTTATGTGTCTGTGTCCTATTAGCTAGTGCTGGTTCAAGCCTTGCTAGAGCCATTTACACTCTATTATCCTTGGGTTTGGCTTGTTATCAATGATGCAATGTTTTGTTACACAAAGATCATCCTTTTCGCGCACATCTTGTCTGTGCTTCATCATCGATGCTCTAATTTAGCTTAAAGTTGCCTAGCCCGTTAGCTGTCGTTTGCACCCTTCAACACTGGATATGGTGAATCACTGCCCCCCTATGCACTCCCCTCTCTTAGGTGGTCCACTATTGGGGGTTTTACCGTAATAACATATAGAACATTTATGATCATGTATGTATGTATAATGGACAATAAAACTTTATATTAAACCACAATAAAAATGGGTAGGCATGTGATTGTGGGCCCTCATCTAGACCTATTTAACCGTGACACAAGGTTTCATTGTTTGGTGATAGCTTATCCTCAAGGTTGGGGAGACAATATAACTTCTCTACTCACAATTGTAAGTATGGCACAAAAAAAAAGGAAAGACAAACGATTTGAAACACTCCTTAATGTACGTTAATCATGTGTTGATTATTAGGTTGCTTAGATGCTCTATTGTAAATCAACTTATGATTAAGCTACTTGCCTCAAATTGGACCAAAAAAACATTTTTTAAGCCTACCTCTTGGGTAGACTCCCCCTCCCATTCCACTCTACCCATCCACTTCTTTTCAAGGATCTCCGGGAAAGGCGAGGTCTTGGTGCGGCTCTTTTGGGTGACCATGTCAAGGGCTTTTCCCTGCAATAGTAAAATATATTTTGGTAATGCAATGGAGATGAGTAGTGCAGCTCCTACTTACTCCTCACAAATCACATCCTTCCCCTAACTTTAGCAAGCCTTAGTGACTCCTCACCTTGTTTAATCTAATTTTTTGCATATGAAAATATGCTTTAGAGAATAAGGAGAAAAACAACTTAATTTTCAAACCCAATATTTTAGTGTATTTATTGAAGAGCCACACGAATGCCTTTTCAACCTTTTGTTTTGAAAAGACTTATTTTACTAGCAAATGGTCCCTTCATTTAGGCCCGTGACTTCCTTTTCAACTTTTTGTTTCAAAATACCAATATGATTCTTCACGGGTGTCCCAAGTGGCTATAAGTGTAAGTATGTACATCCATACTACTATGAAGCATTCAAGTGGCTTCACACTACACCCACTATCTCCATGCAATTTGCAAACCGCTTTGAGGATAGTCTCTTTGTGAGAGCATCTGCAAGGTTGTTATCCGTATGTGTAGATGGTGGGAACATTCCCTAGACAGGAATCCAAACTAATGGCTGTACTGGTAGTTACCAAGACAATTATTGTGGTAGTTGAACAATGGATAGACAATCAGAGATCAAGTTTGATACCTATAAATAGGGGGCCATTACTTCATTTGATGGGGTAATTTTGGGAAAGTGATATGCTATTGTACTATACTCTTGAGTTTGATGTCTTGAGCTCACTATGCTCTTATACTCTTTTGTTGATAAGCTTAGAGAAATCCTTTGGCTCACAGTGTACTTTGTTCCAATTGTACTGATCTGATCTAAATATACTCTAGTTCCAATTCCAATTTGAGCATATGCATGATTTCCATTTCAGTCACTATTTCTAGGTTCATTTTAGTATTCATGTCTTTGTCTGCTCTGTTGTTTGAAGTCTGTCTATTTGAACTGACAACCAACTCTTAACCCCGATCTGGAGTAGTTGTCTAAAGAGATTAGCTCATTCCATTTTGGCGATCATGGTGGCTTGAGATATGACAATGAATCACTCTCCTCGTTGGTTTTGGGTTAGTTGCTTGAAGTCATGCCACCCAAAAGAGTTGCCCATGGCACAAGGCCATCAACCAAATTCACACAGAATCCAAAACATGTCAATCTAGTACATGAGGATTCAGAGCGAGACTTTGACACTGACACAAAGGTTGGTAATGAAAACCAATGCGAACTCAGCAAGAGGCTGGAAAGAAGGAGAACTTCTAGCACTCTACGGGGTCCAGGAGTTTGCAATCTGAGAGGATAGAGAGATGCTCTTGATTTGTTGAATCTTAGAAGAAGGCCAAGGGCAAAACCAAAAAGCACACCAATGAGAGTGAAGGTAGCAGATGCAGCCACAAGTCAGGACATCGGAAGGTTGAGTGAAAACAAAACCCAGATACTTTAATAATTGAAACGAATGATATCGACTAGTGGGAAGTAGACATTGATCACTACAATAAGAAGAAGTCTATAGAGAGCAATTAGATTCCAAAGACAAGACTAGACACCATTAAAGATCCACTAATTTAAAAATTGTCTTTCTAGTGTTGATATCGACTAGTGGGAAGTAGACACTGATCACTACAGTAAGAAGAAGTCTAGAGAATGCAATCAAATTCCAAAGACAAGCCCAGACACTATTGAAGATCCACTGATTTAAAAAATGCCTTTCCAGTGTTGAAAGGAGACCAACATGCTAAGAAGCTTAAAAAGCGAGGGATGGGTCCTCTGGTGATTAAAGATCTATCACCAAGTGGAGCCGTCAAGCTTGCTACATTAGACGGAGAAGAAATGCCCAATTGGATTAGTGGATGCAGAGTGAAAAAGTATCTGTTGCCGCTAACACAAGACATGCTTCTCAAAATACATCAAGAAAAGCTGCGTGTCCAGAAAAAGAAAAAGATTGAGGAGGAAGCGCAAGCCGAGGCGAAGGAAAGAATGGAGAAAAGAAGACTACTGCGTCAGAAACAGCGCAATGAAGGAGCAATACGAATAAACGCAGTTAGTATAACAGAAATGGGGAATGACAAAGAAGAACCCATCATTGAATGTAAAGTAGGAACCAACCAAATCAAAGCCAGAGCACTATTGGATTCAGGAGCTCAAGCTAACCTACTGTCACTCAGTTTGTATAGACAATTGACAAATGACACGAAATTACAAACTGCCAAGCAAGAGTTAAAGAGTTACTCTGAGAATTCAATCAAAACTGTCGGATGCACAGTTTTACATATACAGATTAACCAATATGTGTATCCTCATATGTTTTACGTGGTTGAAGACCAAGCTACACAACATCCATTATTGCTAGGACAACCATGGTAGAAGCAATACAATGCAATGATTGACTGGAGTTCTAAATCAGTGCTTATCAAACACGAAGGTGAAAGTCAATCAGTTAAATTCACCAAAGGAGAAGAGCCAACTCTAAAGGACGATTCCAAAGACAAAGATGAACAACAAACAGAGGAAAAGAAGATGCAAGGGCCACCAAAAGTTTCTATACAACCGGATTACTCGTCGACGAGGAACTCTCAACAGTGGATAAGGAAGACAAGCAATAATATAACAGCTCAACCTTGGGATAAAACGGAGTCAACGTTGGTATGGAGACCAAAAAAGGTGATGCCAGAAAACACAAACAGAGTCTTCAAGACCAGACAACAGAGTGATCCCCGACAATCAAGGACAGTGAAACAGATCTGGATTCCAAAGAAGTTCATGACGGCACAAAGCTACAACAAGCAAATTTGGATCCCAAAGATTTGTAAACAGGAACTCCCTTCAATACAATCAACGGAAACTCCTAGGTATTTCAAGGCGAGGAAATCAACACACAGAACAACACGGGTTTGGGTCGCAAAGAGTTTGTGGCAAGCACAAGCAAAGCGGAGGCAGATTTGGATTGTGAAAAAAGACAACAAGGTAATGAAGAACCCATCTACTGATTCTACTACCGAAGTGCCAAAACCAACCCAAAACCCGACCACCAATCCTTCAATCAAACAAAGAGCAGCTTTATTGGAAAGTATGTTGTATCGTCGCTCTACAATTGCATTGGGAACTTATGACCAAAACAACTACAATGCTTCACCCACAGACACTTCATAGTCGTCCGGGAGGACTCAGACTAGGAGGGGGGGAGGTATACAGGAGCTACAAAGCAGCTACAAGCGGAAAAAACAAAGAAAAACAAAAATTATATTAAAAGGGCAGTGTCTTACATGATTTTGCAATTTTTAATGTTTGATTGCGGATATTGATAATATTTATGCCCTTATATACCTTGTTTTGCAACAAGAAGAGATCAAATGATGAATTTGGGTCTCTAGATGTGTAAATATCACTAAATAAGAGTGTTTTTGGAGCTAAAAAGTGGAAAAAAGTGGTAATCCAAGTCCAAAAATCACAAAGAAGTGTATATTCATATACACAGGGTTACCATCTATTTATCGTGTATGTTTGGAATTTTTTGGCTTCAATTTGCTATTTTCCTTTATTTTTTATGATTTTCTTAATAAAAATAAAAGAAAAATAAAAAAGCAGGTGAAATGAGATCGGAAAAAAGAAAAGAATAGACGGTGATGATCCTCATGACAAGGGAAACCCAGGGTAAAAATGGGGTACAATTCTGAAAAAGTTGCGGAAAGCCCGAAATGACAGAATTTTGGCAAAGTGGACAGATTTCTCAGAAACCGGTCAAACGGAGTCCAAATTGAGAAATTTCAAATCCTAAAGTGCATTTCACGACGAGATAGGAGCACATGTCAAATTTGGTAACAAGTGATCCGGGAAGCCCGAAGTTAAGTATTTTTCACTTCACTATCAAGCTCATTTCCACTATTACCTTCTTGGAGAGAGCAAAGAGCACACAGGAGCATCCGACCTTCTACCGCCTTCTACGACTGCTACGAGAGCTCAGAGGACACCAGACATGAGAGGTAGACTCGTTGCCATAAGCTTTTGATGCTTATCGTTAACTTTTGTCGCGAAAACTCACCAAAACCAAGAAACAAGAGCAGACGGGGAATGGGGAGGAACGCTAGGTAGGGGCACAACCGCCTAACCAAACCTTGCAAGAACTTAGAGGTGGGTTACCCTAACATAGAAGATGAGTTTCTAGCACTCAAAGCTCGAGAAAGAACGACTGGAAAAACCCTAGGTCAACAGAGCCTGCAAGAGGCAAACAGAAAAAAGTTGTCGGAACGACACAAAACTTCTCAGGAAGCTTAACAACATCGAGGGCAATGCAACCATGGAGTATCTCCAGGTTTGGACCACCAAAAGTAGGTCGGAACAACCGATTCGGCTGTGGACACACAAAGCGTCATTTTGGCATAACGGCTAAAATTGACGACCAAATGACATGAAACTTCACAAGCAGTTTCAACTATACATGGATGACTTATGTTTGCAAGCAAAACCCAAAAGAAAGCTGATTCACTTACCGATGGTGAAAAAGACGCTTTCGGGCAACCAAATGGATAAAGATGGAAAACGGGGAGCCAAAGTCAAGTTCAACCAACTGGATGGCTTCACAACATATCCAATGAGCTGGAAATGCAACTCTCAAGAAGAAAAGTTGAAGAAATTCAACTCCAAGGCAAAAAGACGACTTCGGAGACTGAAATGCCTATAAGGGGGATTTTTAGCTAAACTGATGACTTTTTAAGTTGAAAACTAGTTAGCAGGGCTTAGGGCACTAGCACAAAGCATTCTTTGCACAAAAAGACCAACATTTCAAGAAAAGACATCATACGCGTATGATGTCTCACAGCATGATTTTCACATTCATTTCAACATTTGAGTGCATAGCCTCATTCCACATGTTAATCACATCCTATGAACCAAGTATCATGAGAATTAGAGTTAGAAAACTCAAGGAAAACCAAAAAGACGCAAAGTAGGCCATAAAATTGATTTTTGGTCATAATTTTGTCAAAATAACTCCAAACTCCTTGAAACTTTGTAGGATTGTTGATTAACACATCTACAAGCTATCTGGAACCAAAAAGCACCATTTTGACAAAAAAGACATCATACGCGTATAATGTCTATTTGCACTTACAGAGCCAAAAATGCTCATTTGTCATCATACATCCATTATATATATCTAATACATGCTACATATGAAGTTTGGAACCATTTGGTCAGGTGGATCACCCCATTAGCCCAATTAAGAGAAAATCCTTCATACAAAGCCTCTTTTTGTCCCAAATCCAACATATTCAAGTCCAAACCAAGATTTGAGTATAAACAGTCCTTCATTAGCACATGGAGAGTCCACAGAACCAATCCCATGAAAAATTGATGAAAAAGACATCATACGCGTATGATGTCTCCAGAGCCATTTTTAGCCCAAAATCTATCCAAACTTCATAAATCCACTGAATAAGCCTATCTAAAGCCAAATCCAAGCTTATAGAAAAAATTGGTCCAAAAATGCACTAAAAGACATCATACGCGTATGATGTCTCACTATGTGATTTTGGCACCTCAGGGCTTCAACCACCAAACAGAAGTGTTCTACATGCCATTTGAAAGTAATCCACCAAGTTTTATACAATTTGGATCATAAAATCCATTTCCCTTTCAAAAATTTTCCAAGAGCCTGAACTGGAGTAAACTGGCCAAAACTTGACCAAATGGGATCCAAACTCAAATCCAAGCATATGACACTCATGTATACACTATCAGCTACAAGCACAACCAATATGAAGTCATTCTGACACAAAAGAAATCATACGCGTATGATGTCTGAAGCATGTTTTTGAGCCCAGTTTGCATATTTTTTCACCTACATTGCATCCTTAGGCCCTGAATAGCTCATGTTTCAATTTTCAAGTCATTTGAATAGTTAAAAGCTTCATTTCGGCTTTCAGTACTAAAAAGACGCTAACTTCTGTAATTAGAGTTACAGGATCCATGGATTCCGCTAAGTCATCGGCAACTAAGAAAAAAAGACCAACCATCAAGGATGCTCTTGCAGAGGCAGAACCTTTTGATATTCCAACAGAAACCCTCAAGCCAACCAAGACTTGGGTGGAGGAAGCAGTACTAGAAAAAGAGGGAATAAAGATATACCAGGGGACTTTCAGAGATCCTCAAGGGCAATCGGTCGATGTACCTATGATCCCACGAGAATTAGTAGACTATAGCAGATCAGAGAACATCAGCAGATACCTGGAAAAGGCTGACTTACACAGGTTCTTCACCTCGAGACCATCAGGTGTAGACACAAGAAGAGTGTATGAGTTGGCAACATCCATTCAGAAGGATGGGAAAGCCACGTTGACAGCCATGGATGGAGAAACAGTTGAAGTACAGATCACTCCACAACTCATTGCAGATGCATTGAAGCTGCACAACAAAGGGAGTTCTGTCAGAGAAAGAAGGGAGGCCATAGAGGTCTATGGATCAAAGAAACAAAATACAACCTACGGAGATATGGCAGATCAACGAGCGGCAACCCTTTGCCGGTTATACAACCAGTTTTTCCATGTGTGCAGTAAAAGACCGCAGAAGTATACTACACCACCCCATGCCATTGCGACAACCATCACATGGGCACTGAAGAGCAACATGACAAAAGAGGTGAACTATGCTCAATACATCCACGAGCAAGTAATCGCCATGCACAACCAGAAGCCAAAGTACATAGGAGGAGGAGAAATCCTAACAAGAATAGCTTATGAAGCTATTGGAGCTAGGGATCAAGGGCCACAGATTCCCTCCCAGAATGAGTGGCTTAGAGAAGCCGATGAGGAGGAAGAACAGCAAGAAGTATCCAAGAGGGCGTCCACAAGAGCACGCCGAAAATTAGAAATAGTTTCAGAACCTGAGGAGGCCGTGGACGAGCCGCTCAAGAAGAAAGTGAAGAAGAAAGCCGATCCCAAGCAAACCAAAAGTCAAAAAGCCGCAAGAATGGAAAGGCTGGTGGAGCAGTTTAGAGCGGAAAGAGCTCTAAAGGGGGACTTCGAAGAAATGTGGGTGCCAGACCCCAGTAAAGTCGGAACCAGCTCAGCCAGGCCACATGTTGATCAATATGATCAATATATTAGAGCTTATGAGGAGTCGGAGGCCATACTGGAGCAGCAACCTGTCGAGCCTTATACTGAAGAGGAAGTACAGCTTTTAAAAGCTGAGCTGCAAAAGGACGACAAGGGGAAGAAAAAAATAGATGAGTCTACTGAACCTAAAGAGACAGTAAGGCAAGCAAACAAAGGGAAAGCCAAGGTGACTGAAGACAATCAGCCCTCTTTTACTGTTGTACCAAGCCCGAAGAAGATGGAAATTATTGTGGAGGAAACCACAATAGAAATAGAAACAGAAATTATGGAAAAGCCGGAGGCCGGGACCAAGGAAACGGAGATAGATCCAGTTCAGCAAAAGAAAGATGATTATGAGGATCTGGTAGCAATCGGATACAGTGAAGAAGAGGCCCTGGAGGCAGTTTATGGGATATCCCTACGAAAACAAGATGATCGGAAAGGGACGAAGGAAAAGACAAAGGGTACAATGGAGAGTAAAGAGAAAATGGACGAGCCGAAGCCATTGGAGGTGGTGGCAGAAAGAGCTGTCAAGTTGACAGATGAAGATGAAAAAGACATGCACATGGTGCATGAACTGCTCAGCAAGATTAAAGAAAGATCCAGAGCAAAGGAAGTAGCACTTGAGACAGCAAAACAAAAGGAAGCAGAGTTGCAGAAGAAGTTAGAGAATGCTATGACTGAATCTGAAAGTCATAAAGCATCACTCTACGACGCAGAAAACGAGAGAGACGGCTTGATACTCCAACTAGCCGAAGCTTCAAGAGAGGTAACAAGTTCACAGGAAGCAAAGGAGCAAATAGAAGATGAGCTGGAGGCAGCCAAGGATGAGCTCATTGAGCTGAGGGAAAGAGTCGAACTTCAAGAAAGGACAATCACGAGACTCAGGACCACCCCTAGAGCTAGCAGAGCAGGAACAGAACAAGAGGGAGCCCTCGTACCAGCTCTGCAAGAGCAGGTCAGAAGTTTGCAAAGAGAGCTGAGGTTAGAGCAAGTACAAAGATTGCACATGGCGGAGGGATCATTGGCTACAGAGGAGAGGCTCACATCAGAAAACCAAACACTAAGGACAGAAAATGAGGCCCTCCGCAAACAGCTCCAAGACCTCCAAGAGCAACAAAGAAGAGAAACAGAGACACCACAAGAAGAAGCAGGGGGAGCAGCCATAGAGCTACCAGAAACTGGAGAGGCAACCACAATTGAAGATCCAACCCCAGTTCAAGAAGTGGCCTCGACTTCAGGAATCTCTGAAGAAGAAGAACAAAGGCTCCAGGACCAAATAGAAAAGTCAACAGAGGAAAGTGCCAAGGCGGAAATGGAATGGGAAAGGAGACTCCTCATCTCCATTAGACTTCAAGGTTTAGACACAAAAGTGCTCCATGAAGAGTGGATGCAACCCAGCCTGCCTTTCCCTCTGATGAAGTTGAAGTGATAAAGACGAAAAAGAGAATAGAGGAGGAGCAGTATGTCGCTCTTTACGAAGGCGACATCACAAAGGATGAACAATCAAAGAAGATTGTAGATTCTCAACCTAGATGGAGGAAAGGTTGGCTGAACAAATACCCAGCCTACCTCATCTACTTGGTAGAGGCTCCAAAGGAGATTCGGGAGGATGCAACCTTCTGCCCGGTGCCAAGAGTCAGAAGCTGGAAAGAGCATGGCAGGATTGCAGAAAAGAAGCCAAATTGGCTTAATTACCCAAGGATGCCAGGACCAAAGGCAGGAGAGAGAATAGGTAAAGCCTACATGGTGAAAACCCTAACGGGCACCATCAAACTCTTTACTGGCTCTCCTGACCTTTCGTGTCAGATGCTAAAGAAAATCTGCAGGACTCTCTTAGCATGCATTGAAGTGTTTGCGCCAGATAAAGCCACGACCTCGAGTCTACTATCGACGGCCGACACAGTGACGGATATGATGTATGATCTTTCATTGCAACCATCACCAAAGGTGTTACATCTCTTGTACCAAAGAATTATGTTTTTACCTAGCTGCCACATGCAAACATTCGAAGAAGCTTTCTACACCGGCTTTTTCACTCACGAAAGCAAAATATTCGGCCCAACCTTGACCATCGGCAACCTACGCTACGAATCACATTTGCAGATGCTCAAGACGACAGGACTCTATTGATCAAGCCTAAGAGTCATGTCAGGGACGACATGAACGCGGAGGGGGGGAGTGTTGAGCCAGCAGAGGATCACACCCGCATTTTTGCTCACTCCCATCATTATGTAACCATTGATTGTAATAAATGTCTTTCCGACATTAATTTTGATTTGAGCCATTCATTAAGTAACGGGACTCAATTGAGTTTCCAGCTTGTAATCCCGACGTAATTTCACCTGCTGATGTAAATAATTAGAGATGTTTTCACCTCCAAGGCTGAGGTATATAAGCCAAAGTTTTGTAACCTAAAGGGGGATTCAATTATTAATCAAAGTAAGTTTTTGAGCGCCGTGACTGTGTCAGAGAGAGAGAGAGAGAGAGAGTCTTATCTCCTTGCTACGCGAGCTACGGGGCCGCCATTGGAGAAGCGACACCGCCATTGTGTTAGCAACGGTGAGAGCTACGCACAGATACCAAGAGTGCGCGCTATCGGCTTCTACGTGTGGTAAGTTCCTACGAGCTTCGGTGTGAGTTTTCTTCCAACTCGTGTGTCGGAATAGAGCGTGCAGCATATCTATAGAACCACAACGAGTAGAGCTACGCATTAGTACCATCGGGGTCAAGTTTCGGTCACCTGTATTTTTCGGTCTGTCTTCATACGCGTTTACCGCACGGAGTGGTTATAGGTTGATTTTGCAGTTCAAGTCTTTAGGGTGTTGTTCTTACCTAGTGTATAGACTTCCCCTTGAGTTTGAGATCGATTCGATGATTCTAGATCTTGTTTCGTATAGCATTCGTTCGTAGTACGGATTTCAGTCACTTGCGTATTTTAGAACTTAGATTTGATTTCCTTAGTAGTGATTGTCATTAGAAGGTCGAGTAGGTGATTTGACACCCACCTAGTTGTTTCCATGCGCCTGCGGGTCAAGCTCCGTCCTCGTCTGACAAATTCTGTTGTTGGTTGAGTTCTCGCTATTTAGCTTCCGCTAGCGGCGTAACCGCCTTAACACCGGGTGTCACTGTTCCATGGAAGAGGCACCTGACCTATGCACGTCGACGTCAAGGGAGAAGCTGATGTGTGTGTGTTTTTCAAAACACAACGTCGATGAGTGTGTGCACGTGTAGAGGATACTGAAATTGTGCACATTATCACAAAAAATGTGATCAAATTTAGGTCAAATAAACACCACCATAACTTGCCAAAATCCTAAAAACCTCTCCTAAGTTGCATAGATCCGAGTCCGTATTATGAGGAAATTATGGCAAAAAATGCTTTTTTGGGCCAAAAAATGCACCTATGGAAACCTGTTTCTTCTAATCTGCCACAATGTAGGTTGAATAACCAAAGAAAAATGGTCCTAAATCTCAGCAAAATCAGCTCTTAAATGAGCTAAACACACAGCTAAAGATCTCAGCTCCACATTCCCATACATGGTTGGAGATTTTCTACTTTAAATCCGATTGTAAGCACACACCAATGCACTCCAATGTGTGTGCAATCAAAGGACAACACTTTGGTTGAATACTTTCCTCCATAAGCACTCAAGAACAACTTGGCAAATCAACTCCAAATAGTGCACAAAGCATTCACAATGATGAATCTCCCTTGCCAACAACATATCAGCTCTAATACCATTTATGAAGATTGCATGGGTAGATGCGTGCATGCTCGGCATGTTGTGTAAGAAAGGAGAATGCAGAGTGCTTGGGTGTAGCACTCAGTTAGGATTAGAATGCCTCACTACTCCTTATTGATCTATATTAGTAATGAATGTAAATAAGGTTAGTATGGTCAATAAGATGGGTCTCCGGCCAGTTGGCCTGGACCCTAACAGTGATCAAGCAACAATTTGGCCATTTTTGTTTGGGTTGTGTACTTATTCCTCTTGTTCTTTGTGATTTATGTGATGACGCCTCATCTCTTTTTGGTTTTAAGAGTTTTGAAGAAGTGCGCTCGATTGGTAGCCTTAGGTTTGAGGTAAATCTCCCTCAATAAAAGTCTTGCCTTTCTTACTTCTTCGAGCTGCTATTCAAAAAGATGTGCTTTTACTTCTAGCCATTCCTTTGTGCTTTTTTATAATTTGCGCTTCCACTTCTTCTTTTATTCTTTGGTACTTGTACTCATGAGCCTTCTTCATCCTAGGTTTTGTTCTTTTTATCACCGTTTGTATACTCCAAGAAAGTGTGTTCCAAGACCTTGGGTTATCTACATTCACATCTTTTTCAAGTTTGCTAAGTGTTGTTTTGACTGGGCTTCTAAAATGTGGCTCTTTGAAGAGGGGATCCTGTTTTACTAGCTTCTCCTTTTTCCCATTAAGGAACTGATCTTCACCTTTGATCCATCCCAGTTTGATTGATATTGGAAACTGATCTAATAAGCTCTGGGAGGCATCAACCTCATTTTGGTCGAAGAGGCAGCCAATCAACTGTTAGGAAATAAGACGTAGCTAAATAGATAATTGAGTAGATTACTTAATGGAGAGAGACAGATTTATATACACGAGATTATAGAGTAGAGAGAGAGAGAGAGTACACACGATATACGTGGTTCACCCAATGTGGGCTACGTCCACGGGAAAGCAGCCACTCAATGGCTTTAGTACTTCAAAACAAGAAGTAGTTTACAAAGGGATTATACCCTTAATGGAGCTCCCGCCTTGCTTCACTCTCACCACCTCACACTCACCTTGTTGCATCAACTTCACACTATGAAATGTGTGTAGAAATGGCCTCCTTTTATAGGCCAAAAGAGCTGCCCTCTCTTATGAGAGACAGCCATGTGTAGCCGCCCTTGTGCGAATAAGTCCAAATCGGACCCTCCAATCCGCCCATGTGTGGCGGCCCTTGAGAAGACAAGTCCGCTTTTGAATTCGGCCACCGGCCACCGGCCATTGACTTCCGACCACCGGCCACCGGCCAATCGACCGGTTGTTTTCCGACCACTTTTCGGCCGCCGTCCGGCCATAATATTCCGGCGAAAAAGAATATTCCGGCGGAAAAAAAAGTCTCAGGGGCCTCCGCCCCCGAGGCCTTTAAAGTTGCCCCTGATTCTTGTCCGTGAAAATTTTGGTTTCCGGTGAGTGATTTTCCTTCACACACGATGGCTTCTCCTCATAATGGGGGCCTTACAAATGTGCGCTTTTACCACAGAAGATTACAACTGTAAATCAGGCTCCATACTTAACAATTTCCCACTTGGAGACTAATCTCCAAACCAAACCTGTGACTGCTTTCCATTCTGGCTTCTTATCCTTGAATGCCGATTGAAGATGAGCAAAAACTCAACTTCTCCTTGTTGACCACCTTTGTAAACATGTCTGCAGGATTTTCACTTGTATGCACCTTTCCTAGCTTTAGTTGTCCCTCTTCCAAAAGAGTGCGTATGAAGTGATATCTCACCTCAATGTGCTTTGTCCTTGAATGAAAGGCTGAGTTCTTCGCAAGATGGATAGCGCTTTGGCTATCACTGTACAAGACACAATTGTCTTGTTTGAATCCAAGCTCTTCTAAGAATCTGTGAAGCCACAGAATTTCTTTGCTTGCCTCCGTCATTGCTACATACTCTGCTTCCGTGGTAGAAAGTGAAACCACTTTCTGCAGCTTTGAAGCCCAGCTTACTGCTGTGCCTCCAACCGTGAACACATAGCCAGTAGTGCTCCTTCGAGTATCTTTGTCACCTGCCATATCTGCATCAGCATACCCTTCTAGAAAAATATCAGTTCCTCCAAAATACAAAGCATTTGTTGTTGTCCCTTTTAGATACCTAAGTATCCACTTCACAGCTTGCCAATGCTCTTTACCTGGGTTGTCCATGAACCTACTCACAACTCCCACTGCATGTGCAATGTCTGGCCTTGTCCAGACCATAGCATACATTAGAGAACCTACCGCTGCAGCATATGGAACTTTAGACATATAGGCTATCTCCTCTTGTGTCTTTGGACACATATCCTTTGTTAGTTTAAAATGGCCAGCCAAAGGTGTAGAAACTGGTTTTGCATTTTGCATTGCCAACCTTTCTAGTACTTTCTTGATGTAATCTTCTTGAGATAGCTTTATTGTCTTCTTCGTCCTGTCCCTTGATATTTTCATACCAAGTATCCTCTTTGCAGCACCTAAATCTTTCATTGAAAAAGATTTGGACAGCTCCTCTTTTAGGTCTTTGATGTCCTGCATGTTAGCACTTGCAATCAACATGTCATCAACATACAACATTAGGATGATGAATTTCCCATCTCCCAAATTCTTCGTGTAGACGCAGTGATCGGAGTTGCATCTTGTGAATCCATGATCCAACATCCATCGATCAAACTTCAAGTACCATTGTCTTGATGCTTGCTTTAAACCATACAAGCTCTTCTTTAATCTGCAAACCATTTTCTCCTTACCTTTTACTTCATACCCCTTTGGTTGAAGCATGTAGATTTCCTCCTCTAAGTCACCGTGAGGGAATGCCGTATTTACATCCATTTGCTCGAGATTTAGATCATGAGCAGCCACAAGGCTTAAGACAAGCCTAATTGAGTTCATTTTTACAACAGGAAAAAATATTTCATTGAAGTCAATACCTTTCTTTCGAGAAAAACCTTTTACCACAAGCCTAAACTTGTACCTTTTCTTCCCACCTTCTTCTTCCTTTAGCTTGTACACCCATTTGTTTTGAAGTGCCCGCTTACCTTTAGGCAACTCAACCAACTCCCATGTTTGGTTGCGATGTAGTGAGTCCATCTCCACTTGCATGCTCTTCGTCCATTCTTCTTTGGATTTATGTTGCATAGCTTCTTCGTATGATTCCGGCTCTCCAGAATCTGAGATCAAGAGATGGTTGAAGGAAGGAACAAACCTTTCTGGAGGTCTACTTGCTCTTGTAGATCTTCGGGGAATAGGTTGAGGCTCCTCATTTGGTTGACGTTGTTGCACATTGTCACCGTTTGCAGTCCTTGAGTCTTCACTGTCCTCAAGCTCCATGTACTCATCACCTGTTTCTTTTGTTTGTTTTCTTTCCAAGTAATCTTTGTACATATTTTGTTCGTTAAAAATTACATCCCTACTCCTTAAGATTTTACCATCTTCAGGATTCCATAGGCGATACCCAAAGTCTCCTTCTCCATAGCCAATGAAGAAACACTTTTTGGACTTTGCATCTAGCTTTGATCTTAGGCTTCTATCTATGTGCATGAAAGCCTCACACCCAAACACTTTGAGAAATGCATAATTCACCGGTTTACCTGTCCATGCCTCTTCTGGAACTCCTCCATCCAAAGCCGTTGAGGGTGACCGATTGATTAAGTACACAGACGTACTTACAGCTTCCGCCCAAAGCTCAAGCGATAAGCCTGCATGTAGCCGCATGCTTCGTGCTCGTTCCATGATTGTCCTGTTCATCCTTTCCGAAATCCCATTTTGTTGAGGTGTCCTTGGGGTTGTCCTTTGCCTCCGAATGCCATTGCTAGCACAAAAGCTTGGCTGCAATATTCGCCTCCATTGTCGGATCTGAGGCATTTAACCTTGGTACCTGTTTCATTCTCCACAAAGGCTTTCCACCTTTGAAATATGGAAAATACATCGGATTTATTCTTCATGATATAAACCCATGTTTTTCTAGTCGCATCGTCTATGAATGTTACATAGTACAATGAGCCACCAAGTGATGGTGTACTTGCAGGACCCCAAACATCAGAATGAACCAACTCAAGTTTTTTATTTTTTCTTTCATTTCCTGATTTTTGAAATTTTACCCTTTTTTGTTTACCATAAACACAATCTTCACAGAACTCTAAGTCCACTTCTTTCAAACCTGGTAGAAGCTTCTTTGTTTGAAGGATTTGCATTCCTTTGGCACTCATATGCCCAAGTCGGTAGTGCCACACCGCACTGTCAACTTCTGTAGTTGTTGCACAAGCTGAAGGTTGCGTGCTAACAGTACACAAGTAAAGTGTACCGACTTTTTCACCCTTGGCAACCACCAAAGATCCCTTTGAGATCTTCCACCGTTTGTTTCCGAATGCAATGTTGTGACCTTCATCGTCCAATTGTCCTGTAGAGATCAAATTTTTGCGAAGAGAAGGAACATGCCTAACATCTTTAAGCTTCCATTCATTTCCGTTAGCAGTTTTGACAGAAACTGTACCTTTACCGACAATCTCACAAGCTTCATCATCTCCCAAGTATACATACCCAAAATTACCTTTGGTGTAGTCTTGGAAATGTTGCTTGTGTGGTGTCGCATGGAATGAAGCCCCGGAATCTACTATCCAGGAATTAGACACATTGTCTAATGAGAGAATTAGAGCATCTTGCTCTACTTTACCTGCCACATTGGCCTCCGATGTTGGCTTGTTGTCTTGAGACTCTGTCTCCTTCTTCTTCTTGGACCAGCAATCCTTCTTGACGTGGCCCTTCTTGCCGCAGTTCCAACATTCAAGAACTGACTTTGTTCGTGATTTGCTCCGTCTTGAGCGATCACGACCCTTTTGGTTTTTGAACCTCTCCTTAGGCCTTCCTCTTGTTTCCACTGATAGTGCAGCACTTGATGATTCTCCTGTGCTTCTCCTTCGCATTTCCTCGGTTAGGAGAACACCCACAACATCATCAAACTTAAGAGTATTTGTGCCAGAGATAGAATTACTTACAGCCATCACAAGGCTGTCCCAACTATCCGGTAGAGATGATAGTATAAGGAGAGCTCGCACTTCGTCATCGAAATTGATTTTCACTGATCGAAGTTGACTTATGTTTGTGTTAAAGTCATTTAGGTGTTCTGCAACTGAACCATTCTCTGCCATCTTTAGATTGAACAAGCGCTTCATAAGAAATACCTTATTGGATGCCGATGGTTTCTCGTAGAAGTCGTCAAGTGACTTCATCAAGTCCTCCGTGGTCTTCATCTCCGAAACATTGAAGGCCACCGTTGACGCCAAGCTTAACCGGATTGTTCCCAGTGCCTTTCGATCAAGGACAATCCATGCTTCATCTGCCATGGTTGCGGGCTTCTTCGCAAGACCGCCTAGTGGCAAATAGAGGTCCTTCTGGTAGAGATAGTCTTCAATCTGCATCTTCCAATGTTGGTAGTTTTTGCCATTGAACTTCTCGATCTTGAGCTTCCCTTCCTCCGCCATAACTCCCACTCAGTTCAAGGAATCCTTTCCTTGAGATAATTTAGCTACGAGCAAACCTTGCTCTGATACCAGTTGTTAGGAAATAAGACGTAGCTAAATAGATAATTGAGTAGATTACTTAATGGAGAGAGACAAATTTATATACACGAGATTATAGAGTAGAGAGAGAGAGAGAGTACACACGATATACGTGGTTCACCCAATGTGGGCTACGTCCACGGGAAAGCAGCCACTCAATGGCTTTCGTACTTCAAAACAAGAAGTAGTTTACAAAGGGATTATACCCTTAATGGAGCTCCCGCCTTGCTTCACTCTCACCACCTCACACTCACCTTGTTGCATCAACTTCACACTATGAAATGTGTGTAGAAATGGCCTCCTTTTATAGGCCAAAAGAGCTGCCCTCTCTTATGAGAGACAGCCATGTGTAGCCGCCCTTGTGCGAATAAGTCCAAATCGGACCCTCCAATCCGCCCATGTGTGGCGGCCCTTGAGAAGACAAGTCCGCTTTTGAATTCGGCCACCGGCCATTGAATTCGGCCACCGGCCACCGGCCATTGACTTCCGACCACCGGCCATCGGCCATTGACTACCGGCCAATCGACCGGTTGTTTTCCGACCACTTTTCGGCCGCCGTCCGGCCATAATATTCCGGCGGAAAAAAAAGTCTCGGGGGCCTCCGCCCCCGAGGCCTTTAAAGTTGCCCCTGATTCTTGTCCGTGAAAATTTTGGTTTCCGGTGAGTGATTTTCCTTCACGCACGATGGCTTCTCCTCATAATGGGGGCCTTACAAATGTGCGCTTTTACCACAGAAGATTACAACTGTAAATCGGGCTCCATACTTAACATCAACTTGATGGCAGCATTAACGCTTGTCCATCCTGGAGGTTGTGTAGGTAAATCCCGACTTGCTACTCCACATATTTATATAATCGAGTTCTTACCTTGCTTTTGTATGGACTACTATCTAAGATGGGGGTGAATTTTGGGGGTTACCACATGGCAACAATTGAGGAAACACCCCATTTACAAAGGAAACTAAGGGAAGAGGATTTCCTTTTTAACAAGTTAAATGTAAATGGAAAATGGCCTGCCATGGAATCTTTGTAGCGGGAAGGTGATTTGGTTTACAGAGCTCAATGCTATGAAAGAAAAGTTTTAGTTTATAGTACCAATGAGGTTTTTGGGGCTAGTCATAGCATAGGCAAAATCCACAACCGGATACCAACAAAAATGTAAATCCAAGGTGCAATAAACCAATTAGGGCTAGGAGACATCACACAAAAGAGTGTGAGAGTTTCATAGGATGCATATAATAAGAGGATTCAAGAGAATGCTTCATCAACATAGATAGAAATTAGCCATGAATTGATTACCTTTAATCACACTCTAATCATTAATCAAGCTACACTTGAACACATTAAGCCCACCAAAGTCTTGCCAATGGCTTGAGTCTCATGATCACCCTCTTGACAAGCACACACTAATTGCATTGGTGTTGCCCTCCCCCACATGCCAACCAAGGTACTTAATCAAAAGCTCCACACACATGGGTGAATGGTGCTTGAATCCAATCAAACCTACCCACACATGAACACACAATAGGACACATACCCTAATCACAAGACTAAGAATTGAGATATACTTCACTAATCAGCTTTATTAGAGATGCTAAATATCACAAATTGAAGCACTCATAGAATGGTAGGAGTGGCCAATCAAAGCAAGAAATTATTACCCCTCTTAGGTCTAGAATAATGACTGTGTAAAACTACTTCATGCCATTAATGACATGTAGAAGAAACAAGATTAACACTAGTTTGGTAATCTACAAGGACATAAAAGTGTCCTTTCAGGGTTTTGAAAAAATTTCAATACTCATAGTATATGTGTGAATCTTCAAAAATCCTTACATAATCTTCAAGCTAAGAACCTATTCCAATTTTGAAAAATAAGTAACATGCATATCTCTTGATTTCTTGGTCATGACAAGCTTCCAAAGCCAAGGTAGTACTTCATTTTACCAAAAACAACATACTTTCATGGTTACCCCCATGGTACACCAATATATATAAAATTGTTCATGCTACAAACCTATTTTTCCCATGAACTTCAGTGGATTTCTAGTCTTAGCATATGGCTATTATAGCCACACAAATTCTTAAATTATGTGTAGAATTAGATACAGGAAAGTGGCATGTTTTGCATTCTGTTAACCCATTCTCCATGTTTGCTTACGTACGTCCATATTCTGCTAACCTATTCTCCGTGTTTGCTTACGCACGTCCATATTCTGCACTATATAACCTATCTATTAATATAGCTTGGTATTTCACCCTCATTGACACCCAAAAACCATCAAAGACAAGCAAACATGTCTTACTATAATCATTCTAGACATAACCAGAAGACACAAAACTGCAAAAATGAAAAAACTGGGTTCCACATTGTGGACATCCTAACCTCCTTGAAAAATAGCTACTTATATGCAAATTGGGTTCGTATGCTTAGATATGGATCTAAGCTAGAAGTTGACAATGTTCATTGAATATAATGACCAATATTGAACATAATACATTTCTAATTCAAAATGAGAGTGATTTTGGTAAAGTGGAATGTTCTTTCTGACTTTGTATTTTTAGCTCTTTGGGGTATTAGGTTCCCCAAACTCATAAAAAAAGCCTTACATAGTTATGAGACTATATGCACAATCAAAACTACCTTGGTATAGCATAAACATATCCAAAAAATTCATAGAAGTGTAAAATTTCTCTCTAAATCTGCATAGCAAATTTGTGATAATTAGGAAATAACTTTGAATATATACGCTTGTCATGCCTTAGAAGCATTAGAAAACCTTTAGAATGGTAGAAGCTAATTGTGCATCAACCTAGAAGCCACTTAGAGGCATTCTAGGGTGGTCTATGGCCAAATTTATGGAAAATGGTAAAAAACAACACACATTTTTGGGGACAGTCTTTACGTTGGAAAATCCTTGTCAAAGATTATGTTAGAGCCGAAATCAATAGCCCAAAAAAATTCCTAGTTTTTTTGCTCATAAGCTATCTTTTTGAATATCGAACATTCAAAAACCAAATTAGCATCTCCTACAATAATTCTAAGGAATTGCTTGGTTAACAACAAGACATAAAAGTGTAAGTGTCCAAGGACATAAAAGTGTCCTGTTACCAATCTAGTGTTAAGTAATGAGGAAATAGAGATTATATTAATCAAGAAAGAGCTACCCATATTACAAACGATTAGCACTAGCCTTCTAAGCATGGGCATTAGGCTAAAGGCTAGGCCATCCATGGAATGACCACAAAAGTGATATTGAAGAATGGGCTCTCAAGAATGAAGCTTCTGCATGGGCATTAGGCTAAAGGCTAGGCCATCCATGGACTGACCACAAAAGTGATATTGAAGAATGGGCTCTCAAGAATGAAGTTTAATGTCAGGAAGTAAAGAAATTTGTAAGTACCAAAAGACAACAGAAGTAAATAGAACATGAAGTGCAATGACCAAATCATGCAAATCTAATTTGCTTCCAAAAGATATATTCAATCATAGAAAAAATATAAACATCTTAAAGAAAAAAGCACCTAAACTATTATGAAGATTAAACCACTACAAATTTTAGATTTATTTATGCTAACATAAGAAATCAAATATGACCCATGCTAATGTAAATTCATATGCCAACTAACTTAAAAACTAGA
This sequence comes from Adiantum capillus-veneris, assembly GCF_014529385.1. Classification (NCBI taxonomy): domain Eukaryota; kingdom Viridiplantae; phylum Streptophyta; class Polypodiopsida; order Polypodiales; family Pteridaceae; genus Adiantum; species Adiantum capillus-veneris. The sequence continues at coordinate 9,786,322 of NC_140944.1, forward strand.
TGATCATTCTTAATAACTCTGGTCATATAAATTGTGCTCAGAGCTTCATTGTCGTCCATGTGTGTTCATTGGAACCCTTGAACTTAAGGATCCCATTGGTCTTGATACTGAAAACTATGGTAAAATAAATGAATCATTGACTCTCATTCTATCCTAGCTCACTCTCTTTGTTTCTGGTCTAGTCTCTGACACAATACATTTAAATGTGTTTGGAGTGACATAATACTGACAAAGTGGGCCTCCAAAGTATGTATATCTCTCTAGCTCCTTATAGTCTACTGGAGAGTATCTCTGCCCGTACTTATAAAAGCATGATCACATGGGTATCCTTGCCTTCTATATATGTAAAAACATACAAGCATTTTTTCTATGAAAACTCTCTGATGTAGGGTTTGTCACACTTATAATAGAGCATATGCTCTCCATTGTCATACTTGTACAACCCCACATGAGTGTTATCCTTCGTGCTATTCAATCCCCACTTTCCACAATGTAGGGATTTTGAACAACTAGATAAATTGTACCCTCATCATCAAAGTATCGATCACCACTCTAGTCAATAGGCACTATGTCCTTGAACTCACTAGGTCGCTCTTTTAGCTTTACACAGAAGTGATCCATAACTTCTTTGAAACTTTTTGCACCTTGGTCGTAGTGGTAGTTCAAGTGCAACAGTTTCATGGTTGGTGCAGGTTGGGATGGTCTTGCTCCCATACTTGTCTCCTCTTTGAAACTCACAGTCTTGATTCCCTTAGCCATTTAGGTGTAAGATCTCTCTCACAAGTATTAGATAGAGTTTCCTCAAGAATTGGCTCTACTTGGCAATAACCCCTGATTTACACTCTCTTCTGTGGAAATATGGCTTACCTAGTATGCTACAATAGGGTCTCTACTTTGATATAATATGCATGAAAATACATCAAAAAAAGCACTATTGTATAGCACTAACATGTTACCTCTTTTGTTGCTTCTAAATCTCTAAATTGGACTCACTTCAAGCTGCACACTCTATCCCTTAATGAAATCTATACAAAAGACACTTGGTGGTTATGAGTTTACAGCCGCTCTGTTAGTTAGAAATCTAGAATTGACAAAAATTATCGCACTTTTTGCACAAATTCCAATTTTTGCTTGCAGAACCCTCAAATAAATTCCAAACTCAATTTTGAAAAGACCACTAGGCTTCTTGTGACTAGCTCTATCTATGGTGTAAATATGGTCTCAACCTGTGAAAGGAACATGTAGATCTCCATGTTGGACGTCTGTAGCATAGCTATCTAGAACTAACATAATGTAAATACTCAGGGAAGTGACTTGGATGGGGAACGGGACTCTTTGAGGTTGTCAATCTCAAGAAATGAACCTAACAAGCAAACACACCAACTCAACAAGCAAATCACTTACTCAATGATCAAGGAAATCTACCTATGTCTTTTCTCACCGCTCTAGGTCATCATGCCATTTTGGCACTTGAACAGACTCAAAATGCAATGAAACTTGAGGAGGAGGTTTAGGACACATAGGGACACTATCCTACCAAGTGTGGTTGCAATTTGACAAGGTACCAAAATCACAATCCATCATGAAAAAGGTCCTAAAAATTGCAATAGAACTATCCAAAAATGTCACCCTATGGTCTAGGAACACTCTCCTATGGTCAAAATGTCCATAAAAGCGATTTAAGCATTTAAATATGATGATTAGGCTCATCAACACATAGTCACAAATCTCAACAAAACTGACAATGCTTACACTTGAATAAAGAGCAAAGAGAGAGGATACAATGCAAGTTTTGGAATTTAAATTAGATTACCCAATCATTAGAAAGTTGATTACAAGTTGGAGTAGCTTAGTAGCTTCAGCGTACGTTTTGCAGAGATCCTTCTTCTTCAAAAGATAAGCCAAAATAAAGTTATTGACCTTTATTTCTAAATGGCCAGAGGCTGGCTCACACGGACCTTTACAAATATGATGACAGCTTTACAACTTACGGAATCGACCTGCTACTTTGGAATCAAGATTTACATCGAGTATCATTGTACTAGCTTGGAGAAATAATAGAGTACAAATGTGGCGTCCCGACAGGTGGGCACCCATTTGGTCAATTCGCCAACACTTAGAGATAGAATGTGATGATACTTGACACATAGCTTGCCCTTGGTACCTTGACATTAGCTATATGCTTTTTGTGTGGTCTGGATTAGATTAGGTTGAAAACCCTAGGTCTGTCTTGGTGGTTTTTGGCATGGGTGTGTTTTTTGACCCACTTTTTGAACTCTTTTGGCTACCTTGATTTTGGGAGTACTGCTTACAATTATCTTTGTTACGGGCTGATATAGTTCTTGCCCAAAAATGCAGATGAGGTACATGGATCGTGACCCATGTTTCATCACTTTTGAACTTAAAATTTGGTATGGTGATTATTTATGATGTTTATAGTCTACTTCCAAAAACTTTTTGGATTTGGTTCACCTTTTGTCGATCAAAAGTGAATTTTTGTGTCTACTTTGTGATTTTATACTAAATCTTGATTTTTGCTATTTTGACCAACTTTTTCAACTTTTTTGCCAATATACCTTTTGGGAAAAGTGTTTCAAATAGTCTCAACTACCTTTTGCTCAAATTTGAGCCAAAAATCATGACAAGGTACATGGATCACGATCTATGTTTGACCTCATTTTGACATGAAACTTGGTCAGCTGGTTGTCTATGCTATGTTGATACTAATCCCCAAAACTTTTTGAGTTTGGATCACTAAAAGTTGAAAACCCTCAATTTTTATTCAATTTCACTACGTTTTGAAAGTTCTGCCCAATATCTTTGATTTGAGTGTGTTTTTTGTTTCAATTTTTCCCCAAATTTTGGTTTCTATTATTGCGAAGTAGTCTCTACCTCATGGTCTTTATTTTTGCTCAAATAGTTTGTGGGGTACATGGATCACGATCCATGTTCCACCACAGAACTAGATGAAACTTCTTAGGTTGCTTTGTGTGAGTTTATTGATACCCCTAGGTAGAAACTTTTTGAGGTTTGATCGGCATTTAGGCTCTCACCATCAGATTTTCTAAATTTTAGTGTTATGGTCTTTTTGCCAAAATATGGTTTTCAGCAGTTTTTTATCTTTCAACCCAAATTTGATGGTGGTAGTTTCTACTTACCCTACTTCAAAGTACTAAAATGAATCTAGACACAAAAACAAATAGAAGAGTACAAATTGAAAGCAGAATGGAATATGGAACAGTATTTTCAAAGCATCAAGAACTTTGAAGAATGAAATGCCTTTTGTATCTCACTCACAACTCTCTTTGCCTCTCAAAAGTAGATCTAGCAAGTCCCTGACTTCTAGCCTCTACCAAGCACTAAACCTTGTGTCTAGCTGTTTCTTTGCTAAGGTAAATGGAATGGGTTAAAAAATCTCTAGAAAAGAAGGCTATGAATACGACTAGGGCACTCACCACCTAAGGATCATTCCTTTGCAATAGTGCCAATGTTAGCAGGTCGCCACGATTATATGTTTGTAGTAGAGCTATCTGACACTAGCATAATGTCAATACTCAAGGAAGTGACTCGGATGGGGCACGGAAGTGTATCTTTGAGGGAGTCAACCTCAAAAAGTGAACTCAGAAATCTAACCAATTAGCACAACAAGAAAACAATCACTCTCTGATCTACAAACCTGTCTATGTCCTATTTTGCAAATCTAGGTCATCACACCATTTTGTTTAACCAAATGAACTTAAGTTGTAACAAAACTTTATGGGAAGCTATATTAGATATAGGGGAACTAGTCTACAAAGTCTAGTAGTCAGCCGATAAATTACCAAACTCTCGATCCATTATCATCCAAGTCATAAAAACTGCAACACAATAGTTCAGATAGGTTTCCCTAAGGTCTAACAAGACTCTCCTATGGTCAAAATGTCAAAAAACAACCATTTAGACCCTCAAACATGCAAATATATCTCACAAATACATAGTTGCAAACCATAACAAAATTGGAAATGATTATACTTGAATGAATGATCAAGAGACAAGGAACACAATGCACATCGCTAAATTGAATTTTGATTACCAAATTATGAGAAAAATTGATTACAAGTTGCTATTGAGTAGCCACTCCCAGTGGTACGTACAAAATCTCTTCAAAAACTCGAGATAATGTTACATGTGTTCAAATTAAGGGTTTTTTTGAGCTTTATACCTAGGTTCTTCATATGGCCAATGGCCGGCTTACATAGCTTTGGGTTCATGATAAAAGAATACAACTCGGAGTGTACAACATTCGACTCCAAAATCCTTGAGACTCTTTTACAAGGATTTTCCAAAAAAATAGAATGGACTACATCAAAATTTTGGGGCTTGTACAGGGTGTGGTTAGCTAGGAGGTGCCCGTCAAATACATTGACCAAACAACTTTCCAACCTATAATAAATGTCATAAGTGATCATGGTGGTGAGATAGCACTCCTGATAAAGAATCTATCCCCCACTTGGGGTTTGAAGTTAGCTATATTTCATCATTGCCATCACGAAGGGTCGGACATGGAAGAAGACCGACCATGAGATTTATGGATGAGCAGGGCTGTTTCAATTCTATACCAGAGGAGTCAAAGTGAGACTTTGACATTGACACTAATCTTGGAAACAAGATGGATGCGCACTTGGACCAAAGGGAAGATGAGGAACATGGGGATTCTCAGCATACAACTCAGTCTAGGTGAAGGCATTTAGAATGAGCGGAGAGGCGTTCTCGCTCAAATGGATTTTAAAAGAAGAAAAAGAGCAAGGGTAGAAATCAAACTAGTAGTGAAGGCAGCAAACAAAGGTACAAATTAGTACCCAAGAAATAAATAAAAAATCATGAATCAGACACAGTTATTGAAACACATGATAATGATAAATGGGATGCTAACATGAACCATTACAACAAGCATTGGTTCAAAGAAAGAAAGTCAGCTTCAAAGGACAAATCTTGATGTCATGAATGTTCAACTAATTTTAAGAGAGCTTTTCCAGTCTTCAAAAGGGGTAAAAAGAACGATCTAGATGTCCATATCCAGGCATTTCAACAATACGTTGAGCTGAAGGATATTGATATAGATGATTGGGGAGAATACTTTCCACAAATCATGAAGGATGTCGCACAGAAATGGTATTATCACTATCCGGTATTAAGTTTGCGCCCCTTTGTTCAATATGTTGTGAGGAAAGATGTGCAAATTTTGTTTTGGACCTATCTCAAACATTTCCATGTGGTCATTTGGAATAACATGATGGAGAATAACATGCAATTATCTATGGAGACATGTTTTCCATCAGTGTTAGCAAGTGATTTCCTTGCAGCTATGAGCCAAAAGCATTGCAAGACTACAGAATTCACTCTTAGGGATCTGCCTAGTGCATTAGCTGGGGGGAAACAAAATTGAGTATTTTCCTTCAGTGTCTTGCTTATATTTGGTCAGGGTTCCCCTTCTTAAATGAGGATAACACACTCTTGGTTGATGATACCCTTTACAAGAGCATGCTCAACCCAAAGGACTGTTGTATATGCCTGGAGTCATTTGGTCCTGATGATTATGGTAAAAATCCCACTTATTTGTCAGATGTCCGAAGTTGTTTGATCCCAATGATTAGAGTGTTAGAGCATCATGCAATGCTACAAATAAAAAATCATTCTGGCTGGATATCTTGTATAATTAGACTTGGGTAATGTGGTTGTGTTTTGTCACTCATGCTATATATATTATTGTGCTAGGCAATTATGGATCTTAGGAAGTGTGCCTAAATAAAAGAACATGTGGAATGTTGAAAAATCCCATTTAGTAATACATTCCTACATTGTTTATGTAATCGGATGGTTTAACAACTCAACTATATAGCATGAGTTCATAACTATATATCTTGTCTCTAGACTTGTGACTATGCATTTGTATTTTCAACAGCCACATTCTCTCTTACATCAACCCCCAAATCATCTTTTACATCAATATACCAACATGCCATTTCATAAAAAACAACATCCTTGCTCACCCTCACTTTACCCATGACAGGATTGTAACACTTGTACCCTTTCTACTCAAGGGAATAGCCAATGAACACACATTTTTCTGCTTTCAGATCAAGCTTATTTCTTAGCTCATCTGACATATGCACATAAGCAATACATCCAAAACTTTAGAATTTGATACATCCGGTTTTTCACCACTAAACTTCTCTTCAGGTGTCATATCATGTACTGTAGCAATAGGGGTCGTGTTCATAATGTACACACCTGCAACAGCCTCAGCCCAATAACAATGAGGCATGTTCTTCTCATTCATCAATGCTCTAACAACTTCTTCTTCCGCTTAGCAACACCATTTTGTTGCGGAGTATGCATGCTTGAAAACTGCCTCTGAATTCAATGTTTTTTTAGAAAACCATTAAATCCATTGGAGAAGTATTCTCCCCGTCCATCTGACCTCTTGAACTTTACATGTTTCCCATTCTGTTTTTCAACCATAACTTTGAAAATTTGAAAGTGCCTAAACACCTCAATTTTTTGCTTCATGAAATAAACCCATACCTTCCTCGTATGGTCATCAATGAAACTCACATAGTATCTACATCCACCCATAGATGTCGTCTTTGTCGAACCCCATACATTTGTATGCACTAAATCCAATGCATTACTGTTTACATTCTTATCGTGAGGAAAGGATGATTTTGCTTGCTTTCAAAATTGACAAGCTTCACAAACTTTCTGCATTTTAGCAATGTAAATATAGGTAAACATGTAACCATCTCTTTATTTTGCATCATCTTCAACCTCTGCAAATTTACATGACCAATATGTTTGTGCCAAATCTCAATATTGACGAGGTCCTTAGTGAGCAGAGATTATTGGAGATCTTTGGTGAACTGTTTGAGATTTGTGCCAGGCCCCCCTTGGGAGGGTGTGAAAGATGTTCGCAAAGGCCATCAAATTTGGGCATGACTTGGAGATTGTGTGGTCACCCCTTGGAGTGCAAGAAGGACTTGCAAATTCGAGGTCTTGAAACTTCAGTATTGAAGGAGTACGAGCGGAAGTGCGACGCGAGAGAGAGTGCGAGAAGAAGAGCACGACGATATGGTGAACTCACTCTACTGTAATGTGTAGAGCATAGTGAGTTCTTATTAGGTTTTTACAAAAGAATATGTGTACATACCTGGCAGCCCGCCCACTAACCTGGGCGACCACATTGGGCTTTATACCCCAACAACCTCCCACTTGAAGTCCAATGTGGTACTTTAAGTGTGTGAGAAGCTACTATACAAGCTAATATACAAGAGATGTAGAGAAGTGATGTACTACCCTACACCTAATTGCTTGCGAAAATGCGCAAAGCTCTCTGAGGGAAGTCCTTTTGTAAGTAGATCAGCAGGATTTTCTGTGGTGTGAACTTTGACAAGCTGAAGTTGCTTATCCTCGAGCATTTCCCTGATGAAATGATACTTCACATCCACATGCTTTGTCTTTGAGTGATAAACTGGATTGCGAGCCAATTGTATAGCACTTTGACTATCACAATATAACACAGGCATCTCTTCTTTGATTCCCAAATCTGTTACTAGTCGATTAAGCCAAATTGATTCTTTGCATGCCTCTGATGCTGCAACATATTCAGCCTCTGTAGTAGACTGAGTAACGCAATCTTGTAATCTAGAACGCCATGATACTGCTCCACCAGCCAATGTAAAGACATACCCTGACGTAGACCTTCGGTTGCCTAAGTCACCTGCATAATCTGAGTCTGTAAAACCCTTTACACTTAGCTCTTGACTCCCATAGCATATACGCATACTCTTTGTAGCTTTCAGGTATCTCAATATTCCTTTCACTGCCTCCCAATGTTTCTTGCCTGGGTTTGACATGTATCGACTTACTACTCCCACTACAAATGCAATGTCTGGGCGAGTAGTAATCATTGCATACATTAAACTACCCACTGCAGACGCATATGGAATCTTATCTATTTCAGCCCGTTCTTCCTCAGACACAGGACAATCTTGTTCGCTAAGTTTCACATATGGTGGCAATGGAACACTCAATGCCTTTCCCTTCTCCATATTGAAACGTTGCAAAACCTTGTCAATATACTCTGTTTGAGATAACCAAATCAACTTCTTTGATCTCTCTCTCTCAATGCGCATACCAAGTATATGACTTGCCTCACCCATGTCTTTCATGTCAAACGATTTTGCCATCTTTGACTTCAAAGCTGAAATTTCTTCCAAGTGCTTGCCAGCAATCAACATGTCATCCACATACAAAATAAGGATCAGCCAACTGCCATCCTTAGCCTTCTTTGTATATAGACAGTGATCGAACTCACTACGTTTGTAGCCTTGAGAAAGCATAAACTTGTGGAACTTATGGTACCATGCCCTCGGTGATTGTTTTAAGCCATAAAGACTCTTTAACAACTGGCATACCAAGTCTTCCTTGCCTTTCTCAACAAACCCTTGTGGCTACTGCATGTAAATTTCCATATGTAAATCACCATGCAAGAACGTTGTCTTGACATCCATTTGGTGCAACACCAAATCTAATATGGCAACCAATGCAAGAAAGCATCTCAATGTAGTCATCTTGACCACCGGAGAGAAGACTTCATCAAAGTCAATGCCTTGTTCTTGCTTAAAGCCCTTGGCAACAAGCCTTGCTTTGTACTTTGGCTGACTATCATGAGCGGTGATCTTATACCTGTAAACCCATTTACAAGGTAGAGCCTTTTTGCCCTGTGGTAATTTAACTAGCTTCCATGTCTGGTTTTTATGCAGAGCTGTCATCTCTGACTGCATGGCCAATTGCCAATTCCCGGAGTGCTTCATTTGCACTGCTTCCTTGTAACATGAAGGCTCATTGCAATCAGTCAACATGACATAGTTCATAGATGGAACAAACCTATCAGGACGTCGCGTGATACGTCCAGATCTACGCACAATAGGTGGCTCAGGCTCAGCCACAACCTGTGGTTCCAATCTATCCTGTCCTTGCTCCTCTTGAGCCTTGACATTTTGTCTTGCACGTGCAGGTCCATCTTCTTGGAAGACAACTCTTCTAATCTCCTCAACCCTCTTTGGTTTAGAATGATATTTGGATTCATTAAAGTGCACATCATTGCTGCGGATAACCTTTCTGGATTTGGAATCCCAAAGTCTGTACCCCATCTCACCAGAATTACCATAGCCTAGAAAGATGCACTTTCTACTCTTTGGCTCAAGTTTGTTCCTAAATTCCTTTGCAACGTGAGTATATGCCTCACAACAACCACATAAGCGTAGAAGCAGTAGAAGGTGTTGAATTCATTAAGATGATTGGACATAGGTGTCCCTTCTTTGATCTTCAAGTCAACAAGCTTCTTAAGCCAGTATACCTATGAAGCTGCACTCTGCTTCTCATAAAGATCACTCAGCTTTAACCATGCTTGATAAGCCGACATCTCGTCTGCTACATTGAAGTAAACGCTTTCTGCCAAAGTCAACATAATGGTAGAAAGTGCCAATTCATCCATTTCGCTCCATTCATCTTCGTCCATATCTTCTGGTTTTATCCCCTTGAGCTTTATAGGTTTTATCTGCTTCTTTTGTACCAACACGTGCCAAATCTGCTTCTTCCACAATGGGAAATTGGTTCCATCCAGCTTCTTGATATTGTAAAGAGCAGTGTCTTGTGATCCAGCCATAGCTACGCTTCACAGTAGTTTACTTTCCTGGGAAAAATTCGGCAGAGTTTCCCCTGTAAACTGACCTCTGAACCAATATCAACCTGTCAAATGAACCAAGAAAGCTTCAGATTCTGCATAAATTTCGACAGAGTCTCCTTTGTAAAATGGCTCTGGTGTACTCAAAAATAGACCAAAAATAGCTCAAAAAACCACTGTCTCTCTAACACTGTAAGCTGTGGGTAAATCTATCCTGCACCTATACTGTCTCTCACTGTCCTGTCAGCATAGACTGCACCTATGCTGTCTCTAACTGTCCTGTAAGCATAGACTGCGACAATGCCTCAACGGCAGTAAAGCAAAGATGCAATCCCAACTGTCTAACTCACAGTCAATACATCCTAGCTGCCTATCTAAGGGTGCTCGAGGGATCGCTCCAAGACCTGTATCACCGAAAGGATCTCAACATTCGAGAATCCCCCAGATCAATAAAACCTCACTCGAACCTCAACAAAGGCTGCAATAAATCTGACAATACATAGACTTCCCACAAAGTCATACATCCACAAATTTCCCATTGTATGTTGTAACCGCTGCGGCGGTTGTTTGCTGCGTGACTCACAGCCAGGAAACCCTCAACAGACATACATCATCTTTGACAATACATCCCATGTGGAAGTACCTGCAATGTCAGGATAAAATCTGGAATATCAAGCAGCAAACATAAGCTACAAATCTGGAATGTCCTTCGATGTGTAGACAACCACAAATCAGCACTCTGGGAGTGCCGATATCCTCAGCACCTGTAGTCGTAGGCCAAAACCCCGAATTTGCAGAGTCGGATTTGCACCCGCCGAAACCACGTAGTTGAAAATGGCCTCCACAGAACCTTGTCAAAGCCGAACGGTGGCCGAGATGACCTCATAATGAAATTCTGAGAACACCAAGCCCTTCGGCCTTTCCCACAGGATTTGGGGCCGTGTCTTCGCCTGTCGAATCTCACTCCAATCTGAGCAGGTGACTCTGGCTACCTGCAAATGCTGCCCCGAGCCTCAATATGAGCTCTGATACCAGTTGAAGGAGTATGAGCGGAAGTGCAACGTGAGAGAGAGTGCGAGAAGAAGAGCACGACGATATGGTGAACTCGCTCTACTGTAATGTGTAGAGCATAGTGAGTTCTTATTAGGGTTTTACAAAAGAATATGTGTACATACTTGGCGGCCCGCCCACTTACCTGGGCGACCACATTGGGCTTTATACCCCAACAAGTATGGCACCTCCTTGCTCGAGCGCAAATGACAAACTGAACGGTGATAACTATGCCCATTGGAAATTGACTATGTGACTTTTGTTCTCTCAAAAAGGCTTATGGGACATAGTAGACGGCTCAAAGCCTCGTCCTACGAGGGATCCTAACAATAGGATACACCCATTTTCAAGATGACGAGTATCAAAAATCATGTGTTGATTGGGATGCTTGTTATGTGAAGGCAATGTCAACCATTGTAGAATCTCTTACAAAGGAAATTTCTCTAGCCATTCAAACCTTTAAGATTGCCAACATTATGTGGTTCAAGATCTTTGGAATGTTTGATCGGGATTCTACAATGCAAGCTGTCACCTTCTTGGATAGTTATTTGCTGTCGAGTTTCCACGAGGAAGTTCCATGCAATCATTTCTTATGAAGGCTATAGTTATTCATGATCAACTATCGGCTATGAAAAGTGCACTAACCAATACTTAATCAACTACTTTGGTCCTCACGAAGTTGCTTGAGGTGTATAAAACGGTGTCTAGGACAATTCAGCTAGAAATCACGAAGGAAAAGTTGGAATTTGATGATCTCAACTCTTTTCTCATTGATGAGGAAGCCGTGTTGGTAACTCAAGGCAAAATTCAGATTTCTGACAAAGGTATGGAAGCACTTGCTACTTTGGATTCCAGAAAGAAGACCAAGAACCGTTGTTACAATTGTGGAAAGCATGGTCATTTGTCTGAAGATTGCAAATCCAAAGGCAAATACATAATAGGGTTGCAGGGAAACACACATAGCTTGGAGAAGATGAAGGAAGCTCAAGGCACACAACAAAGAGCGTAGTATACTTAGTGTGCTATGGAAAGATAATTTAGCCCTAGAGTGATGGGTGCATATACAAAGCACCCGGGGAAAAACCTCCTAGTGAGGGAAAAAATGCCTCAGCTGTGCTAAGTGTGTTAACACACATCACTACCACATGTATATGTTAATAAATCCCCCCTGGGAATAATGCGGTGAACTAGAGGTGACACATAGAGTATAGGGAAGTGCCATGCCATGAGAACATGATTAGTCCACAAAGGGGAGTAAGCCCAAAGCTTTGTGGAAAGCTTTGAACTTCTCATGAGACAATGCCTTTGTGGAAAGATCTGCAAGGTTGTCATGTGTTGGCACATAAGCCAAGTTGATCTCTCCTGCTAAGAGCCTCTCCCTGACATAGTGGTAATGCACCCCAATGTGCTTTGTGCGAGCATGAAAAACTGGGTTCCTTGCAACTACCAATGTTCTCTGACTGTCAGTGTAGATGGAATTGGCAGTGTCCTATCCAACACCCAAATCAACCATAAGGCATCTGAGCCATACACATTCAATCGTAGTTGTGAAGACTACCCTATACTTAGCCTGACAACTAGAAGTGGCCATAGTAGGTTACTTCTTGCTCAACCATGATATGCATGAACTGTGGCAGCACTTCGTCTGGCAATTCTGGTGATAAGGGCAAAAAGAAGATGTGTTGCCATTATTGTAAAGCTAATGATCACTTGATCAAGCAGTGTCCTAAGTTGAAGGCAAAAGAGGCTGAGAAGAAAGAGGGTGGTTCCACTGCAAATGTTGGTTCCACTACAAATGCAGCCATTGTTGAGTCTTCTATAAAAGGACACTATAATGCTGATGTTGATGTAGAATGGGCTTTTAGTGCAGAGTGCACTTACAATCCTGTTGTCCATGATGCATGCTTGTCAGTTGTTGCTGCAGATTCATATGTGTGGTATTTTGATAGTGGTGCTACAAATCACATTACCTCACATCGTGAATTGTTCACCTCTCTCTAGTATGTCCCTCATGGGAATTCAGTCACTTGTGCCAACAATGCCTCTTATCCGGTTCAGGGAGTTGGAAAGATTGTGCTTACTGCTGCTAATGGAAGTTCTTTCACACTTGTTGATGCACTTTATGTACCTCGGATCAAGAAGAATCTTTTGTCTGTATCTGCACTTGCTAGACTTGGACTTGTAGTCAAATTTGTGGATGACAGATGTACAGTTCATGATCTCAGTTTTGGTGATGAAATTGTTGCATCTGGGATTTTGTGTCGGGGCTATATAAGCTCACTTTGTATGACAAGTGTGGACAAAATTTTGCAAATGCAGTTGCAGATTCAAGGGCTATTTCAGATGCAAAACTTTGGCATGCACGTTTTGGTCATCTGAATTTTGCTAGTTTGCTGCGTTTGCAAAAATCTGATATGGTTGCTTCCTTGCCGCCTCTTGAAGCACATGTCAAACATGTTTGAGGTTGTATTTTGGGTGAGATGCAGCATTCAAAGTTTCCAAAGGATGGTTCAGCTAGGGCCACATGCAGGTTGCAGCTTGTGCATAGTGATGTTTGTGGGCCCATGCAAACTCAGTCCTTGGGCAATTACCTGTACTTCATGACTTTCATTGATGATTACTCCAGGCATGCATGGGTATTTCTGCTTAAAGCGAAGTCCAAAGTTTTAATGTGCTTCAAACAATTTCTGGCTATGGCTGAAAATGTATCAAAATGTACTATGGGCACCCTTCGTTCCCATCGAGGGGGGAGTATATGTCTCAAGAATTTAATGCATTTCTGGCTAGTCGTGGGATAAAACACCAATGTACAGTGCCTTATACACCTCGACAAAATGGTGTTGCTGAGAGGAAAATAGGTCACTAACGAAAATGGCACGATGTATGGTCAAAAGTCAAGCTTTGCCGTATTCTTTTTGGCTTGAGGCCATCATGTGTGCCACTTATGTCCTAAACATGTGTCCTACGAAAGCTTTGCAGTCTATTACTCCATATGAAGCATGGCATGATAGAAAGACTTCTATTGAGCACATGCGTGGTTTTGGTTGTTTGGCATATACTTTGGTGCCACAAACACAGCATAGAAAATTGGATGATAAGGCTGTCAAATGTATTTTTGTTGGTTATAGTGCTGAAAGCAAAGGTTACAGGTTGTATCATCCACAAACAAAGCATATTCTGGTTTCACGTGATATAGTGTTTGTGGAAGATTCTGTTCAGCCCTTGTTGTCATGTACTAGAGACAATAATGTAAGCTCACAGGACATTTATGACACTTTGTTGCCTCTTTTCAGTGGTGGAAATACGAATGTAAATTCCAATGAGGCAAATGTACAGCCTATGGGGGTTTCCGAAAATGTTACAGATCAGCCTATTACTGATGCAGATGTACATGATGTACTTGATGAGGAAAGGGCTGAAAATGAGCAGGTAGAGGTATGCCAAAATGGCTGGTGCACACTTTGCATGACAGTAAATTGGATGCACCTTTGTCTAGTCGTACTTGTCGTATGACTACTGTGCATTTTCTATGTGCATTGGTAGCTCATTTTGGTTGGGATGTACATCAATCAGACATTGTTACTGCTTTCTTGAATGGTGACATATTTGAGAAAGATTATGTAACGCAGCTTCGTGGTTTTGTCAAGAAAGGACAAGAGGACAAAGTGTGCAAATGTAACAAGGCTTTGTATGGATTGAAGCAATCTCCTCGTGCTTGGTATGAGAAAGCTGCCACTCATTTGGTCAAACAAGGCTTTTGTAACAGTCCAACAGAAAGCACATTGTATGTAAAGTGTGAGGGTGATGTACTTCTCATTGTGGTTCTTTATGTAGATGATTTGCTGATCACTCGACCAAATGAGAGACATATTGCTAAATTTAATGCTGATTTGAATGCTACTTTCAAGATGAAAGATTTGGGGTTGTTGCATCATTATTTGGGCATACAGTTTAAGCAGTGTGATGGTGATATTGCCTTGTGTTAGAAAAGTTACATAGAGACATTGCTATGTAAGGTTGGACTTGAGGATTGCAAACCTATTGCCACTCCCATGGAAATAGGTTTGAAGTTGAGTCTACATGATGTTGGCGATCCTGTTGATGTCACTCTTTATCAAACTGTTGTTGGCTGCCTCATTTATGTATGCAACACGAGGCCGGATATTCAATTTGTAGTCTCACAGGTCAACAGATTTATGCATAGCCCAGGGTCTAAGCATTGGCAGGCTGTCAAGAGGATTTTCCGCTACCTTAGTGGCACTTTACATCTTGGCTTGTTTTATCCCAAGGGGGGATCATTGCCGCCATACTTACATGCTTTTTCGGACTCAGATTGGTTTGGTTATTTTGAAACACGAGTGTACACAAGTGGTTTTTGTTTCATGCTTGGCAGTTCATGTATATCATGGTTGAGCAAGAAGCAACCTACTATGGCCACTTTGAGTTGTGAGGCTGAGTACAGGGCATTCTTCACAGCTACGGTTGAGTGTGTATGTCTCAGACGCCTTATGGCTGACTTGGGTGTTGGACAGGACACTGCCAACTCTATCGACACTAACAGTCAGAGCGCATTGGCAGTTGCGAGGAACCCAGTTTTTCATGCTCGCACAAAGCACATTGAGGTGCATTACCCCTATGTCAAGGAGAGGCTCTCAACAAGAGATATCAGCTTGGCTTATGTGCCAACACAGGACAACCTTGCAGATCTTTTCACAAAGGCATTGTCTCGTGAGAAGCTCGAAGCTTTCTGCAAAGCTTTGGGCTTGCTCCCCTTTGTGGATTGATCATGTCCTCAGGGTATAGCACTTCCCTTTACTCATGTGCCAGCTCTCGTTCACCGCATCACTCCAGGGGGGATTTGTTACCATATACATGTGGTAGTGATGTGTGCGAACACACTAGGACCGCCGGGGCATTTTTTCCCTCTTTAGGAGGTTTTCCCCCCCGTGCATTGTATATACGCCTATCACTCTTGGGCTATCTATCTTTCCATTTGCACACCAAGTAACACACTCTCTATTGTGTGCTTTGAGCTTCCTTCATCTTCTCCAAGCTGTGTGCGTTTCTCTGCAACCCTAATTCCAACACTTAGGGAAGTGACTCGGATGGGGCACGAAGACTCTTTGAGGATGTTAATCTCAAGAAGTGAACCTAGCAAGTTAACAAATTAACACAACTACCAAACAATCACTCTCTTATCTAAAAACCCGCCAATGTTCTATCTTGCTACTCTAAATCATCACGCTATTTTGTCGACCAAAAGAACTTGGATTGCAATGAAACTCTAGGGAAAGCTATAGTAGGTGTAGGGGCACTATTCTACAAAGTCTGGAGGTCATCCAACAAGGTACCAAAATTTCAATCCATCATAGTACAAGTCATGAAAACTGCAAACAAAACATTCCAGATAAGTTGCCCTAAGGTCTAACACTCTTCTATGGTCAAAATGTCAAAAAACAACCAATTAGGCACTCAAATTTGTAGATATAGCTCACATACACGTAGTCGCAAACCAACAAAAATTTGAAATGGTTATACTTAAATGAAAGAGCACAAGACAAGGAACACAATGCACTTTGCAAAATCAAATTTTGATTACTAGATCTTGAGAAAAATTAATCCAAATTGCTGCAGAGTAGCCGCTCACAATCGTACATACAAAAGCTCTTCAAAAACTTGAGATAATGTTACAATTGTGTTCAAACTAAGGGCCAATACTTAGGACTCTTGAGCTTTATACTTAGGACTCTTCATATGGCCAATAGCCGGCTTACATAGCTTTCGGCTCATAACAAAAGAATACAATTCAGGATGTATAGCCTTTGGCTCAAAAATCATAAAAGTACTTTTACAAAGCTCTAGGCCCGATAAGTCCCCTATCTAGTAGTTCTTGGATTTAGGTTTGTATCTCTTAAAGTCTTCGGAAGAAAAGGCTTTGCAAGTTCTTCTTCTTTTCATGCATGCCATTTTATGGGTCTGCATAAGAGAGATTTCCGATTCTATGCGTCTAGTGCACTCATATACCAAAAATTTTGTTGCAGATGCAATAACTACTAAAAAACAATGAGAAATAATGGTAAATACATCATAATGTAGAAAATAATAGGAACTAGAAAAACAAAAATAGGAGAAAGTGACTTATATGCTGAAAAATTAATGCTCATAAGTGTATTGTAGCTTGTTGATAGCAAGAGATGGAATTCATAGTTGAATTCAACAATGAAATGCATCCAAGTTTGTGTTTTCAATAGATTTTTCCATTTTTTGAGTGATCTCGAGTAGTTGGCATAAGCACGACAATTGGTTGTTTAGCAAAAAAATCGATCGTCGGATTGCTAAGGAACGTGGTTTTAGCATTAGCAATTTTCCAAAGCTCAATTTTGAAGTATAAAGTCAATATTTTTTCCCTTTTTGTGTATTTGTTGCAAAATAAATTTCAGTTTTTTAATGTTCTGACCTTAGCAAAATTTGAAACTTGGTTAAACTCTTTTGGTTTTAATGTGGCTTAAAAGGCCTTGGTAAATTTGAATTTTGTGGGAATGGGATCTTGAATTTTTAAGAGCTTATGATCCCTTATTTGGCCCACCTTTTTAAAAGGGTATGTAAAGCTAGGAAATCCATGCTAGATGGCAAGAAGCAAAAAAATAATGGCGACGTGTGTTGGTTTAATGAGCCTCTTTGTTAGAAGCAAGCTAACTCGGATAACATTTTTTGGAGCTTTCATTGTAAAAACACTTATTATTTTGATGAATCGGGAATGTTGTACCTCCTACTTTCCAGATAAACAGTGTAATTGATGAGCTGGGGCTACAAGCTTCCAGATTGTATCAACGTGTCTTTAGTTAGAGCTCCTAGATTATTTTTTTTGACCACAAAAACCTTGGCTAAGGTATAAAAGCCAATTTTTGTAAGTATTTTATAAGTTTTGGATAACAAAAACACAGCGTGAGCTAATGATGCTCACTTCTCTCCTTCTCACGCTTCCTACTCCCTTCTCGATTGTCACATTGCAGTGCAATCTGTTGCCGCAGGTAAGAGCTCTACATTGACGTAAGAATTTCATGGTAAACAGTAGCTCTACGCGTGAGCTAATGCTGCTCACTTCTCTCCTTCTCACGCTTCCTACTCCCTTCCCGATTGTCACATTGCAGTGCAATCTGTTGCATTGCAACCGCAGGTAAGAGCTCTACGCATTGACGTAAGAATTTCATGGTAATCATTAGCTTTTGGCGTCGCCGACCCATGGCCTAATTTCATCATAAGTAGGAATTCAAGCTTCAAAATCATAAACTAAGTATAGGCGGGGTATTGGGGCATCATTGCTAAGCATTTAGATGCATTTTGGGTCGAAAACGACTAGGTCCAAAACTCAGTGTTATTAATAATCGCGATGTTTACACTTGACCTAAAGTGAGATTTGAGACCATAAGCATGTGTGCTTAGGTCTTATAAACATGTCCTAGAAGTTTTGTAACGTTTGGATGTCATTTGATACTGTAATGGTTATGATTTGTTTATCGATGAGCGACCAGCTTTTGGTGATTTCTGTCATTTGAGTGTAGCTCGAGATAGATGCGAGTTGTTTATTGTTTTCCAAGAGATTGACAACCTTTTGTAGCCTCTGTGCACTAGTCGAGTCAGCTTCGTCCCATGGATTGACAATTATATTCGTGGTTCTTGCTATGTCTGCAAAGATAGAAGTGAGGTTAGACACCCGTCCCACATTTGGCGCCGTTGACGGGGATCGAAGAGACCTAAACTAGGGAAAAACATGAGCGTCCTGTGAAGTTATCACTTAACTTCCTCTAAGATCACCTAGAGTCAAAACTTTCTTTTTGAAACCGCATAGCTTTAGATTGTCGTCTTTTGCTGTGTAGAGGTAGCTTGGAAGTAGGTTGTACTTGCTAAGTACCTTTTAAGATTGTAGGATTAGATTAGGATTTTGAGAATGATTGACGGACGAGACAAGTCTTCAGATCAAGGCTCAAAAAACCATAAAAAAAAAAAAGAAAACGAGTGTTCGTGGACACTTTCCACAACCCCATTGCAGTAGAACTTAGGAGTAGGGCAAGTAGAATCCGAGGTGGAATCTCAGAACATTGCTTTATCTGAAAGAATCAATTGTGAAGTGTTTATGTAAAGTTGCAGAATTTCAGGTCTACGACTAGAAATAACACCAAAAGACTGTCCACCATTGAATCCGCTTGGAGATTATGCTTAAAAAGTTGTATGAACCAATGGGTAAGCTTAAAGACGCATTTGAGGTAAAATTTCAAGAGTTTGCAAAAACTCATATTATTTACTTTTTCTTGACATTTTAGGCCAGATTAAGTTTTGACTTGACTCAGAGGCTTAAAATAGATCATAAAAAGACTGTCCACTGAAAAAGTTAAAAAAAGTACTCATTTTATGCCAAAAGTAAATAATCACAATTATTTACTTTCAGCTCAAAAGTGACCAAGGTTGATACCAGAGACTCTATGCATGTGTACAAACATATTTTGTAAAGGCCCATAGAATTTGGATTACCAAACTGACCAAAAACTTAGTAAAAACTGAAATCTGTACTGATTGTCGAGAACTTGAGTGTAAATTGGAAAAATTTTGTTGAAACTCAGTGAAATTTGACTCATAGGCTTATATTGAAGGGCTAAACAAGTATACATGCTCAGTTGACTAAAAAGATGCAAAAATTTAGCAAAAGTAAATAATCACAATTATTTACTTTTGTCCCATTTTCAACTTTTTTTTACCAACCCAACATACCACTAGTTTTAACATGTTATATTAAGCCCACAAATCAAATTTGGTAAGGTTTGGATCATTGGAGTGAAAATTGTGGCCAAATTTGCAAAGTCAGTCTACAGACACAAAATTGTTGACCATTTGAATCGGGATTATCCAAACTTGATGAAACATGGCTAGGAAGCTTAAGTTGAGTTGTTTAACCAATCTCATGTGTCAAGATTGTGGCAAAAAATTGCATAAAAATAGCAAGAGTAAATAATCACGATTATTTACATCTGCTACAAAAGAGGACATTTTTGCATATTTGAGTATACCACAAGGTCAAGCATATCAAGTAGACCACACAAATCAAATTTGGATCACAAAAGTGAGACTTCAATCCTTGAAAACTGAGTCTGCGGACCAACATAATACAAGGCCACCAGTCAATTTTGGTTTTAATCAAATCCAAATTGATACATGTCCACTCAGTTTCCAGGTTGCAGATTAGTCCTTTGGCTTTTTGCAAAAGTAGAATCTGAAAGTCTCAATTGCTGACTCACTTAGCTCAATTTGTAGTGATACACATAGACCATTCACAATAGTTAGCAAAAATTGTACAGTCTTTGTGAAAGGATAGCTAACTTGATCAAAACTGATATAGGAATCAGGTTGCAGACAAGGAATTGAAAGCTTGACATAAGTTGCAATCAAGTCAAGTGGAAGAAGTTGACAACAAGCCAATCCGACGGTAAGTACTCTATCCAGGGCTTCACAAGTCTATATGAACCTTAGATCTGGTTGTATACTAGCAAAGCAAGGCATATCTGGAGAGACCGCTAGTAGAGTATCCACCGAAGAGAGTGTGAACCAAAGCGATCACTTGGACACTATCTTTGAAGAAGTCTCAGACACTTTTTCAGAATCAACATCTGAAATGTCTTCCTATTCGACTCATTCAAGAATCGGAACGACAGCGCGATATAAGTACATACTCACCATTTAAAAGACTAATCGTCATGGAGCTCAGGTTCACTGGATCCTAATGAAGAGTATGCTATTTGCATTGATGACCATGACATAGAGTTTGAAGAGGAAATCAGGGCAAAGAAACAAGGAAAAATGTACATGGATAAAAATGGAACTCGGTATTTACAAGTTGAAAACCTTGATGTGATAGACAAATGGGGGTTAGAAGTGAATACCATAATTCTAGATATGGCAACAAAAGAAGGACCACCGACTTTAGAATTCGAGGGATACAATCAAGTTGTTTTGAAGCCCTTGAAAAGGCTTAGCACGGATAATCCTAGGATCGGAGTCTATTGTTGGGAGCATAGAAATGTCAAAGATCTTCTATCGACTTCTCATACCAAATCAGGACAGTTAACACCCATGAAGATAATCTATATCTTCAAAATCAAAGAGAAGGGTTCAACAGATCTACCAACCTACCTATTTAGGGATTTTTATAACAGTAATTTTGTTATGATGAATCCTGAGGAGGTGGAACAAACCAAATACCAAAGATACTCCATAAGGGATTAGATATTGGACCAAGGACCAAAAACTATTCCAAGAGATGAACTCCGAGAGAGATCTTTTGAGAGCAATGTTAAAAAATCAGAAACTACCTCATCACGAAGAAAACCGGGTGACACTAAAGCCAGCCAAGGGCTACACGAGTCACTATTTCCAACAGACTGGTTTGAAGGACTCGAAACAGGACCAACTGCCAGGAGACTGGGAGTTGAACCAAATAGACGTGTCAAACCAGCTGATTTTCAAAAATGGGTCAAAAAATACAATGGATCTGGGGATCTATATGACCACTTAGCAAACTTTAAACAAGTGCTAAGAGCAAAATGCATATTTGATTTCCATACTCAATTTGAGGAATTTGGAATGACATTAGAAGGAAAAGTATTGACATGGTTCCAAAACATTCCACCAAGGTCAATCATGGACTTAGATACATTAGCTCAAGGATTTGTAGTTGCATGTTCCAAAACGGGGATCAAACATAATATTGTAGCTCAAATCTATAGCTTCAAACAGAAATAAGGTGCGTCTGTTCAGGATTGTGCGACTAGAATGAAGCAATACATTGCAAGATGCCCATAACTAGAAATACCTGCAAAAGAAAGATAAGTATCATCATTTCTAGAGGGACTGCTAAACAAAGAACTTCATGCTATATTGTATAGCAAGAAACATATGACCCTAGAAGATTGTGTGTCGGATGCTATTGACTTAGGAGACAATTATGATATTTTCAATGAAGAAGATGTCCCTAAGGATAATTAAAGTAAGAAAACAACATCCACCAAACCAGCACAAGTGGGAACGACTGTTGTAGCACCGCTTACAGCCATAGAAGACATGCTCAAAAAAATGAATGAAATGATGAATAATATGCAAAAGGCACATACGAGGGAACCAGGGCAAGGGATACCTCAACAGGGACAACCAATTAGGCCGTAGAAATGGTGTGCAATTGATGATAAATGGACCAACCATGAGACCAATGAGTGCTATTACCGACCAAAGTATGATGAAAATGTTCAATTTGTACCTATGAGGCCACAAGGACAACCCATGTACATATATCAGCCTAATATGGCCCCAGCTCAAAGACCACCGATGGGTATGGAAAGACCTCAACCCGTGTTGGGTCAACAACCTCCATATCATGGAGATAATGTAGTGCCTGTAAAGTACATGCATTCAGAGGGAGTCATAGATGAACAAACACTAGTGCCTGTTACACCCTATGTTGAGCCTAGTCCATCTACATTAATGGTAGAAGGAGATTGGTATAATTCACATTCACCACCAATGGAAGAACTTGTGACTTATACTACACCGGAGCTAGACCTTCGATGGTAAGACCCATGATTAAGCCAAGAACTGGGAACTGCCATAACTGTGGTGCAGATGATCAATGAAAAAATGAATGCCCAGAGCCTGACAAAAACATTAAGCCAGTTGAAGCTTTTTGTATACAATGTTGCAAAAAGGGAGGACACTTCCGTGAACATTGTTCAAAAAATCCTTTAAACAAGGATAAAATAGTAGTGAACGTAGTCCAAGTGATACCTAGTAGCTCATCTGAGAGTGAACGTAGTGTTCCAATCATGGTAATCACCAGAGCCCAGGCTGAGAAAAAGAAATATAACTCCTCTGATGATTCAGAGAATACTAAAATTCCTCTCAAAAGACCAAGAGAAGCAGAAGCAAAAGGTATAAGATGAGAAAATAAAAACAAAGTGCTGAAATCGAGGAGAAAGCCAAGAAACTATTCCAAGAAAAAGTGAAAAAAACTAAAAGTGGAATCAAGAAAACCACCATGAAATCTGGAGAATCAATTTTGGTAGACAAAATTTTTGAGCCAATCAATGCAGCCTTGAAAGCTAACTAAGCGGAACTTAAAGCAAGCCAAAACATGGAAAACAAATGGAAAAACTATCCTTCTCTAGATATGGAAGCAACTAAGCTCGAAGCTTATCAAAATCTGGTAAGAATTACTCAAGAGATGCTGGAAAAACAAAAACCCAAGCTCAAGAGTATGGCAAAACCTGAGGAGCTTGTGGTAGGAACCAGTAAAGGGAAATCCAAAGTGGTGGTAGAACCCCATCTTGAAACTAAAGAGCCAGAACTCATAGTGCCGAACAGTGAAGATGCCTTAGATGGAATTCCATTCGTAGAAGAAGACTGGCGAGGACACTTATGAGAAAAAGTTAGAGAGATTAATGATGGGAGCCTAACTCTGAAGTCAGCTCTTATAGAGGAAGTTTGGTTAAACAATCTACCTCCTGATATGGATATGGATGTACAATCCTTGTATGGGGATTGCAGATTTGAAGCTTCAGGAATGTCTAAACCAATAACTCTGAAAACACTGCCCTCTTACTTGGGAGATAACGAAGATGAATCCATAGTGTGTAAAACCACTAAGATAAAGAGGGCGGAACAGACCCTAGAGGTAGATAACATACATTCAATCATGTCTACACCCATTCAATGCACTCTTACTTTAGGAGAACTGTTAAAAACCAGACCATATCTATGGAATGATCTACAGAAAACTCTAGAGAAGGTGGGGATAACAGGGCTAATCGTGAAAATTTTGGAAAAATTGAAACACGAATTGGGTAACAAAGAGATTAGATCCGTTCCAACCAACAAAGTCGAAGAATACTACGAAGGAAAAGAAGGAAACACAACTCTTCCAGTGAGATATAATGATATAGAAACCATGCCAATATTGGATAGTGGGGCAGGCATAGCCATAGCCACGAAAGCAGTATGAGAATCATGGGGAAGACCAACCATTAGACAAACTCGAATGAAATTGCAATTGGTTGATGGACACATCGAAAAACCCTTAGGACTGCTTGAAAAAGTGATAGTTAATTCCTGTGGGATTGATTGTCAATACACTTTTGCAATAGTGGACTTTGGAAAGAAACTCAATTATGAAATCATCTTGGGAAGACCTTTCATGCGACAAGTACAACTCATCCAGGATTGGGGAAACAATTATCTATACTTGAAACAAGTGGGATCAATAACAAGGGTTAATCTAAAAGGTCATACTTATAGAGATGTCATGAAAACGCCATACAAGAATTTGACTCAGTCTCTTCGGCTAAACAAAGACACACCTATTTGGATGTGCGGAGCCTTAGAAAACGGGGGCTTAAAACGAGAAAAATGTATCTTAGAAAGGGATTGCACAGACAAAGCCTATGTATTTGAACCCTTTCCAGAGCATTTGTTTGAGCCATTTGAGTAGACTCAAATTTTAGCAACAATGGATTTATATGTAAATACGTCTATGCCTACTCAATTTTGCAATGAGGACGGCTATGACATAATTCCCATATAGAGGGTGAACTTAATTGATGGTAGCAACATAAACATAGTACTTAATTAACTTGGCATGAACAATACTTTTGCAAGAGAGAGAGTATTAGAGAACATGACAATAGATGAGGACCGGATTTACTTGGAGCCGGTCCCCCCTCCAAAAGGCGTTTCTATTATAGATTCTCCCATCAAGAGAGACTTTGTTACAATACAATCTTTGTGTTCCTTGTGACCTTGGTGATGCTATGAAGATGGAAAGCTTCATGCATCACGAGCTTAACATAAAATTTGCAAAAAGCCTTAACCATCCCAAGCCTCACTCCCAAGGCTTCAAACACCTTCGAAGGTGGAGAGAGCTAGCGAGGAATGAGGGTAGGGAAGAGGAAGAAGAAACATTCCATAGGAGAAAGAAATAGTTCCTCACTTATCATCACTCTTCTTGCTTAGCATAGCATAATAGCATAGTAATGAAGATGAAGAAGATGGCAAGCTTAAGCATTGAAGCATGGCTCTTGGTTGGATTTGCATTCCATAGCCAAGAGTGTTGGTGTAGGCTCTCCACTTCTCCACAAGCTTGGAGAAGGAGATGGAGCTCTTGCATTTTGCACTCCACACAATGAGAGAATGTGTGTGTGTGTGTGGAAGAGTATACCCCCCCTCTCATGCTTGGTCCACCTCTCTCTCTCTCTCTCGTATTATTTTATTATTTCATTTGGACATGTGTTTTCTTTTTCCTCTTTGATAGAAAGAACTTAATTATTTATTTTTATGTATCTAATTTATCATTGGACCCCTTTAAAACCTAACCAATAGCATTCAAACACATCATGAGGGCCACATGTGGAAGATCATTTGAACATGTGTCTTTTATGCTTATTAAGTCATTTGGTTGAATTGAGTACTTCAAGGACTTAGTCAATCAAGCAAGCATGTGTCTTTTATGCTTCTTAAGTCATTTGTTTTGAATTGAATACTTCAAGCCTTAGTCAATCAAGCATGGTTTCATGCCTCTTGAGAATTTATCTTTGAACTTAACATTTCAAAAACCTTAGTCATTTAAGCATAAAAATCACCTCAAGCTTTGGGTAAGGTTCCCACAACCACTTTAAGCATCTTAGCACCTCATGATTGGGTACGATTCCCACCTCGAGGTTAGCCCTAGCTTGTCTAAGGTCAAATGACTTTTTAACACTAACTTTTGGAGGTCTTTAATGAAGCTAACCCTAAGGTCTTTTAAGCTCCATTACATGCACGTTGCTCGTTGATAAACTACCTCTGTTTGGACCCCTTTTGAGATGTAACCATCTCTCCTCTTGGTCCTTTATTGAGGTAAATCTAGAAGCACTTATTGCACATTGCTCTTTGGTAGACCGTCTCCTTTTGGGCCCCTATTGAGATGCAACCGTTTCTCCTTTCGGTCCCCTGTTGAGATAGGTCTAGAAGCACACATATATATATATACTAACTCTTGTTTCCCTTTTATCTTCTCATATTAAGTGATCAGTTTAATATGAGAAAATCATTTGGTAAAGTAGATATTATATTTTATGACATTACTTCTCTCTTGAAATCATAGTCATCCTCGACTATGAGGTAGAGAAGATAAAGCCTAGTCATTAGTCCATGTTTCTTAGTGGATAGAGGATCCCTTTTTACCCTACGACATCATTCCAAAATGGATGACTAATCCATTTGGTGCTCGGAAGACTTAGCTGCCGCAAGCATGTCTACTCTTTAATCCATACCAAACATCCAAAGTAGAGTGACAAGTTCTACTTGGTGTTTTGGAGACGACCTTTGTTCCTATTTATTATCCCACATTAAATGATCATTTTAATATGAGAAAATCATTTGGGTTGGTTAGATATTAGATTTGATGACATTGGAGGACTCTGTGAAGCCCTTGTTTCCAAAGGTCTCATTAAATTGTTGGATGAAGGCCAATACTTTGTTGGTAGCACCAAAGGTGCCATCATAGGTGAGAAAAGAGATACTCTTTCCTCCCCCTTTGAATTTCTTAAGCTTTTGGGACCTTCACCATGCAAGATAAGTTTTGCAATGTCCTCTCCTCTTGTATTCTCTAGGAGAATAACTATTGCTTTCGTCAGAAGAGGAGGAAGGTGAAGAAGAAGGAGAAGAGGGTGGCCTCTTTCTTGCCTTTTTCTTCCTTTGTTTCCTCTCTTCCCTTTAGGAATGACGAGGAGAAGGACTATGGGTTTACCGTTTCCTCTTGGCAGGAGTTGGCGATAGTCTAAACCACCGTCTTCATGGAGCCACATCTTTAGAGGAACTTAGGGATTCACTTCTTTCTCATTCTTTGGATTCCTCCTTTCTTATAGGAGAGAGTCTTCTTTCGGGAGTCTCATCAAGAGGCCTCATAAACTATCTCTCCTCGTGGAGAGGAAGGGAAATCCCATAAGCACGAAGTTATTGGGTAACTTCGGGTTGCAAAGTAGGGTTGCCCATAGCTTGATGCAACCTAGTAACAAGATAATTGATAAACATGGGGGCATCATCATTAGCATCTTCATGTACAAAATCAAAGTTATCAATGTTCATTTTACTCTCTTGGTTATAGTCAGCCATGCTAATTATACTTATGTGTTTACTAATGTATTCTTTGGCAACTCAAAGCCTTAGTTGCTACTCCTCTTAGCCTTTGAAAATAAGCACTTAAATATCTACGCCCACAACTCGAATTGGTTACTTATAGAGAGTAGTGGGGTGGGTCTAACATAGCAGAATTGCTGAGGGATAGCTCCTTTCGGACTTCTTATGGCTCAATAATGGTAAAGCCGTAGGCAAGTCTAAAAAGACCCCATTATTAAGACCAAAGCTCTCGAGGTGTGCACCATATCCCACAGGGCTCAACAAAACCAATAATAGATCCCAATCCCATTTACGCTAATATAACTAACCAAATCAACCATTAATAGGCTAATTAAGGACCTCTCTTCTTAATCAAGAAAAGAGAAACCAAATGCTCTGATACCAATGTAATGAGAATGTCCTATGAACTTTGAGAATAGCGAAATTAAGAGAATTAAGGTGAGTATTTTTGGGAGATCGGTTTGAGAACATAGAGGGTGAACTTAATTGATGGTAGCAATATAAACATAGTACTTAATTAACTTGGCATGAACAATAATTTTGTAAGAGAGAGTGTATTAGAGAACATAACAATATATGAGGACCGCATTTACTTGGAGCTGGTCTCCCCTCCAAAAAGGTGTTTGTATTATAGATTCTCCCATCAAGAGAGACTTTGTTACAATACAATCTTTGTGGTCCTTGTGACCTTGGTGATGCTATGAATATGGAAAGCTTCATGCATCACGAGCTTAACATAAACTTTGCAAAAAGCATTAACTATCCCAAGCCTCAGTCCCAAGGCCTCAAACACCTTCGAAGGTGGAGAGAGCTAGCAGGAAATGAGGGTAGAAAAGAGGAAGAAGAAACATTCCATAGGAGAAAGAAATATTTCCTCACTTATCATCACTCTTCTTGCTTATCATAGCATAATAGCATAGTAATGAAGATGAAGAAGATGGAAATCTTAAGCATTGAAGCATGGCTCTTGGTTGAATTATCATTCCATAGCCAAGAGTGTTGGTATAGGCTCTCCACTTCTCCACAAGCTTGGAGAAGGAGATGGAGCTCTTGCATTTTGCACTCCACACAATGAGAGAATGTGTGTGTGTGTGGGAGAGTATACACCCCCTCTCATGCTTGGTCCACACCTCTCTCTCTCTCTCTCATTATTTTATTATTTCATTTGGACATGTGTCCTCTTTTACCTCTTTGAGAGAAAGAACTTAATTATTTATTTTTATGTATCTAAATTCTCAATGGACCTCTTTAAAACCTAACCAATAGCATTCAAGCACATCATGAGGGCCACATGTGGACGATCATTTGAACATGTGTCTTTTATGTTTATTAAGTCATTTGATTGAATTGAATACTTCAAGGACTTAGTCAGAGAGCATGGATGTTCATGCCTCTTGAGAATTTATCTTTGAACTTAACATTTCAAAAACCTTAGTCATTTAAGCATAAAAATCACCTCAAGCTTTGGGCAAGGTTCCCACAACCACTTTAAGCATCTTAGCGCCTCATGCTTGGGTACGATTCCCACCTCGAGGTTAGCCCTATCTTACGTAAGGTCAAATGACTTTTTAACACTAACTTTTGGAGGTCTTTAATGAAGCTAATCCTAAGGTCTTTTAAGCTACATTATATGCACGTTGCTCTTTGATAGACTACCTCCATTTGGACCCCTTTTGATATGTAACCATCTCTTCTCTTGGTCCTTTGCTGAGGTAAATCTAGAAGCACTTATTGCACATTTCTCCTTTTGGTAGACCGTTTCCTTTTGGACCCCTATTGAGATGCAACCATTTCTCCTTTTGGTCCCCTGTTGAGATAGGTTTAGAAGTACACATATATACACTAACTCTTGTTCCCCTTTTATCTTCCCATATTAAGTGATCGATTAATATGAGAAAATCATTTGGTAAAGTTAGATATTATATTTTATGACAATAGGTTAAGGAAAGACTATACAAAGATATGCATGCAGAAGGCTCAGAGGATATCTACCCCAAGTGGAGAAAGAGCTGGTTGAACAAGAATTCAAATATCTAATTTTGTTCACAAGAGCACCTACAACCCTCCAGAAAGACCCAACATTCTGTCATCACGGGTAAGGACCTGACAGGCATATGAAGCACTAAAAAAGAAGAGGCTGACATGGTTGAACTATCCACAACTACCAGCTCCAGAGCAGGGACCGACAATAGATGAATACATGGTGAAAACCCTAACGGACGCCATGACTTTCTTCAAGAGCCTCCATGACCTCTCATGTGCCAGGCTATACAAGATTTGTAGAATGCTGCTCACCTGCATTCAAGCTTTTCACGAGCTTGAGCAAGCTGGAGCACCATGGATGTCTTTCCTCGAGGGAAATAAAGGTCTGTGTTATGACTTAAGTGGCTAGTCTTCGGAAGAAGTCCTTTACGGCTTCTATGCCAGATGCATGTTTTTGCCCTCTAGCACTATGTTGGCGTTTGAGGAAGCATTCTATACAGGTTTCTTCACTGGATGAACGAAGATATTTGGGCCAGTGATAAGCAACCTTACATCCAAATTTGTTGGCTATTCAGCCATTGAGCTTAAAAATAGAGTCACCATGCAGTCCTTGCAAGTTCCTGACAAACGAAGAATCAGATATAAGAAAGCACTCCATGTGCTTAAAGACCACCTCGCCATCCGTCAACCCAAAGACTACTTCAATCCATGAAGCTGTGTCAAGGGACAACACAGTTGAGAAGGGGGAGAATGTTAGTAACAAGCTAACTCGGATAACATTTTTTGGAGCTTTCATTGTAAAAACACTTATTATTTGACGAATCGGGAATGTTGTAACTCCTACTTTTCAGATAAACAATGTAGTTGATGAGCCGGGGCTACACGCTTCTAGATTGTATCAACTTGTCTTTAGTTAGAGCTCCCAGATTATTAGTTTTGACCACAAAAATCTTAGCGAAGGTATAAAAGCCAATTTTTGTAAGTATTTTATAATTTTTGGATAAAAGAAACACTGCGTGAGCTAAGGGTGCTCACTTCTCTCCTTCTCGCGCTTCTTAATTCCTTCCCGGTTGTCACATTGCAGTGTCGTCTGTTGCGTTGCAACCACATGTAAGAGCTCTACGCATTGGCGTAAGCATTTCGTGGTAATCCGTAGCTTTTGGCGTCACCAACCCATGGCCTAATTTCATCATAAGTAGGAATTTAAGCTTCAAAATCATAAACTAAGTATATGCGGGGTATTGGGGCATCATTGCTAAGCATTTAGATGCATTCTGGGTCGAAACGACTAGGTAAAAAACTCACTGATATTAATAATCACGATTTTTTTACTTGATCTAAAGTGAGATTTGAGACCATAAGCATGTGTGCTTGGGTCTTATAAACATGTCCTAGAAGTTTCGTAACGTTTGGATGTCGTTTGATGTTGTAACGATTATGAATTGTTTGCCGATGAGCGACTAGCTTTTGGTGATTTCTGTCATTTGAGTGTAGCTTGAGATAGATGTGAGTTGTTTGTTGTTTTCCAAGAGATTGAAAACCTCTTGTAGCCTCTGTGCACTAGTCGAGTCAGCTTCATCCCATGGATTGACAATTATATTCGTGGTTCTTGCTATGCTTGCAATAAGAAAGGAGTGAGGTTAGACACCCGTCCCACACTCTTTCACATGGTGACATAGAAGAAGGGAAAAATCTCTATCAGCCCTAGTTGACCTACTTTAGAGCAAGATGGGCTTGTTTTGGGAAAGTCAACATTTGAGGCTTCTTGTGTGCAAGGGATAATTCTCACGGATTTGGCCAAAATCTTCTCTATTCTTGAATTTCTTCTCGCTTCTTATGCTAACTGGAACCCGCTATCCCTCGAGCCCAAACTTGGAATTTGTTATTCCTCTTGAAATTAATTTAGTTTTTCAACTTCTTTTTTTATCTACACTTATTCTTCTTCACAAATTTACAAGAAACTAGCGAATAACGACATTGAAGCGATTTTTATGGTTGACAATTAAAGTTGTAAAAAAATTAGTTTATGTTACATCCAATTAGAGCTAATCAAAGTTCAAATTTGCAAATTCGAAGTTTGTAACTAAGCTTTGTCATCGAGAATTAAAAATTCTCATTGCCGATTGCTTTGACCAAGGGTTTGATACCATTGTTTATCATATTGCAGGGGAGAAACACTAGACTAAATCATGGAAACTCTTAACACACAATCAAGCATCCCTTTTGTGCTTTCCAAAGCAGATGTAGACATGCTAAACACAAACTTACACACACATAATCAATCAAGCTATGATAGAATACTAAATAGAATAGATAATAGCATAAACATATAGAGCAGAGACTCAAGAGGAGAAGAAAGAATTTGCACAACGATGGCTTAAATCTTAGTCTCCAAAGTGCATGGCACAAGGCACAAAACTCTCTACACTTGGATACTTCAGAGTATTTTTGTCCTAAATCCTAGCCCCCGAAGTGCATGGCACAAAATTCTTTACACTTGGGTGCTTGAGAGTAATTTTGGCATGCAGGAGGAAGGACTATGTGGGGGGGGGGGGGCGGGGGCGGGGGGGTGTTTGAGATTCTTTTGATAGCTCCAAAATGATGATTTCTTTTTCATGTAAATTGTTTTCTCACTCAAAATAATGATGAGCTTGATTTGAGGTGAGTAACATCTCTTGTTTCTATCTAAAGAACCATGGTAAGATCTCTTATGGCCTATAAGATATGCACGCATGCAAAATCCTATCAAGCCTCAATAATCTATGTAGGAGGGATCTTCTATTATTTTGTTTGCAAAAATAATTAATGTATTTTAAAATTATTCAACCGGTTGATAAGTCTTATTGTCACTACTATGATTACTAGTCGTAGGGTAATCCCTATTTAGCTTGTACAAATCTCCATGTCATTATTGAACGAAATTTTCCGTTTTATGCAAGGCTTTGTGTGATCTATGAGCCTAGTTACATGACTTCGCCATCCCACTCTTGAGCCGATTACCAACAGGTAAAGGTATAGAGAGAACGCTGGGTCATGTCCATTTCATCACCTCAAAAGGTGGATTATCTTGCATGGATTCCCTCATGAGAAAAGGACTAATGGGGGAGGAGTGTGCAATTTTTTTTGGCTAAGTCTCAAATGGTGCATAGTTTTTTTGTTTTTTTTGCAATGTATCTATATAAAACGAAAACAAAAAGTTACAATGAAAGCCATGCTTCAACCGAGCCATGGCATCTACAACAACTGACCCATCATACCATCCAACCCAATCATCCATACACATTGGCTGACAAAGGGAGCCACCCTGAGACCATAAGCAACAACGGAGAGCTAAAACTGCCTCGAGGTTGCCACCAAGGAGACCCTTTCACAACATTCCCCTTGACCGCCAATTCAAGACACCAAGAATTCAATGCTTTTGTGCCTTCACAACTCAAGGTAATGATCCTTTTGATATGATTTTGAGTTTTCTCTTGGTTCGCTAAAAGGCAACATGATAGCTTTCTATAATATCTTTTGAGATTCTTACACTTGGCTCAAATTAATGATTAGGTTTGGATGGTTGCACAATAGTTGATTATCTTTACGTTCAAGAGTCCCTACACGTCGCCTTCGGAGGAAGCTCCGAAACCCTATTGCCATTTCGCTATGGTTAGCTACAATGGCACCTCGATGGGCGGGGGCCCCTGTAGAAGGGCCATCTAGAGAACCTGGTTAGGCTCGTGGTCGATTCACGGATCCTATTGATGTTTCTCGTACGACTAAGGGACTACCGAAGGCTTCTGAGATAGGGTAGGCTTCCCTCTTCGAGGTCATCTAGGGACGTAGATCGTGGCCTATTTTTTCACACCTCTTGTGTGTGAACACCCTTTCCATGTCAATGTGTCAACCATGTGTACCAGGTGATGCCCTATAGGCCATTTGAAGGTTCAAGGGCCAAGTTAGCATCTTGCCAAGAGTCAACTATCTTTTGGAGATAAGTAAAGTCACATGTGTTATTTACATAAGAAGGCTCTTTGTACTCACAAGTTAATCTAATGCAATCATTGTGTTCATTTCCAACATGAATTGTTCATTGTGGGATCTCCATAGCTACAATTATCTTTACAAATGGTATCAAAACCATCATCATGTTGGCATGCTAATAACACTAATCTCTTTGCTAGATTGAGTTCAAGTGCTCAATTGGTTTCCTTCTCCTTAGTGTAGTATTCAGCAATCAAGCACTCTTACTGGTTACTTCTTCAACTTATTGAATAGTCGTGAATATTCCATCTCCCACACTAGGGTATTTACCTTATTATCTCGTTTAAAGTCTTTTTGCAAAAGCATAGGATGACTACGGGTCTCGATCGCAAGCGGCTTGTAGTGGTATTTCTTGCCCTAAGCCATGTGAGTGACTATCGTGCGTGCTGAGCTATGAGCTAAAAAAAAAAAAAAAAGTCATGAAACATCCCCCCTCGCCCTTCCCCTCTCGTGGCGTCGCGTGCAGTTGTGCATTTCTTGCCTTTCTGTGCTCGTCGCCAAGCTCATTGCAAATTTCCAAGCTTCCTTGCCACTTGTGATAGGATTTTGAAAGATTCTGCTTATTGACTCGTTTTTTGAAATAGGTACGACATACTCAGTAATCAAGTACTATTTTTCTCATAACGCTTGGGGATTGAGCTAGTTCTTGATTTAAAATTTTGAGCCACTACTCTCACCCTTTTAGTAATGCCTAATTAGATAGCTTTTTATGTACTTAGTCCCTTTCTTGTGTATCAAGTGTGTCATATTTGCATCTTGATTGCATGCTTTTGTGATATCAAGGGTGTGTGTTGCATCTTCTTTGGCCATTGTGAGCGTGAATAGTGACAATCTTGATCATTTGATTGACTAAGCACTGAATTTGTGCGCTTGATTTTCCCTAAAAATATATATTTTAATAAAGCATTGTTCCATGCTTAATTAGAATCCTAGGGTGTGAATTGTGTGTGGAGATTATACTCTCTACATTAGGCTTAGGAACCTAGAATGAGCACTGTTAGGCATCTTTGAGTCATTGCTGACAAACGGTGAGTAAGTTATTTAAGAAATTGTTGTCCCTTTCAATTTTTGACCTTAATGCCACATCAAGTCGAGCTAACACTCTCACCCACAAGCTGTTTTGGCTAGTTTTGGTGCAGATGATGGACACCCTACAGATGGTAACAATCCTTGGCCTCATGGCCTCCTTTACTTGTTTCTTGCTTAAGAAAGCTCTTTGTACTCACAAGTTAATCTAACGTAATCACTATGTTCGTTTCTAACGTGAATGGTTCACTATGGATCCTCCATACTTACAATTGGCTTTACAAGGGATAAAGTCCCTTATTTTTTTTTTCTTTTTCTTAAGAAGGTCATACCATGTGCTTATTGGGCCTATCAATTTTGCTAGCCCAAAACTCTTTGGTTCATACGAAGGCACTTCAAACTTCGAAGAGCTCTTTGTGTGTCTCAATCATCTCAAGGGAGGGAGGACAAGACTAAGCAACACATAGCATTAAAGAAGGGGGATAAGGGAATCAAGGGCGGAGAAGTTTGTGTACAAGAATCAGGGAGATCATAATCGTAGATATAAACTTAAAAATTTAACTCGGGCAACACCTGTGTTTTAATAATGAAACCCAATAAAAATGGCCCAAGGTAACAACATGTGCACGTGGGTGAGATGGTTAGCCCATGCGTCTCATTCAAGGCAATGAGGTCTTGGGCTCAAATCGGGTCGACGACGAGCCCTTTTTTTCTCATTGGCTTGCCCTCATTTTGCCTCGATTCTCGAGTGTCTGAGTTTAATTCACCTCGACCTTCTCGATTCCACTTCTGGGCCATCGATCCCCTTGTGTGTCACTTAGTACCATGGGAGGGAGTAAGTTCCCAAGCTTTAAGCTTTAAGAGAAAGGAATGATGACCAAAAGCTTTTGTAAAAATATTAATGACTGCTTCTTTAGATGATTTAATGTCAATAGAGATTGGTGTACATGAATTCAAACCAGCCCTAGTAAAATTATTAGATTTCGAGAGTTCAAATAAGGAAGGCAAATGATTTGTGGGTTCACATAAGACCGGTGGAAGACATGGCACTTTATGAGCTCTTATGGGTGGAAAAGCTCCAAAATGTCCACCTTCGTCGCCCATGTGTTCGCATTGGTGGCAAGAGAAAATGTGAGATTCCATCACATGTTTCAAGAGGTGACGAAAGAAAGAGCAAGAGGCAAGTGTGGACAAAGGGGTGGGAGGGTTGCATTAACGTGATTTGTGCCAACATGGCACTTTTTGCCAAGGTAGAGGGTCGAAGAAAAAACTTCCCGAGGGGGGGGGTCAGAACAAATTTCCTTTTTCTCTTTCACGATATGGCACTCTCTATCTCACTTTTTCATCGTCGTATGTGAACAACAAGGTCCACATGGCACTTTCTTGTTGGTTTGCAAGCTTTTCCAATTTCTTCTGCCGCCCTATGTGAATCCAACAGGTTTCAAATAGATCAACAGAAAGGCCTACTTTGTCTAGCAAGGCTAATTTATAGAGCTTTTCACATTGCTTGTTGGCCTAAGTGATCTGTGTTTTTCGTGATACATATCAATCTTGTGTGAAATCTACACCGCTTGTGAACATGCATCCTTCATCTTAAAGCTGGTGTCGACCTAGAGCAAGGGTGAGGAGTTGAATTTTTGGCTTAATACATCAACGCTCGACATTGCATCGCGATTCGCAACGAGAAGGCAGGACTTCCCCACCCTTGATGCCATTGAAGCTTTAAGGGCAGCGTTCCAATGGTCCCGCAGGGCAAACAAGGAGGAAAAATTTGAAATTTGAATAGAAGCCAGTCCAGGGCGCCCAACTTCCAAGCAGCCAACGTTCCACGAGGATGAAAATTGAAAACGAGAGGGAGACCGGCTGCAGGCGGTAACCGGTGGGAGGTCATTATCTGCTGCGTGAACAGACTTCATTAACTGTGAATAGGGTTACCCTCTTCAGCAGGTCATCCAGACTCCCTCTCAAACAGAGCTCTCCTCTCCTCTCGCAGAAACAGATAGCTCGCACCAGCTCTTCGCGACTCGGCAAAGGTAAGCTCTTCTCGCCATACTGAGAGAGAGAGAGAGAGAGAGAGAGAGAGAGAGAGAGAGAGACGCGCACGCGCACGCGCGCACACACACACACACACACACACACACACACACACACACACACACACACACACATTCTCTGTCTTGACTTTCTCAAGTTTGCTCTGTTTTGCCTTCCCGCTCTTTGTTTCTGCTGCATTCGGGGAACCGCATTGGCATAGCCACCTCCTGTACAAGTTCGTTAGACGGGTGAGAGTCTTGAGACATGCATTCCTCGAGTCCAGGAAGGGCATACATAAGGAGGGAAGCTTGCGTCCACGCAGAATAAGCTCTTTGTTTGTGGACCAGTTTTCTGCTTTTCTGGAGTTGCCGCTAAACTAGCTCTTTTCTGCATTCCTGTGTAGTCTTGTCATCATTTCTCAGAGCTCAAGGCAATGTGTGTATGCAAATGCAAGCTTGTGCTTGTGTGTTTCTTATCTCCATCTTAAGCTTTGCTCTGAAATTTTCTTGCAGACTTCTCAGAACTCTGGAAATGAAGGACACAAAGGCCAAGTCTAAGTATGTTGTGCTTGTCATCCTCACCCACTAGCGTCAAATTGAGAATTTTGTCGGTTGAAGTTTATCGTGACTCATCTGTTGGTTGTTGCATTTTTGGTATCTGCCCTTCTCAGAGACTCTAAGTTGTCGGTAAAGAATGATAAGGCCAAGAAACGGCAAGCTCGAAAAGAACGCAAGGCAAAGAAGGATCCGAACAAGCCAAAAAGGCCACCAACACCCTTCTTCATCTACTTGTGAGTTACACCCAGCTCTCTTACCTTGCAAGAACATCTGGTTTTATAAGCAAAGTCCGTCAAGAAGCTCATATTCATTAATTTATGCAGAGAAGAGTTCAGGAAGATTTTCAAGGAGCAGCATCCTGACGTCAAGGGTGTTTCAGAAGTATGTGTATTTTATTTTGAGGCTAGGTCTGGTTCACATCTTGCATTGGTATTTATGTGCTCGTGTTGTTTTCCTCATTGTCTTTATGATGGTGATGCTTCTTTAGGTCGCAAGGGCATGTGGCGAAAAGTGGAAAGTTATGTCTGCACAGGTTCTCACCGATCCACTTGGTCTCTTTGTATGCATACTTGCATACACTTCTCCTTTAGATGATCTTTTCCCTTTCAGGAAAAGGCGCCATACGAAGAGAAGGGTGCCCAACGGAGAGCTGAATATGAAAAGACACTCACTGCTTATAACCAAAAAATGGTATGCACTCTTGTTCTTGTACACACACATGCAAATGCTTCTATTGACACTGCTTAATGCCATCGAAATGGATTGCATCTATTATTTATAGTCTGCTGGTGCAGCGAGCAAGAGGGAAATGGAAAGCAAGCAAGGCAGTTCAAATTCAGAGAACCTTGACGATGAAGGAGATGACGATGATGTGAGTGCATGGCGGCCTTCTTATTCATATGATCACTTGTTGCAGGTAAATGACTCATGTCTTGTTTTACAGGAAGAGGACGAAGAATGACTTTTTTGCGCAAGAGTCCCTTCGTTGACTCGTCACCACCTCAAGGCTGTACACTATTTTTTGTTCAGCATCAAGCCTCTTTGATGGTTGCCATGCTCGTTTATAGAAGCTCTTCTAACCAGGCGTTCTTACTTTCCTCTATATAATGACCTCTATAGGTGGAAATTTGACCTTTCAAGGCTTTTCCTCTTCCCTTTTTTGGAAGCTCATGCAATCCATATTATTTATTCTGCAGAGAAACTGTCTTGAAAGCCATGGAATGCCATTAGTTCTTGTGCTTCAAATGGATAATTTGAAAGCCGCCATGATGAGTCTTGAAAATTTCAATCATTTTGTTCATATGTATATGGTGAGTCTCGTCTGGGAACTATTGGTGATACAAGAATCAATGCGGTACATTGTTTGCTAGTAAGTAATTAGTCATCATTTAGCCCCCTCTTTGAAGGATTGTTTGTCTTAGTTTGTACCAAACCACAAATAGATGACATTTGCAAACAAACTCAAATTTGGGCATGGAAGGAGCAAAATTGAGTTTTAGTTAAACACAATTAAGAGCAACTTTTTCCATGATGCAAGTGTTCAATTGTTTTGAATAAATCATATCAAGACTTCACATCATGGATGAATTCAAGGTTATTGTAACTTTCAAAATCAAAATTTCTTTCCCACAAACGTTATTTTGCTTGTGTTGATTTTGTGCATCAATTCTACATCTGCCAATTATTGTGGGTACCTTCATTGGTAAATGTGGACTAGAACAAACTTCTCTCACTATGGTCGATGGAATCAATAAGCGATGCAATCATCATGCTCTAAAAGGACTTTAGATTGGCGTTTGCCTTTTCTTGGATCATTGCACAAGCATTATTGCTGTGTGAGGAGTGTGCAAGTACCAACACAAATGTTCTGTAACAATATGACATGATATTGTCCAAAAGCTTTGAAGCTCTACACTAATTACCATCTTAGTCAATTATCTCATCGAGGAAAGCCTCCAGCAGCATAGATGTAAGTACCCAACAATCTGTTTGCAGACACTAGCATGCAGAAGAATAATTTGATAGCAATTGTTGACATTATCAATTTGGTTACAAGGCAGACTCCTGTAAGACATCAATTATTTCCTGTCACTTTGCAAATGTCCAATCAATGCAAGAGTTTGTAAGTTAGGTGCATTGATTATAACTATTGAAATCCTCAAACAACTTGAAACCCCTTAGACAATGAGTGGCTATGAATCATAGGGAAATCCCTTTGCATAGAGAGAAGTGGACATGCACATTGAAGCTCCACCTATCCAACTTCTTGTATAGCTAGGCCTTGCTTCTTGTATTTAGAACCCCTCTCTATGTGCACCTCGTTTAGTAGCCACCTCAACATGTTAGGACTTGTGTCCTTGCACTACTTCCATGCTAAAGAAAACTTTTGATTCACAAAAACAAATGAGGGGTTGTTTGGTTCCTCTTAAGGCTTGCTTACCGTTGTCCATGCCTTAGTTTCACTTAAAACACCCTTAACAATTCAAAATGAGCAAATAAACCCACTAGGTGACCTAGAGCTAAAACCTCTCATTGCATTGCGTGGCGCACACACAAACAACATAACACATTGAACATGTATATGATGCCAAGAGTATGAGGAAGCAACACGAGTTTTCATTAGCAATGCTTACTCGTACAAAGAGTAGTGAGCATGCAAGTGTATTGAGCGTCTTCTTCAATACAGGTGCTCCAAAGTTAATGGATTTTTAATAATTTCAAAATTTGGCTTAGGTATCCAAGGGTAAAGATTGGGTATTTTGCTAGAAAGGGATAATTACTTCAAAAATGTGATGGTATCTAGTCGCTTCGTTAAGTACAAAACTGTTTGGAAATAATCAGACTCTTTTGGTTTAGGATTCATAATGTTGGCTTGGGTGAAAAATAAATGATTAAATGGAAGAATTTTTGTAGGTCCATCCGAATTGGCGTAATTGAGTTCTTTGCTTCGACACTCCCTCCTCTCAGTTTCTTGTCGTCCTTGACAAGACTTCACTCGTCGAGCAGGAGCTTTCTTTGTTTTTGCTCGTTGACGATTGCTTGAATGCGAGCATCATTTGGTTGTACCTGATCTTCCTCCTGTGGCTTGTAGATTCTTGTAAAAGGGTTTTCCCGCTCATGGAGGGTGTAGGCCACAAATTTGAGGTGGATATCCTTGTAGATTGGCATAAATATTATGGAATCCATTTTAAAATAGTCCGTATAGAAAGCCTCTTCGAAGGTTTGCATGTAATGGCTTGGGAGGAACATTATTTTGGAGATAAGCCATAAATTACCTTCATCTTGGGGGTATCATTCAACTTGAATATAAGTTTTTTGTATCCCTCCAAGAATGAAGTCCGCTTTACTTTGGTTGTCTCTGTATTTCTGGATGTATTTATACATGCGGAGAGCATGTAGCAAATCTTCAACATCATTTTGCATTCTATATCTGGATTTCCTCGAACTAAACTGATCATTTTCTTGATAGCCTTCCTCATATAAGCGAGTGAAGGTGCCTCTCTTGGTTAGGGGAAGACCGGGTAGTTTAGCCATTTAGAGTGAGAAATAAGTAGTTGCTTGAGTCATCCCACCTTCTCCTCCTGAATATTGGGCATTATGTTGGGTCGATCTGAAGGTGGGTTGAAACAAAAGAGTTTACTGTTATTGCCTACTTGTTCTTCCCCATGGATTGAACTCTCCGTGCTGACTTGGTCTCTTTGATCTGCTCCGTGGTCCATTCTGAAAGATAAACATCCTTGTAACTCCCCTCAACATCTGATAGTAGGTCTTTCTTATTTTCTATTGTTAGCCACTTGAGTAGTGGGTAGGGAAGTTCTGACTCAAGAACCTCCTCTTATAGTTGCTATGGAGCAATGCATTTTACTAAATTTGATTTCAATAAATGATGCTCGTAGCCATCCTTTTCTTTTTCTTCTTCTATCATGGCCTTGCTTTTAGTGTGTAGATCCTCTTCCAATGTAATCCTTGTTGTTTGAGAGATCTCTAGTGTCCGTTGCAAATCTGTGATATGCTTCTTATAGATGTCAGTCTGCTCAGAGCTACTTGTCGGGATGAGCAAAGGGTCTTCTGTAAATGCCTCTAGCTATTTGTTTTGATCAGTTATCTAGCCTTTGAGCACATCTATTGTTATCCTTTGCTTCTGAGCTAGTGCTGCTAACTCTATGGCACTCTGATGTGCTTGTTCGATATTGCTTTTCTTTCTGGTCTAGGGCAAGCTTACTGCTTTGGGCTATGCTCTCATGTACTTGCCTGGCCATCATTTCCTTCTCATCAAGTTCTTTGTACTTTGCCAACTCTCCTTTGACATGTTCTATTTGTGTATCTCTTTTTTGTAGATCTTCTACCAAAATTGTGTTGGTTAACTCTTTGTTTTGAGTCCCCGTTTTCTCCATCACTTGCTGTTTGCTGTGACCACCGCTAGATTGAGATTGGCATAGTTCTCTTCTTCTTTCTCATATTTAAGAGTGATCTATATGATTTCTTTGTTCAGGTATTCAACCATCTTAGAGATTAATGTTGCCTTGGCCATACTGGACATTGATTCTTGAGAGTGGTCCTTGAGCAGCATCTTGTGTTGTTTCTTTGGCGATTTCTTGGTCGGATTCCTTGCTATCATCTTTCTTGATAAGGGTGATTGTTGGTTGAGTGGATATCCCTATCATGTGTTCATATTTACCTTCATGTAGACCTTCCTTAGGAGAGTGCCTAGGCAAGGATTTCAGCCTTGAATTTTGGTGCTTTTTTCCACATTTTCTGTATTTTGGTGACAGTATGGAGAACCTGTTGCTTTTGAGCTTCCAATGAGATAGGTAAACCAGTCATCGCGAGGTTTTCTTGTATTTTTAACAAGCCTTCAGGCTGATCTACTTCTTCGTGTACATGTTCATTCTTAGTTTCTTGTTCTTGTGCAATCGTCATCGAGTTTTCTTGTGTTTTTTGCAAGCCCTCTGGCTGAGCATCTGTGCGCGTATGTCGCACGTGTCAATGCAAGGAACTTGCCGATACACCGTGTGCGAGCCACAAATGGCTCCAAGCACACAACAAGCCTAAACTAGTAAGCTCAAAGAAGGCGATGGTGTGTCACTCACCGCTCTACGCTTGCTTCGTGGAGGATTCATCGCCGCGAAGAAGAAGGAGCCGCCGCTTCGCCGCGCTCAACCGCTTCGCCGCCGCCGTGCCGTTGTCGCAATGCTCGATCGCACGCTCTCTCTCTCTCTCTCTCACGCATACACACACACACACACACACACACAAGGAGATGAAGACGAAGAAGATGGAGATGGAGCAAGAGCAGTCTTCTATTGCACAAATGAGAGAATGAGTGAATTTTAGGTTTAGTTGACTTTTATATGAGCTCGCCCCATTGACACTTGGGTGCCCATGCTTAGCCAACTAATCCTTGAATGTTCCAGTTAGAGTGCGCCTCTCATCGGCAATCACTCTTACCCTTTTCCTATTGGACCGACAAGCCCGATACCTGACTCTACCAAGTAAATAATACAACGTCTGTTGTAGGTGATAGGGTGTCCATGAGCCGTCAGGGTTAACATGCCCCCCTTCCTGATGTAGATTCCGTCCTCGGAAGCTATTGAGTTGAAGCTCGTTCGTCGAGGTGGAAGAGCATTTGAGATGAATGTCCTTAGCCTTCTTCAGTCACTATAAAATAAAACAACATTGGCACATTAATTGCATTCTCATATAGAATTAAAAAGCATATGCAGTTGTAGACAAACAATGTGATTGGTAACAGAATTTTAAACCATTTGTCAGCAATAAATATTAAATTGCAATATAATCAAATGCATAAACAGATGTAAAGGTAAAAAATTAAACAAGTTTGGGGTCGCTAATTTAACGGTTGAAAGGCACTAGAGATCGACTATTAATACCATGGGTAAGCTTCTTAATTTTCTCTAGTCAATTAAGTTGTTTAATCCCGAGAGCCAAGTATTTCATGTTCGAGGGCTGACTAGAGGCTATACCTAGAAGACCTTGTAGTTAAGTTACAATAAAAGGAATTTCTCATGAAATCATCGCTTAACTGATTACCTTTTCTTTGACCCCCCAAAGTCTTTTCACAGTGATTCAATTTTGATGTGTGTGCTTATTTTGTATGCCTTGGGTTTTTTGCTTTTCAAGGAAAAGCGCCCACACTGGGAACCTCTAGGGCTCTAGTACCATAGGCGATACATGTGAGTGAAGTACCCAATCAAGCTAAGATTTCTCTTCCAGCTTAAGATTTTACGTTGTGGCACTTTGAGTTTTTGTTTGTTCGTTTTCAACATTTTAATTTTATAACTTTGGGGGGTCATATAACACTGTTACACCTCCTTAGGCTCATCACACTAGTAAACTCCCTTTATAATACTTAAGCTAAAGGTCAATAGGGTCAAGCCCACTAGAAATCCCTAGTACATTTCACACAATGCTGCCTAAATCGGATTAAGAACCTAAGTAACCATTGAATATTAGGAAGGCATTCCCCATGGTATTAAGAGAAGATCTCTAACACCTAACTTGGTCAAACTAGCTTAGTCGGACTTGCTTGATGTTTAAACCTAGACAAGTGATTATGACAAAAAATGACATTGAATTAAATGTTTGATACTAAGAAAATACGATGAATATTATGCTACCAATCACAATTAAAGCAGACAAACATGGATGCAAAAAGATAAGGGGCAATGTTAATGGACAAGAAACACCTGTGTTGATGGTCGCGCTTGATCTGAAGTGTGAACGAGAGAAAGATTCCATGAAGGTTTAAATCCTACCCACAACAACACGTTCTTGTACACACTAAGAAACACAAAGAATACCTCTAGGAGGCACATCAGTGGAAAAAAGGAACTTTGCTAATCACTCAACTCTAAAACAAAAACATTCCTATCGTACTAATCTTACCTACCCTCCATCATGCGAGTGATGAGGATCAAAGGTGTTTAATGACATAGGTCTTTGTTTCAGTGTACCGGATGTGAATGTGTAGGTCTGGATCAATTTTGACTTTTATTGTGCATACTCATTTGCGAATTGCTCTTGCTCTTTATTATTTTTGTTTTTTGTGAGTATAAGGCTTTATATGTACATTCCCTAAGATTGGGAGATTGAGAGGTCAGGGAGGAAGGTTGAGAGGGAAGCAAGTGAATGATGGATGTCAGCAAACACTCCCCCCTTCCTGTCGTGAAAGTGCATCAGTCACTTGATTGTGCTAACCAGCAATGTGAGCAATGTGGAAATCAAATTGCGAAAGAAAATTTGCCAACCTCATTTGTTTGTCGGAAAGCTTTGTTTACATCGTGAAGTACTTGAGACTTTGATGGTATGTTTGTAAAATGAATGGAGTCCCCAATAGATAGTGCTTCCATGTGTCTCGCGCATGTAGAACAATCAACAACTCTTTCTCATAAATGCCTAAGACTCGTTCATACGTGTTGAGCCTTCGACTCTCATTTGCTATGGCATGCCCTTCTGGAAGCAAGACTGCTCCAAGGCAATCACCACAAGCATCACATTGGACCTCAAATGGGTTTGAGAGATCCGGAAGCATAAGGACTGGTTGGGAGGTAAGCTTCTCTTTGAGATTGTCAAAAGCACTTTGTTTCTTAGCAGTTTATGAATACTTAACGTTTTCTTTGTTAAGTCATGTAATGGTCCTGCTATTTTTCTATGAAGCGTCTATAGTATGCACACATATCAATAAAGCTTCTTAGCTCATGTAGATTCCTTGGATTAGGCCATGCTTTTATTACCTTCAACTTTGATGGATCCATATGGATACCATCTTGAGAGATAATATGACCTAAGTATTGAATCTTTTGAAGAAAAAATTCACTTTTCTTTTGATTGAGAAAAAGCTTATTCTCCCTTAATGCTTGAAAAATCACTTGGAGATGCTGCTTGTGTTCTTCCAAGGAAGTGGAGTAGATGATGATATTATCAAAGAACACTCCAGTGAATTTGCGGTAGGGTCTAAAAATTTTCTCCATTAATCGATTGAATGTAGCTGGTGCATTAGTCAAGCCAAACGGCATGACTAGATATTCATAAAGGCCAAACATTGTACGAAACGCAGTCTTTAGGAT
Organism: Adiantum capillus-veneris; assembly: GCF_014529385.1. NCBI lineage: Eukaryota > Viridiplantae > Streptophyta > Polypodiopsida > Polypodiales > Pteridaceae > Adiantum > Adiantum capillus-veneris. Next base: position 9,831,018 of record NC_140944.1, read on the forward strand.
ATCTTCATTCACTATCCTTATTTGATGGTAGCCACTTTTAAGGTCAATCCTACTGAAGTAGGTAGAGCCTTGTAGCTTATCAAACAGATCTTCTACCCGAGGTACGAGAAATTTGTTTTTGATAGTGATATGGTTTAGTGCACGATAGTCCACACACATGCGGTACATACCATCTTTCTTTTACACTAAAAGGACTGCAGAACAAAAGGGAGAGGAGCTAAGCCTCACCATCCTTTTGTCTACCAATTCTTGTACTTACTTCATGATCTCCTCTTGTTGAGCTTGGGAAACTTGATAATAAGGAGGTTTGTTAGGCGGTGAGCTTCCTAAAAGGAGCTAATTCGATGGTCATCATCCCCACGTTTTGGAGGTAAGTCCATAGGGATATCATCAACGAACACATCTTGGAATCCTTTTAGAAAGCTAGACAAGTCTAACTCCTACCATTCATCTTTGATGAAACATTAGGACCTTTTAGGGACTCTTTGTCAAAAATCATGTACGCAAAAACTGAGCTCTTCATTGATTTATCAAGGGCAAGAGGATTTACAAGTGGTATAGTATGACCAGACTCATTAGTATCTATATACATATTCTTTCCCCTATAGGTGAAGTATATTCTCCTTTCAGGGAACTTCATGTTGGCAGGCATGCGGTTGAACCATGGTACCGCTAGGATAGCATCCTCATGTTGGAGAGGAGAGATAAACAAGTCTTCTTTGTCGACATAGCTTTGGACATGAAGTCTCAACTTCCCAATCAAGGGAGTAACGGAGGCTTGCTGTCCCTTGAAAGCGGCATCGACAGTTACATCATCTCCCATCTCAAAGGCTTGAATGCCCAACTTGGTGGCCAACTCCATTGATATGAAGTTGTGAGTAGAACTAGGGTCAAACAAGATAATGGCATCATGCTCCCTTACCTTTCCCCAAGCATACGAGAGAGGTGATCCTTTGCAATGAGCATCCTCTTTTGGAGCTTTGATAGTGGAAGCTCTAGGAGTCTCATTGCGAGCATTTCTTTTGGGGCAAGAACGATAACCATGTCCTTGCTCCCCACACTTAAAACCTTTGTGATCCTTGCAAAAAGTTTCAAGCTCTTCAGGAGAGTTTATTTTTACCATTGTAAACTTGGTAGATCATACCGTTTGAAATGAGCTCGTCACCCTTTGAAACCAATCGTTCCTGTTGATAATAGGTGAGGATTTTTGCCAGTAGTTTTCTCTTACCTTAGGTGCCTCGTCAAGTTGCAAGGGTGGTAAGGTACTCTCCCAGGATCGGAATTGAACTGGTTCATCAGGTGATTCTTGAACACTGGGAAGTGTGGATTCCTTTGTAGCTTTATGGAGGTCCACTATTGTAGGTGGAGGATGTGGAGAAGCTTTTACCTCTATGGATGCATTATATGAGGAGCTAGAAGCTTCATGGGACCCCCCCCTTCCTGAGCTCGATTGTCGATTTGTTTTGGAGCTACGGGATTGAGTTCACATGGGTCAGGTGATAGGTAAGAACACAATCTATGTTTTGGCACCCATATTTGATCATTTCCTTGATAGTAGCCTTGGGCTTCCAATAATCGTTTAGGAATCCACCGCCACGTTTTCTTACTTTTCTTGGAGTGAGTGGGACGTTTCTTACAAGGCTTCTGTTTTTTAGCACTAGCTATGGTCGCTAAAGAAAATTTAGGGACCCACTTGAATGTTTTCTTCGTTATATTAGGATGAGTCTTGTCGGAAGCTATATGCATTGCGTGTAGCATATTTAAGGGTACGAGCATTTCATCCCCCTCAGGTGTTACCCAGGTCGTCCCCCTATTTCCCCAAGTGTCTATGGTTGTTGCTAGTAGGTGGACCCAATCCACATTTTCTGACTCAATCATCCCAGGTAGTACATCCATATAAGGAGAATCTTCCCCAACATCAGTGTCCTCTTTACACGTGTAACAATACTGCAATGGGGCCGAGTGAACTGTGGTGTCAGATCTATGATCAATTATAAACCTATTTCCTAGAGGATGTGCTCGACCCGTCACAAGATCCACTCGAATGACAAAATCTTGGAACTGCAAGTAGACATGGTTTTTAGACCAGTCATGTACCATTTTTGCTTCCCTCATGAAAGGACGTCCTAAGATCATCTTCGATGCCATAGTGTGCTTGGAGAAATCCATAACAATGAAGGTAACTCTTATTTTATGTCCAAAGACCTTGATCTTGAGATCTTCTAGCATCCCAATAGGTTTAACAATAGACCTATTGGCCATCTTCACTACTATAGTTGTGGTCGCAAGGTGAGGTCTTCCCATATTTTCCCAACAATTTTTAGTCACAATGCTAACCCCAGCGCCACCATCAAGGATTCCCTTCACAGTTAATCCCTTAGTAGTGATTGGTATAGTCGCATTAGATTCATCACCCTCAAAGTATTGTCCCAACTTGTTAACATGTATTTCTATAACAAGGTTCTCATCTAGGTTGGGTTGTGGATCTAAGTGTTCCTCCTCTAATGGCATCTCCCCAGCTCCATCCACCTGTGCAAAGTGTGGTAGCCCAAACTTCAGTTCTCCATTGAGGAAGGCTCGAAGAGCTGAGACTAGCTCAAGGTCTTTATATAGTTTGGACATGATGGTGGTTCTAACTTCTGAAGACATGAAATCCATCAATTTCGCAATGTTTAACGACACCTTTTGGCCTTGAGTCCCTTGACAGGGGGAAGATGGGATCTCCATTTCTTCGATAGGATCAAGTAGTCCCTCTGTAAACATTCTTTCCATCAAGAAGTAAGTACGCCCACTTTCCCATGACTTTAAGTCACTTTCTTCTTGGATGACACTAGGTATGTCTAAGGATCTATGGACTTGGTGAGGTTGTTGTTGTGTAGGGAACACGGTGTCTATAATCTGGATCTTCCTAGGTGCTGGTTCTAGATCCCTTTGGGTATCTTCTACCCAAACTCCTTAATTGCTTGACTCGCTCAATCTCCTTTGTAGGGTTTGGGTAAGTTCCTTTTTGGATCCTGGCCATTGTGGCTCATGAAGATCTTCCTTGTTGGTTTCTATGTTAGTGGTCATTTTGGTCTCCATGGTTTCACCCAAATCAGAATCTTCTTCAGCGTCGTTCATATATACGGGGTCGTCACCAGTCCCTATGTTGGTCTTTGAACTGGGGTCTGACTTCGCTGCTTTTTGCGATCTCTTTCTTCGTGTTTTCTTCTTTTTCTGAGATTGGGCAATTGATGCCGTGCCTCTTTCCTCAAGAATATAATTTTGTTTTTGGAGCATCGATCGTGTGAGTATGTTTACTGATACCACGGGTGTACTTGGTGATGGCTCCTCGGTAACTTCAATCAAGTTTAATGGCGTGATCTTCGGTGCATTTGGATTATTTGGACATTGGGCAATCAAATGATCTATGCCACATCGATTACACATGAATATCGGCATTGTAGACGTGCTCGCTTGATTGGTTTGCATTAGTGCGGCGTTCTTTTGTAGCCTAATAGGACACTCGGCTACACGATGTGGACCTCCACACTCATAGCATTGAAGAGGTGGTCTCTTAGCAGTGTAATTGATATTTTGACCTCTTGCCGCAAGAGCAGCTACTTGATATACAGGTTTGACTTGTCCCCAATAGTCCTCCATGTAGTATTGTGGACTTTCTTCAAGTACATTCATCCCATAGGCGATATTAGGATCTATATCTTCCTCACAGCCTTCCAAACAAGAAATAGATGACTCACAACCCACTTGATTCACAGAAGTGATTCTCGGATGTGGTGGTTGCGGTCCTTCGCTAGCTTGAGAAACCTCTTGTTCCTAAGACTCATTCGCAGAGGCTACCCAAGAAGCTTCCTTCTTAAGATATTTGGATCGATCACTTATAAGGAACGTACCTCGCTCTTAACCAAAACCCCTTCTTCAAAAAATCCCCTCCCTAACATCCTCAAACTCCCTTTTGCACCAGAAACTCGAAGACTTCATCCTACCCTTACAATAGGCAAACCTATCCATACAGCCTGCAATCACTCTCCCACCCTTTCTCATCTTGGCAAACCTATCCTATGTTGGATCAACGGCCATAACTTAGGCACTCTTCTAACTAAATCCAAAAACAAGATTCAAACCTAGTTTTTTTAATAAAAAGATACTCTTCTAACCAAATCCAAAAACAAGATTCAAGCCAAGTTTTTTTTAATACTCTTTATTCCCTCCCTAACCACTACCGCTTATTTTCCAGGTTGATCCTTAAAACCCCTCCTTCGTTTCCCGCCCATATAAACCTCACCGACGATAAAGAACCCTCCTATCCTAAAAAATCCCCATTCTTGGAGCTTACATTCCAACTTTTTGTCCCGTTGAATGGTACTATTGTAACACCTTTTTATGAAATTAAATACTCTCCCTTGCTCCTCAAGGCCTCCCCCCCCCCCCGCCCCACATTCCCCCCGATGTACACCGTACACCCGGTCATGTGCATTACACTCCCAGTCTTGGATTAGATACTCTTTTGAGACCCAACATCGTCTTTTCCTAACAATCATTTCATGGAGAGTTATTAGCTACACCACCCTTCACGTTCTTAGCTTGATAAACCTCCCTTACCCTCTATTCCCCCCTTATTGCCTAATTTAGTCCCCTTCAGGACTTAAACCCCCCCTTGAGGGATACACCCCCTTATATTGCGTTCAACGCCCCCCCCCCCCCCCCACCCACCATTTTTTCCATATATTATCAGGCCCCGCTTTCACTTAAACTGCTCCTCGGATAACAATCAATGGAGACGTTCCCATATTTTCAGGCCCCGCCTTTACTTTAACCACTCCTCAATAACAATCAATGAAGACTTCCCTTGATTTTACGGGGACTCTACATCACACTATACACCACTCTTTTCCTTCAATTAGAGGAACTATCTCCCTAACTTAACCCCTTCAAAAAGTACACTTCCTTCTTCCCCCCCTCCCCCCCCCCCCCCCCCCCCCCTCCTTATATAAAGAACACCCTCTCCCCCATGTTTCCCCCCCTCCTTTCTTTCTCTCCTCTCTCCTTTCTCCTACCACTGATGAGCTCCTCAATGGAGCGAAACGCGTTTGGTATCCCGTACCCCATAGCCCACCCACACTGCACCTCCCCGTAGCCCACCCCCACCACACCTCCCCTCCTTATTACTCATAAGCATAGTGCTTCGCACGCTGAAACATAATTATGAATGATTTACATTCTTTCCATCAAGAAGTGAGTACGCCCACTTTCCCATGACTTTAAGTCACTTTCTTCTTGGATGACACTAGGTATGTCTAAGGATCTATGGACTTGGTGAGGTTGTTGTTGCGTAGCGAACACGGTGTCTGTAATCTGGATCTTCCTAGGTGCTGGTTCTAGATCCCTTTGGGTATCTTCTACCCAAACTCCTTAATTGCTTGACTCGCTCAATCTCCTTTGTAGGGTTTGGGTAAGTTCCTTTTTGGATCCTGGCCATTGTGGCTCATGAAGATCTTCCTTGTTGGTTTCTATGTTAGTGGTCATTTTGGTCTCCATGGTTTCACCCGAATCAGAATCTTCTTTAGCGTCGTTCATATATACGGGGTCGTCACCAGTCCCTTGTTGGTCTTTGAACTGGGGTCTGACTTCGCTGCTTTTTGCGATCTCTTTCTTCGTGTTTTCTTCTTTTTCTGAGATTGGGCAATTGATGCCGTGCCTCTTTCCTCAAGAATATAATTTTGTTTTTGGAGCATCGATCGTGTGAGTATGTTTACTGATACCACGGGTGTACTTGGTGATGGCTCCTCGGTAACTTCAATCAAGTTTAATGGCGTGATCTTCGGTGCATTTGGATTATTTGGACATTGGGCAATCAAATGATCTATGCCACATCGATAACACATGAGTATTGGCATTGTAGACGTGCTCGCTTGATTGGTTTGCATTAGTGTGGCGTTCTTTTGTAGCCTAATAGGACACTCGGCTACACGATGTGGACCTCCACACTCATAGCATTGAAGAGGTGGTCTCTTAGCAGTAATTGATATTTTGACCTCTTGCCGCAAGAGCAGCTACTTGATATACAGGTTTGACTTGTCCCCAATAGTCCTCCATGTAGTATTGTGGACTTTCTTCAAGTACATCCATCCCATAGGCGATATTAGGATCTATATCTTCCTCACAGCCTTCCAAACAAGAAATAGATGACTCACAACCCACTTGATTCATAGAAGTGATTCTCGGATGTGGTGGTTGCGGTCCTAGCACTGGAGGCGGTAAGGGTGTTGTTTGAACAACATTTTGGCCCCCAGGGACCATGTGTTGTGCTGTTTGTTCAAGAGGTGGGGCCGGCATCAATGCAGGCACTCGAGGTGTGTCTGTCCATGCTAAGGTTGGTCTATTGGCCATCGCGCGCTTAAATACTACGCACTCGTTAGCTTGATGACCATACCTCCCACAAGCATTGCATTTCCCATTGAATTTTACTCTAAAAGTAGGGCATTCACTGGTACTATGCGGTCCATAGCATACCGAGCACCATTGTTGCTCCCTTCTTGGATACATATGATTGTTCTGCAGAGCACGATTGTCTCTAAGACTCTCTTGAATAGCCTTGGTGAGATCTGCTAAAGTCATCTCAGATATCTTTGGCTCCTTAGCAATAGGCTTTAGGGTCATTGGCTGATGCCCCGATGCTTGTGAGCTAATAGATTTAGACTCAACAGACACTCTTTCTCCTTGAATCATTAGATTATCCTCCAATTGGATCGCATTGGTGGTGAGACTGCTTCCCAAGTGGTGATACCTCTAATGACTAGGCCATTGTAGATATCCTCATGTCGTAATCCTCGAATGAATCTATTGAGCAATTGGTTATTGTTGAAGTGTTCATTTGGATTACAATGAGAATTCAAATGCTTCAAGTGACTAATAAAGTCTCTCACCGACTCTCCTTCCTCTCGTTGGGCTTTTTGGAGCTGAGAGGCTACACCCCAAAGCACTCCCTCTCGTATGTATTCTTTTAAGAACAGTCTCCTAAGAGTAGGGTAAATCGTTTTTTCTTCCACCCTTAGGGTTCTATACCAATCCCCAACCTTTCCACTTAAGGTTGGGCTTAAAGCATTGCTCTTATGTAGGTCATTGTGTTCTCCTAGAGAATCACATATTTGTTCAAACACTTCGATATGCTTTCTCACATCCCCGTCTGCACTAAATTTTTGTGTGAGCTTGGCTATTTGTACTGCCTTACTTCTAGGCTCTCTATCAGGCGCGTAATGCATACTCAACAATAGATCGACCGATAGCTTGAGCAAATGTTGCCAAGTCACCTAAATGAGCAGGCACCGTGGGTGAAGGCGCTCCATAGACTACATGTGGAGTAGGTATTGGCATTGGGCTTGGCGCATAGGAAGCCCTTGGGTTCCACGTTGGGTACGATGTTGTACCATGTGGTGGTCCATAGTTCATATGGGTGGCCCTAGGCATAGCAGACATCGGATGTGACATGCTAATGCTAGCCGGTATAGTCCCATGGAAATAAGAACTTGTGTATTGTTGTTGTGGAGCATAGGTAGTTGAAACAATGGGAGGGGTAGGGACTACATGAGTGTGTGATGACCCATAGGTGCATACGATTGGTACACACTTGTAGGTACTGTTGCAGGCATTGAGCTACCATGTAGCGGTGCTTTACCAAGAAATGAGGTCCACGGCGTGTTTCTCCGCATGTCCATCATTGGGGTAGGCATGGTAGCCGTGGTGTCATCAAGGGAAAGATGAGCTAGACTTGGAAAGGTGAAGCTATCACTTGTGGGCTCAGATTGCACTGAGACCCCTGGAGAAACAACATATCGGGGATCCATCGGACTTACCGAGGGAGTCTCCATTTGCGATAAGGCCGGTTGTTTAACCTTCCTTATATCCAAGAATCTCATGAGACCCATTGAAGGCATGTTGATCCCCTTGTTCTGTCTCTCTAACTCAATGACCCTATGGATGACCTCACAAACTCTTTGTTGTTGATCCTCTACACTAGTAGCACCCATTGTGGATTGTAGGACATCTAACCAACCCACATGATAGGTGTGACCTGTGTATAGGTCGGTTAGAGTCTTTGTTTGTAATTCGTACTCCCAGTTCTCATTTAAGAACACTCCATCTAGGATTGAGGTGCTAGGGGTGTCCTTTGAGCTAGATGCAATGTTGCTTTCTCGGGGTTGGCCCTTAGCGGTTGCTAAATCAGGAGCACTTGATTGCTCTCTTAGCAAGGATATTGACATAGGCCCTTTCGATTTTAACTCTCTTCGTTGCTCTGCCTTGCGTAAGCTCTCAATTTCCTTGCTAGGATATATCGCTCAACCTCTTGCACTTCGGCAAGGCTTCTACCATCGGGTAATATGACCTCGGAGGGAAATAACTCTGAAGAGTCAGGAGGTGCAGTGAATGAAGTATTCACGTGCACATTCTCTAATGGTATAGGGTCTACGTTGGTCAGGAATAGAGAATTTACTTCCCCACCCCCCTCATTTACATCATTAGCTCCATGTTCGGAGCGAGTGGCTCTACTAAAGGTTTCCTTCAGGCGGCTAAGCACACTCGGCTCGGACCGAGGACCCATGGCATGCATGTCTTGGCTTGAGCTATCGGGATTAGGCATTGGGAACCCCTCCATGACGTCATAGTCAGAGGAAGAGTCACTAGCCGCTATGTTCGGGTCTTGGTTTGTACTACCTTGGGTCCCCACCGAGGGCCTGGAACCTAAAGTAGGTGGATATTGAGAGCTCGTGTAAGTCGAAATTCTCTCTAGTTGCTCCGTCTCTAGCACACGACCAGAGTGCAGATGCATGTGCCTTTGGCACCCTTCAAGTGTCGGCGATTAACCTCGAAGGTTAACCGCTTACTTTTTTAAGCGTACGTTTTCACTCGTATTTTTTACGTTTTTAATATTTTTTTAATGTTTGATTTTTTTGATTGTGATAGCTCGAAACGAGCATATCACTTAGAGGGTCACTGTGTGCTTTACAACACAATTCTCGGGCATCTGAAATTCCGTTGGTCCTCAAAAAAATCGATTTTTATCTACGTGTGAATCTAAAATTCGTAATTTTAAAAGGCGAATGAGGCCTAGGTTTGAGCGTGAGCTTGGGCTTGGGTCTGGGAGATATTCCTGATCCCGGTCCTACCTTTAAATTTTAATTTTTTTAAAATTTATTATTATTATTTAAAGGATAAGGTTGCCGCGGCCTACGCGAGAGCACACACACACTCTATCTACCTTCTTCTAACTAATACACCTACTGTTACACACTAACACACTCTATTAACTCTCACAGATCTACTTCCTACTTACTGTACACAGAAAACTAACAACCTTAGTACACAGAGAATAAACACAGTACCTTTGAAAACTCCATTAACAAAGAAAACTAACAACCTTAATACAGAGAGAATAAACACAGTACCTTTAAAAACTCCATTAACAAAAAACACACACAATATAACACCAAATTTTTCTTCTCAACACACACACACACACACACACACACACACACACACACACACACACACACACACTCCTTTCTTACCTTTCCTACAATTGAAATTGCACCACAAAAGAAGCACAAAGTGCCATTCAAGCTTAGTGTATGGCAATCCCCGGCAACGGCACCAAAAACGTTCGCGTATGTCGCACGTGTCAATGCAAGGAACTTTCCGATACACCGTGTGCGAGCCACAAATGGCTCCAAGCACACAACAAGCCTAAACTAGTAAGCTCAAAGAAGGCGATGGTGTGTCACTCACCGCTCTACGCTTGCTTCGTGGAGGATTCCTCGCCGCGAAGAAGAAGGAGCCGCCGCTTCGCCGCACTGAACCGCTTCGCCGCCACCGTGCCGTCGTCGCAATGCTCGATCACACACAGTCTCTCTCTCTCACGCACACACACACACACACACACACACACACACACACACACACACACACAAGGAGATGAAGAAGAAGAAGATGGAGATGGAGCAAGAGCACTCTTCTATTGCACAAATGAGAGAATGAGTGAATTTTAGGTTTACTTGACTTTTATATGAGCTCGCCCCATTCACACTTGGGCGCCCATGCTTAGCCAACTAATCCCTTGAATGTTCTAGTTAGAGTGTGCCTCTCATCGGCGATCACTCTTACCCTTTTCCTATTGGACCGACAAGCCCGGTACCTGACTCTACCAAGTAAATAATACAACGTCCGGGCTTGATATCTTTGGTTCTTCTCATTGAATTTCTTGTTGTTGCCCTTGCCTTTCCTGCTCCTCTTGCTGATAGATTTGATCCATCATCTCTATCACATTGTCTTCTTGGGGTTTGTCAAAAAATTCTGCTTTCGTAGTGGTGGTGGTGGTCGATCAAGTCTTCTTTTTGTTCTTAATTCCTTGGAGGAGGCACTTTCTTCATCTTGATCCTAAGTCTTAATCCGTTTATCCTCCTCCCTTTCTGCTTCTTCTTCCGCTGGTCTTTTTGATGTTTGGCCCATTTGCTCTTTGATTTTTACCCTCATCGTGTCTTGTTTGTTCTTCCTTAGCTCTTTGCTCTCTTTGTTCCACTCTCTTAGCGTATGCAGATGCTGACTTTCTTTCTTGTGTTGTGTGATCTAACTGTTGGAGCTCTATTTCTTTTCATTAGTTTTGATCCTATTGACTCATAGCTGGTGGCCCTTCATCTCTGACATATTCTAGTTGTGTCATTTTCTTGGCTCTGGTGGTTGTTGCTGATGTCGAAGGTCCTGCTGCCTTCTTTGTGTTACGAGACTGGACACCCTCTTGTTGTATGTGGTTAACTGCAATTGGGATAGATGGCGTAATGGTTAATTATATGTTGTCTAGTTGATTTTACTAATAGTCAGTTGATGATGATTTGTAGATTAGAATTTTGGGAGTTGAGGAGGAGGCGCTGGCATATAATAACCCTCTTGGCCATTTTACCTTTGCACAATATTTAGACTTTTTATTTAATAAGCCATTATGAATGCTTGTAAATAGCTCTAGTGAGAACTCACCCTTAATAGGACATGCAATAAGTGATGTGCTCCACTCAAGTACTAAAGTGGACTAGATGTAGAAGAGGGGCCTCCAATTTTGGCACCCAAAAAACTCAAATAAGAAGTTTAATATCGAACTCCACAAGAAGGGGTGCCGTGGAGTTTGGGGCTATGATTTTAGGCCATTCGCCTTTGCTCTTCTCTCTTAGACTATGCTAAATCATGCTGTGTACCCTCTAATCATGTCTACATCTCTTACAATCTCTTACACTATGTCTTTGTCAAATCCATTCTCTTTGTGTGTGTGTGTGTGTGTGTGTGTGTGTGTCGTCTAGTCTAGGTGTGTGTGTACTTGGATTTGGGAGAGAAGGTGACAAGTTGATGGTGATGTTTGTGAGGGATTGTTGAATTGTCCAAGCACCCGGTTTCCCCTTCTCCCAACAATGGTATCAGAGCTTTTGGTTCAAAGAAACCGGCAAACAAATTCAAATTTTAAGGAGCAAATTGCAAATTAGTTTGCAAAATCAAGGCTTACTTGACGATTAATTGGCAAATTGAGTATTTATTTCCACTTATCGACGATCAAAATTTGGTATAACAAGTTTAAAATTCAATCTATTGGCTAAATCCTGTAGATTGTGAAGGCATAATAGCGAGAGTTGAAGAAGCAAGATATTTTGGATTGGGCATCGAATTTGCAAAGATTAATCGACAATAAACCGACCAGTTGATCGGAATTAATTAGCATTTTTTCTTATCTATACTCAAAATCAGGTGTGTCCACCATTTAATCTCAAGCAACGACTAAATTCCCTTGGATTTGTGATGATACGGACAAGGAAATGAAAGAAGAAGGAGATTTTGAAGAAAGAGATGAACGAGGCAGTGAATCCGATTAGACATCCGAGAGCTTTGAAGGAGTTTTAAAAGGAGAAAAGGTGTCGTAAGCATTAAATTGCTCCAAAAAAAAGAAAGAAAGAAAGAAATAAACGCACGCAATCATGTCACATCTTCCACAACCACCCATGATTGTAGAACAGCTTTCAATTTGTCCAATTGTCTTAGGATGACAAGCTGAACTTAGGTTTAATTGAGTGTCTAAGGATTGGAACATGGATTTTCAAAACTTGCACTAAGTAAACTTGACATCATGGTCACTAATTATCCTAGCAAGGGTTCCATGTAATCTAATAATTTCTATTTTGAAAAAAGCTTGAGCAAGGTCAACTACAAAGCTAGTGGTCTTGATTGGAACAAGGTGAGCCACTTTGGTAAGCTTACCTTTGCAACAATATCTCACTTATGAACGCGTGCAAAGGCAAGAACTTGAGGATAAATTACTACACCCTGCACATATTGAATTCGCACCAACACCAAAACCAAACAAAATTAGCAGAAAAGCCTTCACTTTCAAGTATTTTGATGGCACTAAGGATGCTAACAAAGTTCTAGCATGGGTTAGTTAGTTAGATGACAATTTTCATGATGAAGATTTTCCTGAACGTGAAGTGGTAAAGTGTGCATCAAATCACCTCACCAATAGCGCTGCATTCTGGTGGAATACCACCAAACAGCATGGTAGAAGACCACATACTTGGCATGCATTCAAAAGTTGTTTTCCCCTTAATTTTTATCCACATTGTATAAAGCTAAAGCACGACGTCAGTGGGATTTAATTCGACAGGGTCAAAATAAAGAATTACAGGGCTACATTGTCCGTTTTTGGAACTGTTTAATTCAATTTAATGTCAGTCTTAGGAAATTGAAGAGTAAGTATATATTTGTCTTAGCACTAAAAATTGGTGCTGAGGTAGATATGTTTGAACCAGATTCACTGTCAAAGGCTATCAAAAGTGGCTCTTAATGAGGAGAAGAAGAAAGGTGGACAACCTTCTCACATTGAAAAAACTTGTAACACTAACCGTAACCCGAGAGCTTCTTTCTCTCCTAACTTTGACACGAACAGAGATCAAAGCCGTACCTTTTTTAAGAGATGCAGATTTGACAACTTTGCTATAACTTCTCAACTCTATGGCAACAACAACATCAACACACAACAACGAGGCAGCCAAAATTCTTCCAACTAACTTCCTACTCAAAACTCTGATGGTAACAAAAAGGTGAAGTGTTTTAAACGTTTCCAGTATGGTCTCTATGCAGATAAGTGCCCAAATGGTCCTGCTAAGAGCAATGGCCAATGAAGTCACCCAAAATCCAAACCAAATACCTTTCAACAACAACCACCCCAACAATGGTGCTACAGTTAACCTCATCGAAGATGCTAATCCCAACGACAATGAAGTGGAAGCCAATTATAGTGAGGGATATAATCTTGAGTATGATCACAATGACAACCCATCTTTAGGTACTTCTTTATCTCCTCATACTTTGTTTAAAGTGCAAGGCACAATCAAGGGTGAAAGTATCACCATTCTTTGAGATGATGGCAGTAGCCATGATTTTATTTCTGCACAATTGGCACACCAACTCTCTCTCTCTCTCTCTCTCTCTCTCTCTCTCAAATTTCTACACGTCACAAAGTCAAGATTGTTTTTAATAATCAGCGTTTTAATTGCAAGACCCAAGTCACTATTGAAGTTTGCATTGGTGAATTTACACAAGCACGTACATTTCTGGTAGCACCATTGCATGGTCTTGACGTGATTTTGGGAATGCCATTGTGCCATGAATTTAATCCGTTGATTAATTATAAAACACGTACCATGTCTCTCACTCATAATAATTCTCCATCCAAGCAACACTAACACATCAAAAATTTCCACTTCTCTCTCACACTCAAGCCAAAAGAGCAATTTAATAACAAGGAAAAACAGATATGGTGCTGGTAAATCAAATCTCCACTGAGACTGAAACTTCACATAACTCCTTACATGATGATTTTCTCTCACAATTTAAGGGTTGTTTCATGCATGACATGCCACCTGGAATTCCTCCTTCACGCCCAAAAGACCACAAAAAAGATATTATACCGGATAGTGAAACTCCTTGTAGAGCACCTTACTGTGTGAATCTCCGATTGCAAACATGGAGATACAAACTCAAATCATTGCCTTGCTTGATCGAGGACTTATAAGACCTAGTAGTTCACCATATGGAGATCCAGTACTTCTTGTTAAGAAGAAAAATGGAACCTTTCGTATGTGTATCGACTAGAGAGCTTTAAACAAGATCACCATCAAGAATATGTTCTCTATTCCTAGAGTGGACGATTTGTTCGACAAATTGAAAGGGAAAATTGGGGTATCATCAAGTCAAAATGTCTAACCAAAATGTCTACAAAACTGCTTTCAAAAGACAAATGGGACATTATGACTTTCTTGTCATGCCAATTGGTCTAACAAATGCACCAGCCACATTCACACGCATGATGCACATAATTTTCATTAACTATCAAGATTTTGTGATTGTATTCTTTCATGATATTCTTGTATTCAATAAATGTGAACAAGATCATAAAGAGCACTTAACACGTGTATATGATCTGCTTGCACACAACCACTTGTATCTGAATCCTGAAAAGAGTCCATTTTTCCAATCTGAGAGTGAATATTTGGGACACATTGTATCGGGCAAGAATATATGTAGACCCCAAGAAAATTGAATCCATTTAGTCATGGCATAGATCCAAAAATTTGCATGAACTTTGTTCCTTTATTGGTCTATGCAGTTATTACAGGAAGTTTGTACGTATCTTTGCTTACAAATCTCATTACCTCACTGTCCTGTTAAATAAAAGTTCTCCTTATGCATGGTATGACTTGCAAAAAAGTTTCCTTGATGCACTCAAGAATGCTTTGACTAATGCACCTGTGCTACAATTGCTTGATTTTGATTGACCATTCTTTGTGGTAGTCACTGATGCTAGTGGAAAAGGTATCGGTGCAATTATTAGGCAAAATAACCATCCACTTGCTTTTGAAATTCATAAATTCAAACCTTCTGAATCAAAGTTTAGTACCTATGATAAAGAATTGAATGTTGTGGTACATGCTTTAATAATTTGGAAACATTACTTAATGGATATTGATTTAATCATCAAAATTGATCAACAAAGTATCAAGTACTTACTGTCTCAACCCTTAATAGATGATAGACATATTAAGTGTGCTGCCTTCATTCAAAGTTTTCAACCCAACATTCAATACCAACCTGGTAAGGAAAATGTTGTAGTTGATGCTTTGATTCAGAGACCCTCTCTTAATAATCTATCAACCATTATGGGTACTTCATTTAATTCTATGCCCTGACACTTATGTACATTTCAAAACCACATGGTTGCATATGTTTGACAATTTAGTGCACACATTTTTAAAACACACTATTCAAGAAAACTTTCTTTATTTCA
The DNA here is from genome assembly GCF_014529385.1 of Adiantum capillus-veneris. Taxonomy (NCBI): domain Eukaryota; kingdom Viridiplantae; phylum Streptophyta; class Polypodiopsida; order Polypodiales; family Pteridaceae; genus Adiantum; species Adiantum capillus-veneris. Next base: position 9,846,391 of record NC_140944.1, read on the forward strand.
AACAGAAATTGTGTATAGCTATACGTTTTCATACATTGATCATTGAACAATTGCACAAACCACCCTATGTTGGACATAGGGGATTTGCTGCTACTTTTTAAAACTTATGTCGCGATTTCTATTGGCATGCTATGAAAAGTGATGTCAAATAGTATGTTTCAACTTGTTTGATTTTCCAAAAGATCAAAGCAACAACATGTAAGAAATTGGGACTTTTACACCCTCTTCCCATTCCTAAAAAACCTTGGGAACACATTTCAATGGATTTTGTTACTGGTTTTCCACTCAATGTTCACAAGCATGATATGTTTTGGAATGTTATTGACCATTACTTGAACAAGCGTACTTCATTCCTTGTAAGAAAGCACTCACAACACATCAAGCTTCTATTTCTTAACACTGTCTTTCCACATCATGGCTTGCCTAAAGTCATAATATCTGATCAAGATTCCAAATTTTGTAGTGCTTTTTGGACTACTGTTTTTGAAAATCTTGGAACTACACTTGATTTTACTTCTGTATTCCTTTTTGAGGCTAATGGTCAAACCAAGGTCACTAATCGCACTATCATTGACTTGCTTTAAGCTCATGTTTCTTCTCAACATAAGAAATGGGATGATTACTTGCATATTCTACAGTTTGTATATAACAATACCACTCACACTGCCACAAGTAAATCTCCATTTGAAATTGTGTATGATCACTCTCTTCCCACTCCGACTTCATGTCTTTCTAATGTTGTGCCTACAGCTAATGATTTTGCTGCTAATTTTCATAATATTTATGCAAGTGTGCATTTTTCCATTAAACATTTACAGGAACTTTACACTAAGCATGCTAACAAGCACTAAAAGGCACACTGGTTTAAGGAAGATAATTATGTTATGTTGCGCATTGAAAAACAAAGGATCAAAAGTGTTGATACTAACGTTTTTGTTAAACTTGCTCCTCGTTTTTATGGTTCATTCAAATTTTTTACTGTGATCAATGATGTTTCAATCTTTTCAAACTTACTTTTTGTTACCAGCAAGCTAACACGGAAACCATTTTTCGGAGTTCTCATTGTAAAACACTTATTATTTTGATAAATTCGGAATTTTGTAACTCCTATTTTCTCGGATAAACTCTGTAATTAATGAGTTGGGGCTACAAGCTTCCAGATTGTATGCGCCTGTCATTACCCATCTTTGGTAGAACTCCCAGATTATTAGTTTTGACCACCAAAAACCTTGGCTAAGGTATAAAAGCCAATTTTTGTAAGTTATTTTTTTAATTTTGCATAATGAAATACACAGCGTGAGCTAACGGTGCTCACTCCTCTCCTTCTTGCGCTTCCTACTCCCTCTCCGGTTGTCACATTGCAGTCGTGTTTGTTGCATTGCAACCGCAGGTAAGAGCTCTACGCATTTACGTAAGCATATCACGGTATCTCGTAGCTTTTGGCGTCACCAACCCGTGGCCTAATTTCATCCTAACTAATAATTTACACTTTTAAATAAAAAACTAAGCATAAGCGGGGTATTGGGGCATCATTGCTAAGCATTTAGATGCATTATGGGTCGAAAACGACTAGGTCAAAAATCCATTGTTGTTAATAATCACGATTTTGGAACTTGAACTAAAGTGGGGTTTGAGACCATAAGCATGCATGCTTAGGTCTTATAAACATGTCCTAGAAGTTTCGTTACGTTTGGATGTCATTTGATGCTGTAACGGATGTGATTTGTTTGCCGATGAGCGATTGGCTTTTGGTGATTTCAGTCACTTGAGTGTACCTTGAGGAGTTACATGCAAGTTGTTAGTTGTTTTCCGAGAGATTGACAACCTCTTGTAGCCTCTATGCACTAGTCGAGTCAGCTTCGTCCCATGGATTGACAATTTAATCGTGGTTCTCGCTAATACTGCAATATGATAGGATGGTGAGGTTAGACATGTGTCCCACATTTGGCGCCGTTGCTGGGGATCGAAGAGACCTAAACTAGGGAAAAACACGAGCGTCTTGTGAAGCTATCCTTTAACTTCCTCTAGGATCGCCTAAAGTTCAAAACTTTCTTTTAGAAACCGCATAGCTTAAGATTGTCATCTTTTGCTTTGTAGAGGTAGCTTGGAAGTAATCGTACTTGCTGAGTGCCTTTAGGATTGTAGTATTATAGAAATAGATTAGGAATTTGAGGATGATTGGTAGACAAAAAAAGTCTTAAGATGAATGCTCAGAAAACCATAGAAGACAAGAAAACGAGTGTTTGTGGACACTTTCACAACCCCGTTGCATGAGAATCTAGGAGTAGGGTAAGTAGGATGCAAGGTGGATTTCATAATATTTCTCTCTCTCAAAGAATCAAGTGTGAGTTGTTAAAGAAAAGTTGTAGGAGCTGCCCGCATACCAACTGGATCCAGATTCAGTCAAAGCTGCCAAGGCAACATATCTTTCAAAAGAACAGCCAGAAGAGCATCACACCACAGTGTTCACCGACAGATTCAAGAGTGAAGAGGGACATCAAGTAGAGTTGCAACTCCTACCGAAAGAAGTGTATGATGTTGCCGTGAAGCCTGAGACAAAAGAAGCCAACCGCAGGCTAGGACTTAGAGACTTTTATGAACAGAAGCCGTGCGGTGTGGATTTCCCAAAAGCTTACGAGCTTTTATCCACGATTAAAGAAGATGGAACTGCCCAGATTTTTGACCCCACGGGAATAAAGTCGAAGTGGTAATAGCCAAGGAAATAGTGGTAGAAGTACTCAGACTGCCCATAGAAGGAATGACAATGAGGGCAACGGCAAGTACTTTCAGCAAAGAAACCACCGCAGCCACCTTTGCAGACCTAATTCACAAGTAGGTGGAAGAGCCAGCCAAGTTATACCACCAGCATTTTCACTTCCTGGCTAAAAGGCCACCAAAGTATACCACGCCAAATCATGCGGTTGCCCCACCACTTTTATGCAAGTCCTCAAGTCAACAACCAGGCAACCGGTGGACCACGCACAATATGTCTTGACCACTCTGAAAGGCACAAAGAAAGAAGGGAAGATCACTTACTTGGGTGCACCCTAGATATTGACAAGGATTGTGTACCATGCCATCGGCATGGTCGACAAGCTACCACCTGTCCCAGACCAAAACACTTGGATACTATCAACACAACCATCTCCTCGAGCTACAAGGTCAGCCAAGAGATCTTACAAATCTGATAAAGAGTCGGTTGAAAGCTCGCCGAAAGGAACAACAGGGAAAACTCAGATAATGAAGAAAAGAGAGTGTAAAGAGAGGAAATGAAAAGAAAATCCGTGGCAGCACACCAAGAAGAGCCCGTGCAAAAGCAAGCCCGTTTTGAAAGAGAAAAACATGCCTACCAATGGAGCCGACAAGCACAAGGAAAGGACTCAAAAAAATGATAATGAAGAAAAGAGAGCGCGAAGAGAGAAAATGAAAAGAAAAGCCATGGCAGCACACCAAGAAGAGCCCGTGCAAAAGCAAGTCTGTTTTGAAAGAGAAAACCATGCCTACCAATGCAGCCGACAAGCACAAGGAAAGGACCCAAAAAATGGGTGCCTAGTGGACTTAAGGGACCAAGGACAAAGCATCACACCAGGAAAGAGGCTGAAGATCCAACAGAATCCTTGGAAAAAATGTATCAAGAAGCAGAAGCATTGAAGCCGAAAGAAGCCCAAGAAGCCCAAGAAGAGGCAAGGAAAGCAAAAGAGGTGGAGGAACAGAGACAAGCCGAGGAAACGGCAAGGAAAGAGGCACAACACGACCAAGGTCACAAGTCTCCCCGACCCACTTCACCGCCTACGGAACAGCAGGATAACCCTATTCCAAGCCCACACCATCACCGGCAGTTAAAGACACCACAAATGAGCCAACTAAAGAAGCTGAGCCTGAACAAGAGAAAACAACCAAAGCTATACAAGAGCCTGAACAGGAAAAGGCAGATGAATCTGCACAAGAGGCTACTGCTACACAAGAGCAACAAAAAGAGAAAGAACCCAAGCCAGAAAAGGAAACAAGTCCTGCTCCAGAGGAGACCACAAAGTTTGAGCAAACATAGGAACATGGAACAAAGGAAACACCTTCCACCTCCACGCAACATGACACGGCGGAGGCATCCACAAAGCCTCACGATGAAAAAGCAGAAGAAGGCTAGCCACAGCCTCAAGGGCAAGAACAACCAGCCGCCACGACGCAGCCGAGAGAGACACAAGAGACTGCCAAGACATCTAGGCAGCTAGCAAGAAATGAAGATTGGCAGTCAAATGATGAGGTAATCCTGCATGTCAATGAATATGCAAGGCAAATGCAGGATATGACGGAAAGACTCCGATCAACAGCACTTAGCCGCAGCACAAAGGCTAAAGAACTAGAGATGGTGATTGAAGCTCTCCAAGGAGAGTTAGAAGACATATTAAATGTCATCACCAATCTTCAGAGGCAAGTGCAGGAACTGAAGGCTGAAGCTGAACAACATCAGCTAGCAAGAGATAGATAGTAGAAAGAGATGGAGGAGTTAGGTGACCTACTTACAAAGCTGTCAGATGCTTGCAAATCAAAAGATGAACAAATGACAGAAGTTACAAATGAACTTCTAATGACAACCCTGTCAGCTCAGAATATTCAAGTGCACTTGGATGTCGCGAACGCTTCTTTACAATACTCTAAACAAAGAATAAATGATCAAGCAATTTTCTTGCGGTAAATACGAGAGAATCCAGCTGTAGCCTCAATCAAAGGAACAGATGAGGTCTACAAAGCATTGGAGAAAAAGAACAAGGATCTTGAGCTAGAATTAAAGTTAGAGCAGTCTCAACGCAGAGACCTAGCTTTGATGCGGGTGCAACGAGAAGAAGAGCTGTTTAAAGAAATAACCGATCTTAAAAGAGTTAACCAGCCTGCTGAGAGATGGAAAGCCTGAAATGCAAGAAGAGGCAGGCACTTCGGAGCAGCCTCGAATAGAAATACCCTCAGTGTCACTTGCTGAATTGGAGACATAGTCCACAATAGAGATGAGTGGTGAGGATGATTTTCAGGTAACCATTACGAAGAAGACACACTGTCCATGGTCCAACTCTCAAAGGCTGAAGAAGATGCACTGAAAGAAAAGATTACACAAGAGGTGGATGAGCAGTGGAAGGCAATGATGGATTGGGAGTTGAGAGTTCTTCACTCCTTCAATGTTACACAACTAAGTCCCAATCAAATCAATGCACAATGGCACCAACAGCCCCTGCCATACCCTGTGATAAAAGTGGAATTACTACAGGTAAAAGAAAGGCTTTATGCAGACATGCAAGTCGAGGGCGTAGATAAAGACCACCCAAAGTGGAGGTTGAGTTGGCTAAACAAAAACTCACGATACTTGATTTTTTTCACGAGAGCACCTGCGCCCCTGCAAAGAGATCCAACCTTTTGTCTTGTATCAAGAGTAAGGATCTGGATAGCACATGAGGCACTACTGAAGAAGCGGCCAACTTGGCTAAACTACCCAGATTGCCTGCTCCAAAAAAGGGACCAGCCGACTGAAGAATACATGGTGAAAACCCTAAAGGACGCCATGTCATTTTATTAAAGTCTACCTGATTTGTCATGTGCTATGCTATATGAGATCTGCCGAATGCTGCTCACATGCATCAAAGTGTTCAATGAGCTCGAGCAAGTAGGCGCCCTGTGGATGTCATTCCTCGAGGGTAATAAAGGTTTGTGCTATGATCTCAGTGGCCAACCTTCCGAAGAAGTCCTCTATGGCTTCTATGCCAGATGCATGTTTCTACCTTCACACATTATGCTGGCGTTTGAGGAAGCGTTCTACACGGAATTCTTCACTTGGCGAACGAAGATATTACTCCAATGATCAACAATCTAACCTCAAGGTTTGTAGGCTACTCAGTAGTGGAGCCGAAGAACATAGTAACTATGCAGTTTTTGCAAGTGCCAAATAAAGAAAGGAAAATCAGATACCAAAAGGCACTGAATGCGCTTAAAGACCGCCTCTCCAGCTGCCAGCCCAAAGACTACTTCAGCCCATAAAGCTGTGTCAAGGGACGACACAAGTGAGGAGGGGGGGAATGTTAGTAGCAAGCTAACACGGATATCATTTTTTGGAGTTCTCATTGTAAAACACTTATTATTTTGATAAATTGGGAATATTGTAACTCGTATTTTCTTGGATAAACTCTGTAATTAATGAGCCGGAGCTACAAGCTTCGAGATTGTATCAGCTTGTCATTACCCATCTTTGGTAGATTCCCAGATTATTAGTTTTGACCACCAAAAACCTTGGCTAAGGTATAAAAGCCAATTTTTGTAAGTTATTTTTCAGGTTTTGGATAATGAAATACACAGCGTGAGCTAATGGCGCTCACTCCTCTCCTTCTCGGGCTTCCTACTCCCTCCTCGGTTATCACATTGCAGTCGCGTTTGTTGCATTGCAACCGCAGGTAAGAGCTCCACGCATTGATGTAAGTACATCACGATATTTCGTAGCTTTTGGCATCACCAACCCGCGGCCTAATTTCATCATAACTAGGAATTTACATTTTCAAATTAAAAACTAAGCATGGGCGGGGTATTGGGGAATCATTGCTAAGCATTTAGATGCATTATGGGTCGAAAACGACTAGGTCAAAAATCCATTGTTGTTAATAATCACGATTTTGGAACTTGAACTAAATTGGGGTTTGAGACCATAAGTATGCATGCTTAGGTCTTATAAACATGTCCTAGAAGTTTCGTTACGTTTGGATGTCATTTGATGCTGTAACGGATGTGATTTGTTTGCCGATGAGCGATTGGCTTTTGGTGATTTCAGTCACTTGAGTGTAGCTTGAGGAGTTACATGCAAGTTGTTAGTTGTTTTCCGAGAGATTGACAACCTCTTGTAGCCTCTATGCACTAGTCGAGTCAGCTTCGTCCCATGGATTGACAATTTAATCGTGGTTCTCGCTAATACTGCAATCAAATAGGATGGTGAGGTTAAACATGCATCTCACACCTTTACATTGACACATTCACAATGCATTCCACATTAGTCTTCTAAGACCTTTTAGAGGATCCCTACCTACACATTACATTATGAGGATCCACCTTCACTTGTGGACCAAGAAAAAATAACTCATCTTTGCACAAATAGTCGATCATGAGACCACCGGCACATACACTGACATGGTTTATAACCGCTATCTTTTGACTTTCAAAGGACACCCTAGAGAGGATGCCAAATGGATTCCTGAATTTTTTTTCTACAACTTCCCAGACCTTCTCTACACTTTTCATCACTCACGGTCCAATTGATTCTCTATTGAGCAACTGAGGACAACTACTCTCCCTGATGGGAGGGATATTACGAGACTGGACACCCTCCTATTATATGTGGTTAACTGCAATTGGATAGTTGGCGTAATGGTTAATTATATGCTGTCTATTTGATTTTACTAATAGTGAGCTGATGATGATTTGTAGATTGGAATTTTGGGAGTTGAAGAGGAGGCATTGGCAAATAATAACCCTCTCGGCCATTTTACTTTTGCACAATATTCTAGACTTTTTATGCAATAAGCCACTATGGCTGCTTGTAAATAGCTCTAGTGAGAACTCACTCTTATGGGACATGCAATAAGTGATGTGCTCCACTCAAATACTAAAGTGGACTACATGTAAAAGAGGGGTCTCTAATTTTGACACCCAAAAAACTCAAATAATAAATTAAATACCAAACTCTACAAGAAGGGGTGCCGTGGAGTTTGGGCTATGATTTTAGGCCATTCACTTGCAAGATTCTCTGCTCTTGTCTCTTAGACTATGCTAAATCATGCTGTGTACCCTCTAATCATGTCTACATCTCTTAGAATCTCTTACACTTTGTCAAATCTATTCTCTTTATGTGTGTGTGTGTGTGTGTGTGTGTTGTCTAGTCTATGTCTGTGTGTACTTGGATTTGGGAGAGAAGGTGACAAGTTGATGGTGATGTTTGTGAGGAATTGTTGAATCGTCCAAGCAACTAGTCTCCCCATCTCCCAACACTTTGCCTTGGATTGACACACTTTTTCTGCCCATACATTTGAATTTGGAGCATCCTCTAGCGAGCCTTTTTCTTTGACAAGATAGATTGCTATTTTTGTCAAAAACTCATCTCCCCCTAGGTGTGGGATGCTGGAATGCTTAGCTCATTGCTTCTTCTTGACTACTGCTACTAGCCGGTCGAATCCCCACTTGGCTAGGTCAACAGGTACATGTCAATGTTGTGGTACTAGTTTGTGTGGTGTTGATGCTAGATTCCTGTCTGGCCTTGTTTATCTGGTCTGTTTTAATGATGGTGCAAGACTTTCATCAAGTGTTATGTCCTCCTATATTTGATGCTGCTAAATATTGACAATTTCATTGTAGTGAAATCTTCATCTGCATAGCCTTGCGGCTTAACAGGCTCTCCCCTTGGCATCTTGGTGATTTTTGCTATTGCACTTGGAGTGGTTTCAACTGTTAACTTTTCCCCATTTGCTTTCGTGAGTGTTGTTGTCATTTTCTCTTCATCTATCTTTTGGAGAGTTGTTATCAACTCATGAGCTTGCATGTAATCAACTCGAACTATTGGCTCGGATAGGAAGTCCTCGACTCCTAGTGTAGCGATAACTCTTTTTGTGGTGTGTAAGCAATGGTGTAGAAGTCTTTTGGCATTTGGGTGCCTCCCATCTTTTCCTTTACTCATCCTTCCATACACGATTGAATACTTTGAGACCATGCTGCACTTGGATGGACTTGTCAACAACATAAGCTCTTGAACCTCTAATGTGGTCCATGTTGACATGATATCTCTCTTTCTCTTCCAGCTTGTAAATACTTCTATGTCTCATATTCTTTGGAGTGTCTAATCTTGAAGCAAAGAGGGTCTAATCCTGTAGCAAACAAATGATAAAAATCCAACTTTTAGATGGATAGTTACTAGATGCCAGTCATTTGTGCAGTTAGTTCCCTCATAGCTAGTTCGGTCAATATCTTGAGTTTACGGTGTCCAATTTTGGCATATAAGGTGTCATTGGGATCCTCTTGGGATGTACTTCATCATGGTTTCCTCCAGTCTCCAAAATTTGGCAGGTGGCAACAACCGCGGTCGGTGCCAACATTGTCAAAATTGAGAACTTTCATACATTTGATATATTCATCTCTTCCTAATCCCATCCATGCTATGTATGATCAATTTGGAAACCTAAAACCTAAAATTAGGCCAAAAAAAGGATCTGGACACTTTCTGACTTGGTCTCTTGGAGTCAAGTTGGAAATCTGTCTCTTGACCTGCCTTTTTGATTCCATTTTTGTGTTCTACTCTTCAAGTGGGTTCTCTAGATTGGCAACATGCTATAGCTATCATTTCTCCTAGCTCAGAGTGCCCTTTTTAGGTCAAGTGGCAACAATCGCAGCTGCTTTCCAATGTGCCCATTTTTAGCAAGAGTGGTACCATCTGATTCCTCACTAATGAGCTTCTGGAGGGTTGAGTTGTAAACTTTGTCCTATGGGCTAGCCATTCTTTGTTTTTATAAAAAATGCACTTTCTATAATAAGTTGAACTCTGACCAAATTTTTGCTCTATTGCCTATGGTAGTGGGTTCCTTATGGTTAGGTGGAACTTATGGTCCAAAAATTTGAGGCTTTTGCATTATTTTTGCCTAGTTTTGCAAGGTTCATGGCTGTTGGACTCTGAAATTTGTACATCTGGGTGTGGAAAGCCTATGTTGGTCCATTTTGAGAAAATGAAGTGCTTATAGACTCCTCTTTACCTGTAGAACCTAATGACATCATCAATTTTTTGGTCTAAGCCATGGGGCATCAATCGCGGTTGGTGCCTTGTGGTTTTTTTTCATAAAAATCATATGCTTGGGTTTCCCATGCCAAGGAGAACCTGTTGGGACCCTGGAACTGTAATTTGGTATCCTATATTTCATGTGAGAGCAAAATATGAATTCATGGGAAATTTGGCTATTATTGATGAAGTTTAGGTATATATTTGAGGTGTTGATAGCCTCATTGGGACCCTCTAGAGGTGGGCTACCTGTTTGGTATACTCTATTTCTGATTTTGTGCTTGATGGCAGCTACTGTGGTATGTGCCATTGACTTGGAACACATCATTGCATTCCCCATGCCTTGGGGGTCCTTTTGATGCCCTACACATGTAATTTAGACTTCCCTACTTTGTGCAGTGCTGCTCAGGTTTCTATGTGAGGTGCCTATACCCCGATTTGTGTTTTTGGTGAGTGGGTTAGTATTTGGCATGCATGCACATGTTCTATAAGCATCATAGAACTCACCACTAGCTCTGCTCTCCATGGGGATGCCTAATTTGTGCGTATGGGCTCTTCGAATGTCGCGGGTACTCGCTTGCTTGCTCTCTTCCGTAGAGTTGCTATGTGGAAATGACTTGGAAATCTCCCTAAGTTAATATATGTGCCTAGTGATTTTGAAAACCTGTTTTCCTTTTTGATCCCATCATTCTCTGTGCATACCTTAGATTTTTGACGGATCTTCAATTTTCACGTTTGGACTTCATATGTCCTAGATATGATAGGTTTACCTTTTGGGTCACCGTCATATTTAGGTCAAAATTTGATGTCTTTAATTTGCTTCCAAACTTTTTCTGTGAGTTCCTTCTGGCATGGTATTTTGTTGTTTGGGTCAGATTCTCCATTTTTTTGGGATTTTAAATTTAGAAAGAAAACCCCAAAAGGGTACTTAAAAAATTGTGGCAAATCCCCAAAATTTAGCAAAATCAAGCAAAAAATAATAAAAAAATTACCTAAAATTAGATAAATTCTTCCCAAAATTAAAACATAAGTTTCTTGCTATATACAAAGTGTCTAAGCCACTAATGGTCTATTTTTGTATCTTTTCTCAAATTTTAACCAAGGTTGACCATATGATTTAAAATAAATTACAAAAAAGCTTTTGTGTATGGAGTATATATAAGAATACGGGGTTGCTTTTGGCCCTTACATGACCTGATCCCTCTTTACTTACTTTTTAGAAATTACTTAGCATTGTTGGAAAGATCAAATTGCAATAAAGCACAACAAGGTTGAAACCATTGTAAGGCAGAGCCTCATAATATATTGTGAGTGCATGTGTGCATGGATGCGTGCATGCGGGGACGGGGAGGAGCACAAGACCATGTGGGTGGAGCAACCTTTGGAACTAAGAGTGAGGAGCTTCTTATTCATGTGTATATAATGAATAAGGGCATGTATACATGGTGGGAGGGCAGAAACCGGACGTTTGACCCTGAAAAAAGGCGTCGCACCTTTACCCCAACAATCTCTCACTTAAAGGCGATGCGTTGATAAGTGAGATCTACTAGCTAAACTACTAGTATGTACAAGAAACTAGGTAAGAGACTCTCTCAACCTATGCCCACCGGCTCACTGTGTTGATCTACACGCAGTTGTATTAGCTCTGGTGGTAGGCAAGCGTGCGTACCTACGTTAGAGCATGTATGTAAATCCTATAGACAACTCTGTTTGATATGAAAAACTCCACTATGCATCATACTAGTGTCAGCCATCGCACAACTAACAACCCCTTCTATAAATGCTCCCACTGCAGCTGCTAGATTGGGTCTCGACTAGTAAGTCAAACATGAGACGACTGAACATTGACAAACTCTATGCAAACCTGGCTGTACTTGCCTCCGTGTGCTATTTTTAATCGCTGCATCATCAAGACTACTCATCGCGTATGGATGTGTCAACACAGACACTAGGAAACCTACATCCCTGTCACCCATAGGCAAAATTGTGCGTCCTGGCACCAACTCATTAGCCTCTAAAATGAGCATATCAAAGAACTCCATGTCTGTCATCTCTGTCTATGTCTCTAGGGAGCATACATGCTCTACCTTTGCGTGCAAAAACTCTGTCAACACCTGATGTGTCTCACTAGAGCATTGCTGCTCTATCGTTGTCTCTATAGAATCTACTGGCATGTCATGCACATCTAAATGATCTGCCTTGTGAGCATGGTGGATCTCACCCATGAAGGAGACACGTGTCATCTCTTGCTCAAAGCATGCTAGTAACAAAACTAAGACTATGGCGTCTCAAACCTTAGACACATGCATAGGATATACTAGGCCGCTGAGGGCTCCTTTGACAATCACTAATGAATCACAATGCATCTGGAAAGACTTCTCTCTAAGTAGTATCTGACAACCAAAGTCTGCTAGCTGTCTCATTGAGATCAAGCTCTATCTCACCTGAGGAACATAGCGCACATGCCGTAGTGTGTATGACGCATCACTAGGCAAAGACAAACAAACATCTCCTACACCCTCTATGTCAAACTATCGGTACCTCCTTCACCTACTTTTTAACTGCCTTTGTGTGCTCCACATCATGATTGCAAAACCATAGCCATTGCTCTATGGTTTTGCCTTTGTAGCATCTTTCAGACCAAAATCATGGTGCGACCAAACCTGTACCATGACTATTATGAGTGTTACCACAAATTTTTCCTACCCAAAACACCAAAACACTTCCTATTACAATGAATAGGCATTTTGTGCAAGGCCCATTGTTCACGTGGAACATCATGTTCCTCGACATAGATTGACTGCTTAGTGTTGTAGGTCAAATGTTCATTTTCACGCATGTAGCCTTTTTCAATCTCTGCTTCTTCACTATTTGAGAATTTTATGGAACATATATTTTTTACTAAATATTTAAGAGCACCGATGTGCTCACACACACATACATAAATGTATACCAATGTAAAAATATATGTATATCTATATATTTAAATACACACGCACAAATACATTTAAATTGAGTATAAAAATCTCTTAAAATAAATAAATAAATAAATAAATAAATAGGGAAAAAAATCAAAATACCCCTCTAATATGTGGAAATTTACAAAATACCCGTCAAATTTAAAAAATCCCCAAAAAAACACCCCCAATATTTTTCATAAATTTCCAGAATGGCCCTCAAAATTTTCCAAAATCCCAAAATACTCCTATCTTTCATAAGAAGACTGATTGTCTATCAATAGAAGATACTAAAACTAGAAATTGAGTTAGTTATGTAGGCTTTGGAGATGAATTGCTTCATTATTTTTAGATATAAATGCCCTTTTTTGCGAGGTAATTTGTGGAAAATTACATGCTAAGCACTAAAAAACGTATCTCGATTGTCAAAAAAGAATAAAGAACTAATAAGTTGTTTATATATATTTATTTAAACATTAATAAATAATAATTTTTATATTTATAAATAAATAAATAAATAAATAAATAAATAAATATATATATATGTATGTATGTGTGTATAAACATAACTTTTAAAAATTTGTTTATATATATATTTCAACGTTCATACAACAAGTATCCTATATCTCATAATATCCTTTGGAAGATCAAATAGTATGATGACCTCTACCTCTAACAAAGGGTCATCACAGGATCATCCAAGAGTCAAACTTATCTTAAGTTGCATGAATCACACACAAAAACAAACACACACACACACACACACACACACACACACACACACACACACACATATATATATATATATATATATATATATATATATATATATATATATATATATATATATATATATATATAGAGAGAGAGAGAGAGAGAGAGAGAGAGAGAGAGAGAGAGAGAGATAGCTTTAGTGGTCTTCTAGTAGCCAAAGTCATCCTTCAAGATAGAACAATGTACATTTGTGTCCCCTAGGTATCCAAAATTATTGAAAATAGACTATTACAAAATCAAATAGACTGGCATTGGGGGGGGGGTGTGTGTGTGCAAAAGCATGAGAGACAAATGGAATGAAATGTTATATTAATGTCTAGAAAATGCAAAAATCATCTATGAGACAAAAAGTTTCAAGCATATGAGACATGATACAATCAATTGAGAAAACACAATTTTTAAAAAAATTCGAGAGAGAAGAAGAAGAAGAAGAAGATTGTTTTAACGTTGTAGGAAACTATTCCAAGAGACCTTAAAGATCTATTCGACAAGGAGAGTGAACTCAAGACCTGTTGATTGAGAGAGAGAGAGAGAGAGAGAGAGAGAGAGAGAGAGAGAGAGAGAGAGAGAGAGAGAGAGAGAGAGAGATTATTGATGTCTAATTGCTCTATGAGAAAGTTCCATGTTCAAGTATATCTCTGTCTTTTTGGCCATTATGAAAGTATTCTATTGCTACTCATAACAGTAAAGGATGTGCATGATGATGGCCATGGCGAAGGTTGAATAGGGCCATCATAATCAAGGACCATATTACAGTCCAAGGAGCTCACAAGTTTTTAAATTTGTTCCTAATTAACCCCATATCATGATGACAATGAGAGCTTCATTGTGAAGACTCAAAGATGACCTCTTATGTCTAAGTGCCTCACTGCCCACGTTCTCCTCCCACGTTTTCCTTAGCCCTCCCTCCTCCTCCCACGTAGGAGCTCGCTACTCGTCCGTGCGTGCGCGGACGAGCTGTGAGCTCGTCCGTGGGAGGAGGAGGGAGGGCATGCTTGCGTTATTTTCTCCTACTTAATGCGTTTTGCCCTTGAGTCTTTGTTAGCCTTTGCATTCGTTGTCCCCACACCATCTCTTGCGTTGCCTCGTCGATGGCATCGTGTTTATTGCACACGTCTGCCAGGGGTCACATTTCGTGCTGCTACGCCCACCGGCAGTCGGCCAGTCAGCAGGGCTTGGCAGTGAGGGGCAAGTTGTCCAGATCAACGGCATTCAGCCAACCAACTTATGATGGTTAGCTGCCTGCGCTTTTAGTAGAGTGTGAGGCATTTACCGAAGAGTGTGAGGGTAGACATCTCAATGTTGAGGGAAAGGCATTGGGGATATTGTGATTAGTGCAATATCTGAAAATTGTTGATAGCCTATTTGAAAATTTGATGAGGCAAGCATTTCGGAACGACCTGCAGACAAACAAATATTGGAATTTGCAGATTGTTGAGCTTCCTTAGGAATCTTTACTGTAGAACTCATCATATTATCGTATCATGTATATATATATATATATATATATATATATATATATATATATATATATATATTAGGATTGGTATCCATTACACCGCTGAACAAGTGGCAACCCTGTAATTTTTTTTCCTTAAACCATTTTTGTTTCAACCAATAACCAACGTAATGTCACCCTAAGGTGAGTGGTTTCATGCACATGTAGGCCTAGCTTTTGGATAAGTTGCTCACTTTTGACACAGAATCCCCACATCTGCAAGTCTCGTTTCATTCTTCCTTTGATGTGGCCATCTTCTATCAGTGGAAAGTGTTTTAACACCCCCTAGGTCTTCCTTCAAGTTCGCACCTTGTGACCATAGTTGTTGAAGGCACATGGGACCATAGTTTTTCCAAGAGGCAACTAACAGAATGGTCACGCCATAACTTTTGACAATGCAGTGGCCAACTATGTCCTACTATCATGCCATAGCGATAATGGGAGGAATCTCTTGTGGACACTACTGCTGAGTTTTCAATGCATGAACAAGAGCATACTATCCGGAATAGTTGGTGTGGATTGATGGCATATATAAGCCTCTACTTGTGTTTGCAACAAAAAGCAACATTGGTTAATCAAAAGGTACATCCAAGTCATTCATTCATTCATGAAGGCATGCATCCTAAATGTTCTAATGGTTATTGAATGGGCCACAAAGCAATCAGAAGGTTACGTTATGCCCATGCTATGGTAGTCTTTGGAAACCCCACATTTGGCCTAGATTATGCATGACCTAGATAACGACTTATTAATGCTTTCCTTATTAACATTGCATCTAAAGCCATGTTTTATTTTTGGATCCAGGCAAAAAGAGAGGGATGACTTGGAGGCTCCATCCCTCCCTCATTTTTTGCCCTGGCTCCATAAATAGAACATGGCTTTAGATGCAACATTAATAAGGAAAGTGTTAATAAGTCATTATCTAGGTCAGTAATTACATGCTATGGTAGTGTTTCCACACTTGGCCTAGAAAATGTCTGACCTAGACATTTTCTAGGCCAAGTGTTTCCACACTTGGCCTAGAAAATGTCTGACCTAGATAATTACTGACCTAGATAATGACTTATTAACACTTTCCTTATTAATGTTGCATCTAAAGCCATGTTCTATTTATGGAGCCGAGGCAAAAAATGAGGGAGGGATGGAGCCCTCTTGTCGTCCATGCACGTGCAAATTTTTTTATGCAAAAACATAAGAGACTGTCCAATTTTTTCTGCTTAGAATTTTTTTTTGTTTTTGATAAGGCTCTTATTTTTTAATATAAGTTATCATACAATTTTTTAAGTGTTTTAAAGAAATCAAACACCTACTATACAGTAAGTACTTATGATTATGTCGGCTTACTATACAGTAAGTACTTGTTGTAGTGTTTTGGTTGCATCGGCCTCCATTAGTGCAATGGTGTTGAACATTTTAGGACATCTAGAAGTAGAGATTTGTGAATAAAGGATCTCTCTCTCTTTCTCTCTCTCATGCGTGCATGTGTGTATATCTTTCTATCACCCAAGTGTAGTTTAGTGGTTATCCTGGTTGCCTCTTGTTAATTAGATATTGAGTACCAAACCCATCGATTAGATCTTTGGGATTGTTTCTAGGATGGTAACAACTATTATTATTAGTGTTTCCTACGACGTTAAAACATTTCTTCTTCTTCTTCTTCTTCTCTCTCTCTCTCTCTCTCTCTCTCTCTCTCTCTCTCTCTCTAGCTCATCTTGATATTCTACCGCTTGATAGAACTTTGATTATGTTTGCTTCATAACTATTATAGATTTTTCGAGCTAAAAACTTGAACAAAATATTTTTAAAGATTTGAAGAAGTCCGTCAAATTTGTAGAGTTTTCTCTTTTCAAGATATTTTACATGGTATTTTATTGTTGCCGATGATGATGACGTGCCACAGTTTGTACACCTTTGAAAAATTCATTTCAAAAGTGGATCTTGCAGTTCGTCCGTGCGTGCGTGGATGATCAGCAAGCTCTTATGTCCTAATTAGATCTTTAGCATATTGGCATGCATTGAAATTGCACGTTCACTGCTTTCACAGTTCAGAGATCAACCCACAATGCACCTGAGAAATGATCTATCAATGCATCAAACTCGCAACTCGCAAGAAAGATTTCAAGAAAATGAGCTGGTTCCAAATAAGGATTGTCGCAAGGTTGTCGAGTTGCCTAGCGAATATGGAGGCCTTTGTACATCAAGCTCAGTATAGTCAGGCTCTGCAAGGTAGCAGCTAGAGATGATAGATTCCGGCCACCTGTTAGCAGAGGTTTGGGATGTTATCAAGCTCTGACGGAATGTGACCTGACAAGTTATTCATATATATATATATATATAATGAAAGAGGGTTTGAGCAGCAAGAGCTCATCGAGTCCACCAGGATGTGGTCAGAGAGGGCACCAAATTGGTCGGTGAGGTCGGAGACGGGGCCGCAGAAGTAACTGCCACTGAGGTTGAAATGCTGGAGCTGCCAGATCAGAAGTTATGGTGGATTAGGTTGGTGAAGGCCAGTGGGAGGCAGCTGGTGAGGCCCAGTTGCGAGCCCAGCTGCTAGACGTCATCGAAGATGGTCCCAACCAGGTTGACGCTTGACAACCTTGACCGCAAGCAACACCTCCATTTTCGCCGAGCCCACTGCTGTAGTGCACACTGTTGCCGCTACACTTTGCATGGCCGCTTCTTTGCCCACTACTTAGAGAAAACTGCTAGAAAAAAACCAACTCCAATGTATTTTAACCAGTTTAAATCGTAAAATCCCGATTATATTTTGAGCTTGCCTTGAAGAAAACCGAGTTATTTGCAACGTTTTACCGGCAAAATCTTGAGAGAGTTTCAAGTTTTCCCTTATTTCCAACCCACCTAATTTCTAGCAACAGCCGCGACGACAGTGGCTAATCCATGAACGTCCTTTCACACTTGCTCGCCCTTAATCACTCCACATTCTTAGTGCTCTTAGTTCATCTCCCTTGGAATAGTTAGATGCCTTTGCAAATCTTTTAGTAGTAATTGAAACTCTCTCACTCTCTCTCTCTCTCTCTCTCTCACACACACACACACCCTAAAATACATCTTGTGGATTGCTTCTACAATGTGGGTTTGTGAATGTGACAGAGAATAAGAAGAGTAAACAAAAAAAATTCTATAAACTAATTTCTCTAGTCTTATCTCAACCACTAGCTCAATTGTTCAAGCCAAGGTCTCTTGGGATAGTTACATGAATGAGTGTGGGTGAACAAGAAGAGAAAACTAAAATAACACTTTCTATCAGCCAAGTGTGGTAGCCCGAGTTAACCGGATTTCCTCTCATTATAGGCATTGAGTTAAGTGTTAGATAGACCCTCCTTATTTTCTTCCTAATGTCATTATACTTTTATGTCAAGAGCTCCCGTGCTAGGGTTGAGAAGATGGCTCACCCTCCACTAGCAGGGATGGTCAAAGCTAGTCTTGGCATGTAGCTTGTGTTGGCAGTCGACAGAGGAACAAGTGGCACAGTCATGGGGGCAGGCACTTGTCTTGAGTGGGGATGCTTGGCTATCCCCCTTCTCTATCGATTCTGGTCTTTTCGACCCTCTCATAAAACATTAAAAAGTTTTTAGTCTTCTCTACTCTGCAACCTTTTATTATACCCAATGTAAGGTAACACTTGGTGACCTGCACTTTTGTTAAGTATAGCATTATGGAGGCGGTAGCAAACGTTGCCACTATCTTGAAATTAGCTCTAAAATATGAGAGTTAAAATCCCACCCTATGGTCTCTTGAGCATTTGCATTGTGAAAACAAATGCACAACTATATAATGAATTTATGCCACTTGAAAGAGAGTACAAGAAAAGTCAATGATTTGGTGCCACATACACCACACAAGAGATGCTAGAGAGTGTAAATACCAATAGGTTGATCAATGAGATATTACGTTTTTAAAAAATAATTTCGTGCTTACAAATAGCTAATAGCTATTCTGTTCTCATTTTATTTTTTTAAATCTCCAAGTGACTCAGAAAGGTCCTTTTTTTTGTTTTGAAAATAGAAAAGATATCATTACTCAAGACCAATAATAGCTGCTCTGGTTGAAGTTTCATTTTAGTTTGATTTGTTACTTAAAGGGCAATCCATGCCCCAAAAAGAAATGACGATAAGCAAGATTTTTAAAATTTTCAAGAATAAGGAAATTAAGGATTTCTCTATTTAAAATGGAAACAAGATACAAGATTCATTGATGTCTACATCAAAACCTAAAGAGCGGTCTCTGCTTTACACATAAAGAGAATGTCCCTCTCACATGAATCAGTGGGTCTGACTAGCTTGAATATTATTTTGATATTTGAGAATACAAACTTGGCATCAATTGATGCCAAGTTTGAGAATACAAACTTGGCATCAATTTGCCTTGCGTGGCTTTTGAATGGTACAAACATAGTTAACTCCAATGCCCTTGATTATGTAATTTGGGATTGCCTTTCAGATTTCAAATGCCGAGCTAGCATTAATTCAAATGATTTATCTTAGTGATTGATGCAAACATTTCAACTTGGGGCCGTTGGCGTTTAACTTGTCTCTTATATTTCTATAAAAGAGATTTGGCTACACAATTTGGTTCTAGCCTCCTTCGAGAAAAAATCAAATGGACAATCGTCGTTTCAAGGCAATGTCTATGTATGCCTCTCCCACCCAAAGTTGGGGATTCGTGTTGAGGTCTCCTATAAGCAAGATGATAAAAATGGAAAACACAAAAGTCAAAAAAATTTACTTTGTTTTCAAGAACCTCTAAAGGAGAAAGCTCCATAAAAGGAACACTCCTCTTACAATATCTTAATTTTTGATTTAGACCATCTATGTTGATTGAGTGATCTTTACGTAGCTCACAAGTAAAAAGGACCTAATTAAAAGAAAAAAAACTCTAAATATGAAGCTCTCAAAATAATTACACCCGTGCAAGCTACGAGAGAGGGGTTTGTTTTTTTAGAAGATCCATACATTTAATTTTGTTACTATGATCTACGGATTATGTACTACTTTGTCACAAATTTTTGGTTGGTAACAATGTGTGTGACTACATTGTTGGTGCCACTATGTTTGGCATGACTCTGTGTTGGAATGAGATAGATTTGAAACCACCTTGTGAAGTTACATGCCATACTTTTAATGCCTTTTTAAAGAGCATACTTTTTCTTGAGGTGGTAGCTAACAAAAAAATTATTTGAAGTGTTTTTTTTAGTCTTTTTATTTTTTTGAATGTTCTTAATCTCTTGTACATGCCTTTTCTATAAAGGTGGAGAGGTACTTTCTAAAATTCAATTGTTAAATTAAAACAAAGGAAACTCTGAAAATTTTTTTTGGTACTTGGAAATTTGGTTTTGGATTCATATTGTTTACTTTTAGCCTATAGTTTGTGCACAAGTTTTGTCTTTGACAAGCTCATTTATGCCATGTTGCATTGGAAAAGAAAACAAATATAGTACTAATTTATTGCAAGGGAATTTTGTTGTAATTTTTTTTTCTGAACATCCTTAATCTCTTGTAGAGACCTTTGTGATAAAGGTAGAGAGGTACTTTTTGAAATTTTAAAGCTAAAAAAAAAGGAAACTCTGTCAATTTTTTTTGGTTGTTTGTATGTGGAAATCTAGTTTTGGATTCATGTTGTTAACTCATAGCCTATAGTCTGTGTGCAAGTTTTGTCTTGGACAAGCTTTTTTAGACCATGCTGCATTACAAAAGAATGAAAAAGTAGTACTAATTACAAAAGCACAAAACAGGAAGCTCGCCAAAAAAAAAATCCCCAGATTTTATGTGGTAGAAGATCATCAAGACCAACACAAATTCTTGCTAGGACAACCATGTCAAAGGAGGTCAGACTGAAACAGAGAGTCAAATGGTTCCATTCATTAGTGGTTTTGGCATGGGTTTTTTGTGTGGCTTTTGCTTCAGACCATTTTGTGAGACAGTCTGTGGCGACGATGATATATTGGGAATGGGATTTGTAAGCGGGTGGTGAGATTGGTCCCACAAAATCTAAGCCCTACTTAGCAAATTGATTTTCTCCCATCATCGGTTGTAGTGGCATCTCATCTTTCTTTATAGGTACCTTGGTATGCTAACAATCATCTCATTGCTTAACATATTCATCCACATCCATGTGCAATGTAGGCCACCATATTCCCTTAGTTAAGACAATCTTAGCTGTCTTATCTCCTGAGAAATGGCCCCCGATAATCCCTCCACGTGCTTGCTCTAAGATAGGTAGATATTCAGTTTCTATTGCATATGTTTTGATTTGGTTATCCTTCCCCCTCTTGTAAAGTTCATTTTCAATTAACGTGAAGTCTTGAGCTTCCAATTCAATGGCTCTTTGTCTGGTCCGACTTACATTTTTAGGGAGTGTTTTTTCTGTTAGGTAATCAACCATGTATTGACTCCATTGAGGTGAAATTTCTATATGAAACAATGTGGAATAATCCATCGGTGGATTGTTCCTGCATGTAGCACAACTAAAAACATATCTATGTACATCTGTATGCATATCAAGCCAATACAGAGATAACACTCATATTCATCTGGACTAATGCACAATTGCAGTGTTCCTTTAGAGCCTAGATGGTACAAGCATCCACCTATAAGCTGAAAGTCTTTTGCTTGTCTAATTGTATGTTGCTTAAGGGTTTGTTCAATCTTATCAGACTCGCCATCATAAGTCAAAAGAGTGACTATCTCTTGAGACCACTTAGAAACCATATCGATATTGAAGAGATAAGCATCGGGTATATCATCATCCACTCCTTCAAGTGCTTCTCCATTGGGTAATCTAGAGAGATGATCTATTCTGATGTGTGTTTTGCTTTTCTTTACCACAACCATAAAATCAGACTCAAGCAATATGATGAATCATCGAACAATTCTCCCTATATTGCAAGGTATGTTTATCGGATAGAGAGAGCTTGGTGATCTGTGAAGAAGATGAATTTGTTAGCCAAACTATAAAGCCTAAATTTATTTATGGCATATATCATACCTAACCCTTCCCATTCCGTGGTTGTGTGATTATTTTCCACACTGTTTAACTGTCGACTAGTAGACTATGAGAAAACCATTGTTCCTTCTCCTGGTTGAGTCAAGATATAGCCTATTGCAAATGTCGAGGCATTAGTGTGAACAAGGAATATTTTGTCCCAATCTGGTGCTTTGAGTACTTGTGTTGATATAAGTGCATCCTTAAGTTTTGTGAATGACTCCTCACACTCTTTTGTCCACTCAAAGACAACTATCAATCTATACAAGGGTTGTGCAATAATTGCATATATGTATATGAACCATCGGTAGTATCCACAATATCCCATGGAAGATTATACCTCCTTGGAATTAGTTGGACTTGGCATTTCCACAATCAACTTAATCTTGTCAAGATCAGTGGATATACCATTCTAAAGACAATATGTACCAAGATTCTTCCTTATCTTACCATGAAGACACATTTTTTAGGATTTAGATAGATTCTATAATTCTCACACTTCTTAAATACTTTCTTGAGATGATCAATGTGTTATGCCCTAAGGATAGAGTGAATACAGAGGTCATCCATGTAAATTTCTAAGAATATGTGCAAGTATTCTTTGAAGGCATGCTTCATTAGCCTCTGGAATGTGGCCGGTGCATTGGTCAAGCCGAAAGGCATTACCCTATAAGCATAGACTTCCCATTCCATGGTAAACGCCATTTTGTATTGATCTTCTATCATGATAGCCAATTGGTTGTGTCCTGAGAATCCATCTAAAATTGATTAGGCTTGCTTGAGCACATGTTTCGTGATTGGTAAGGGATAGCTATCTCTTATTGTTGCAACATTCACTTTGAAATTCACACATACACATAATTTTCCATTTTTCTTGGGGACAACCATAATGGGTGACACCCAATTGGTATGCTCTATCTCATAAATGAATTCCGTCTCCTTGAGCTTGTCAATCTCCTCTTTAATCCATTTGGAAAATGTGTCATTATAGCTATAGGAATGTTGTCTACAAGGTTTGGCATCAAGTTTCAAGGGATTTATGTGTTGAAATATCAATTGATTCACCCCCTTGAGGTCTTTATATGACCATGAAAAAACATCTCTATACTCCGTGAGGAGTTGGATGCGTAGCTCTTCTTCTTGTGTGCTCAAATCCGCTGCTATGTAGGCCAGTCTTGCAGTCTCTCCTCCTGATTCCGCTAGGTCTATTCATTTTGTGTTTTTTGGGCCATTCATTTCCTTTTTTCTCTCTTATTGATTGAGTCATCACTATTGTCTTGTCCTAGATAGTGAATTTTTGATAGTGGGAAGAGACATCCATATTTTTTTTCTTGGTGCTCTCTCCTTCCTCACTTTCTATCTTCGTTGTCCATACTCATTTTAATGTTCTCTTTAGTTCTTGGTATTTCTTTTTACGATCAACCTTGCTCCATTTTGGTTCTCCAAACTCATCCATCCCTGGTTCTTTTGGTTTCTTTTGTTTTATTTCTTTTTCAGTCTTTTGAGCTTGCTTCCTCAAGCTCCTAATACCCTCTTTTGCTTTTGTGTCTTGTGTTTTTGTGAACTTACCTGAGATTTTGTTTTTTACACAATCTTTTGCCTGTACAAGCATCAAAAATTGTTTTTTACCCTTTACTTTCGGCATAGGATTTTCTTTGGCCA
Organism: Adiantum capillus-veneris; assembly: GCF_014529385.1. NCBI lineage: Eukaryota > Viridiplantae > Streptophyta > Polypodiopsida > Polypodiales > Pteridaceae > Adiantum > Adiantum capillus-veneris. Next base: position 9,870,068 of record NC_140944.1, read on the forward strand.
TGTTTAAGGCTCTCTTCTTCATATAGCGTTGTTAGGTTTTTGATTTGGAAAGTCATAAAATCTCACATTTGTTATGGTCTCTTCTTGGTCGCTAGGGTTTTCAGAGCATTGGTTATCTGCATCATCATTGTCATACTTGGAAAGTCATAAAATCTCACATTTTGATTTTATGATTTGGAAAGTCATAAAATCTCACATTTGTTATGGTCTCTTCTTGGTCGCTAGGGTTTTCAGAGCATTGGTTATCTGCATCATCATTGTCATACTTGAAATGCTCTGAAAAGTTGTAAAACAACTCTTCCTCTCTTTCTTCGTCTTACTTTCTTATTTTGGGTTCATTTTGGGCTTGATTCTCATCCTCTTCCTCAACTACATTGACCATGTAATATGGTATCACATCATAGCCATCCTTGTTTCAGAACTTTGCATTGTGGTCAGCCACAATGCACACATCGAAAGTTGCCAAAATGTGTTCCCATCCTAAAGGCTCTAGTTCTTCCTCTAAAAAGGGTTCTAGGATGTATTCTTTGTCTTCTAAATCCCTTTTTCAGATACAATCTCCATGCTTTAAGCTTCCACAATCTGAAGCTCCGCACATCCATAACTATTTGGATTGACCCAACCATGCTAGAAGTTTAGATATGGCTAGAGTAGCTGGATCGAATTCCTCAATATGTGTTCTTGTTACATCCTTGTAACTATGGTCTTTCAAGTTTATCCTAATCATTGTTTCCATGTTTCTCAGGTATATATGGTCGTATCCCCAATCTCGGACCATTTTGAATTGTCTCATGAATGTTCTTCCCAGTATGATGTCAGTTATTCTTCTTGCCAATGTCTACAATAGCAAATGTATGCTCATATTCAATTCCACAAGAGGTGACAACTACTTTCTCTAGAAGCTCTAGGGGTTTCTCTGTATATCCATCTATGAGTTGTAGTTTCATTCTTGTTGCTCTTAAGGCTTGTTTTCCCCATTTTTTCCATGTTTCTTTTGTAGCTATGGCTACTCTGGCCCCATTTTCAAGAATTGCCATGGTGGTGATACCTTGAAATTCTACAGGAAGAGTTGTGTTTCCATCTTCTCCTTCACAATATTCTCCAACTTTATTTAATGGGTACAAGACTGGTGGAAAGGTGAGGCTTTTTAAGTTCTTGGATTCCCTTTTGAATTCGTGTCAATGGGTCCTTCACTCCAAACTTTTCTAGACAGCTTCCTACCATCATGTGCGCTCCTTGCCGCACTGTCGAAGCAAGGGACTTGCCAATACACCGTATGCGAGCCACAAACGGCTCCAAGCACACAACAAGCCTAAACTAGCAAGCTCAAGAAAACAAAGGGTGTGTCACTCACCGCTCTACGCTCGCCTTCGTGGTGGATTACTCGCCGCGATGAAGAAGAAGCTGCAGTCGTGCCGCGCTCAACCGCTTCGCCGCCGTCGTGCCTTCGTAATGCTCGATCGCACACACACTCTCCCTCTCTCTCTCTCTCTCTCTCTCTCTCTCTCACACACACACACACAAGGAGGTGAAGAAGAAGAAGATGGAGATGGAGCAAGAGCACTCTTCAATTGCACAAATGAGAGAATGAGTAAAAATTAGGTTTAGTTGGCTTTTATAGGAGCTCACCCCATTCACACTTGGGCGCCCATGCTCAACCAACTAATCCCTTGAATGTCCAAGTTAAAGTGCGCCTCTCATCGGCGATCACTCTACCTTTCCCTATTGGACCGACAAGCCCGGTACCTGACTCTACCAAATACATAATACACGTCCGTCGTAGGTGATGGGTGTCCGTGTGCCATGAGGGTTAACATGCCCCCCTTCCTGATGTAGATTCCGTCCTCGGAAGCTATTGAGTTGAAGCTGGGTCGTCGAGGTGGAAGAGCATTTGAGATGAATGTCCTTAGCCTTCTTCAGTCACTGCAAAATCAAACAACAGTGGCACAGTAATTGCATTCTCTTAAAAAGCATATGTAGTTTTAGATAGAAAAATTGATTGGTCAAAGAATTTCAAACAATTTGATAGCAATGAACATTAAATTTCAATGTAATCAAATGCATAAACAGATGTAAAGGTAAAAAATTAAACAAGTCCGGGGTCGCTAATTTGACGGTCGAAAGGCACTAGAGATCGAATATTAATACCATGGGTAAGCTTCTTAATTTTCTGTGGTCAATTAAGTTGTTTAATCGCGAGAGCCAAGTATTCATGTTCGAGGGCTGACTAGAGGCTATACCTAGAAGACTTTGTAGTTAAGCTACCATAAAAGGAATTTCTCATGAAATCATCGCCTGACTGATTACTTTTTCTTTGACCCCCCAAGGTCTTTTCACACTGATTCAATTTTGATGTGTGTGCTTATTTTGTATGCCTTGGGTTTTTTGCTTTTCAAGGAAAAGCGCCCACGCTGGGAACCTCTAGGGCTCTAGTACCATAGGCGATACATGTGAGTGAAGTACCAAATCAAGCCGAGATTTCTCTTCCAGCTTAAAATTTTACATTGTGGCACTTTGATTTTTTGCTTGTTCATTTTCAACATTTAAATTTTGTAACTTTGGGGGGTCATATAACACTGTTACATTCCCCAGGCTCATCACATTAGTAAACTCCCTTTATAATACTTAAGCTAAAGGTCACTAGGGTTAAGCCCACTAGAAAGCCCTAGTACATTTCATACAATGCTGCCTAAATCGGATTAAGAACCTAAGTAACCATTGCTTATTAGGAAGGCATTCCCCATGGTATTAAGAGAAGATCTCTAATACCTAGCTTGGTCAAACTAGCTTAGTCGGACTGCTTGATTTTTACACCTAAACAAGTGATTATGACAAAAGATTGCATTGAATTAAATGTTGGATACTAAGCCAATGCCCTGAATAGTATGCTACCAATCACAATCAAAGCAGACAATCATAGATGCAAAAAGGATAAGGGCAATGCTAATGGACAAGAAACACCTGTTTGTGTTGATGGTCACGCTTGATATGAAGTGTGAACGAGAGAAAGGTTCCATGAAGGTCCAAATCCTATCCACAGCAACACGCTCCTGTACACACTAGGAAACAAAAGGAATACCTCCAGGAGGCACATCAGTGGGAAAAATTAAAACTCCTAAAAAACAAACTCAAAACACAATCTAGACCCCTAACCTACCTATCTGTCACCCCTTTTAGAATCAAGGAAAGAGGATATTATATAAACCGGGTGGCCACCCTAAGGCTAGGCCTCTATCCTCATCATCTAGATAAATAAAATCGTTGTCCGTGAGGCCATAGTCTTCCTCGGTCTCTATTAGTTCCTCTTCATCATCCTCTTGTGCAAGCATGCTAATCAAGAACCTCGTGATGCGTGGATACTCATCTTGTGCAAAAGAATAAGCATGTGCCATTGGAGACACATTCGCCACTGGGTAGGGATCACTAGTTAGCCATAGACGTATCAGCCATTCTAACTCCTCAAAATTTCTCTCACATGCAAGGATCTCTATCAAATCCCATTCGCAAGAAAGTATAGGGTAGCATACGTAGAACACTTGTTGAAAAGACAAGGGGTACCTTTCATCAAAAATAGAAGTGCATGCCTCTGGTGAAGTAGCCATTTCTGACAAGACAGATAGATTTGGTTAGGCCTTTAAAACATAAGAGTTGTTTTTGTGTGTTGCTTGACTTGACACGGTGAATTTGGACTTATATATAAGATCTGATAGGGTGCTCTCTCATTGCTAGGCGCTCTTGCTCTTTACTATTTTTGTTTTTTTGCGAGTATAAGGCTATATATATACATTCCCTAAGATCGGAGATTGAGAGGTCAGGGAAAAAGGTTGAGAGGGAAACAAATGAATGATGACTGTCAGCAAACACTCCCCCCTTCCTTGGGTAGATCATACCGTTTGAAATGAGCTTGTCACCCTTTGAAACCAATTGTTCCAGTTGGTAATAGGTGAGGATTTTTGCCAGTAGTTTTCTATTACCCTAGGTGCCTCGTCAAGTTGTAAGGGTGGTGAGGTACTCTCCCAGGATTTTATTTGCAACGTTGTTGTAGGTGGTGAACTTACCCCGGAAGGTGCAAACTCTTTCGTCCTTGGATGGATATGTACAGTGGTAGGTGGAGGTTGTGTCGAAGCTTCTATTTGCATATAGGAACTACATGAAGAGCAAGAAGCTTCATTTGATTTCCCTGTTCCTGAGCTAGGTGGAACAAATCGTTCTTTCTTTGGTACCCAAACTAGCTCTAGAACGGGTGTGTAACATTCCATGATTTTTTCCTTTCCGCGATTTTCAATTTGTTTTGGAGCCACAGGATTGGGTTTACATGGGCCAGGTGACAGGTAAGAGTACACTTTACGTTTGGGCACCCAGATTTGATCATTTCCTTCATAGTATCCTTGGGCTTCCAATAGTCGTTTAGGAATCCAACGCAGCGTTTCTTTACATTTCTTGGAGTGAGTGGTACGGTTCTTACTAGGTTTCCGTTTTTTTGCATCAACCATGCTCACTACAGAGGTTTTAGGGACCCACTTGTATGTTTTCTCTGTTATATTAGGATGGTGCTTGTGTGTCTCAAGCTTTCTTTCAACTACATTAGTTGAAGCTCTAGAGAGTTGGGCTATGGGGACGTATGGTTCAACCTCCTGGACATGCAATGTCTTGGGTTTTATTTCCTTGGGCAATATCTCAGGGACTATGGCTTGAGTGGTAGGGCTAAGAGTTGGTTTTTGCGTTGTAACACCCCCAGTCCCCCAATCAATAGTGCATTTGGTGGCTATCATCCACGTGCGGCCTAGGTTTACATTACCCTCCATAGTTCCAGTAGGCATGACCAAAAAGTCTTGAGCTACCACCCCATTGTCATAACTGACAGAAGTGTGCCAGATTCCAAAAACCGCAGTTTTTTTCTTGTTGACACCCTTGACTTGGATAATACTCTCAGATAGAGGTGGCTTCCCTAACTGACACCACACCCCATAGGATAGCAGATTGTATTTAGCACCCGTGTCCAATAAGGCGTTATATAGCACTTTTCCATAGGCACTATTTAACTCAATGGGGTATCGTAGAGGTGTGTCAGAGTCCAACCCATCCTCTTCGATTTCCACGTGGAATGCATTTGTGACCCCAAGGTTAGCCTCTCGTTTTTGTCTTATACGTTGTTGTCGCTCCTTAGCCTCAGCTTGAGCTTGTATCTTGTTTAACTCGGTTTGTGCTTTGGCGGCCTTCTTTTGATGAATGGCCCGTAGTTCTTCTTGGCTTAAAGGATCATAATATCTTTTGAATTTACTCCCATTGAGGAATCCAATGGTTTCAACTCCATCAAGAGTTTCCACACGAAGGGTACCTTGTGGGGTAATTTCACATACTCTATATGGTCCTTTACCAGCATATTTCAACTTTTTCTTCTCTTTACGTACTCCATACATAAGGACTTTATCACCAACTTTGATATCCTTGTCCTTCACATGGCGATCAAACCACTTCTTTCTCCTATCCTTTTCCACAAGAGCATTTTGCACAGCCAACTGTCTCTCTTCGTCTAGTTTTTCTAAGATAAACAAACTCTCGGTTAAGGGGTTACCATTCCATCCTTCTTGCGAAGCTACCCTAAGACTAGGAATGACAAACTCCCAAGGCATAACCGCTTCTTGGCCGTATACCATTTTGAATGGCGTACAATTAATAGCCACTTTATAAGCAGTACGATAAGCCCATAGAGCAGATGTCAACTTCAAATCCCAATCAGTGCGATGAGCTTCTACCGTCTTGGTTAAAATAGAGATTAGAGTCTTGTTGGTGCTCTCGGCTTGTCCATTAGCTTGCGGGTAATAAGGTGTAGACTTATGGTGGGATATCATAAAGGTCGTGGTAAGCTCTCTTATTACCTCATTTATAAAATGGGTACCATTATCACTAACAATTTCAAAAGGGCAACCAAATCTTGTGATAATGTTCTCAAAAAGAAACTTAGCTGTTGTCCTCGCGTCAGCTTTTTGTGAAGCCTTAGCTTCAGCCCACTTTGTTACATAGTCCGTAGCAACTAGAATATATCGAGATTGAGTGTTGCGAGCTGCGGGACTAATTGGACCTACAAAGTCTAAGCCCCATTTTTCAAATGGTTGGGTTACTTTAATAGGATGTAAGGGCATTCTGTCCTTGCGCTGTGTGGTCTTGTAACGTTGGCACTCATCACACCCTTTTGTAAAAAGTGATGCATCCTTAAATAAAGTTGGCCACCAATAGCCTGATTGCAGCACCTTTCTAGCAGTCAGGTCCCCTGAAAAATGTCCTCCTGCTATGCCCATATGTGCTTCTTGCAAGATATACAAATATTCATCCTCGCGGGCACAACGCCTAAGAATATCGTCCTTGCCTAATCTATACAGGGTTCCGGCAATCAAACAATAGGGTTCACATTCTTTTACTAGCCTTCGAGCGATATCCTTACGAAGTTCCTTGGGTGGAAAACCATTAACTAAAAAGTTAACAATGTTCTCACTCCATTCAGGCATAGTCTCAACTATGAATAGGGAAGTATCGGGTAATTCATCATCAACTCCTGTAGGGGCTTCACCATTGGGTATGCGAGACAAATGATCAGCCATGACGTGCCTTTTACCGGGTCTCACTACAATCGTGAAATCAAACTCTAGAAGAATTAACAACCATCGTGTGATTCTTCCTGTGGAGCATGGCTTGTTTACCAGATACAGCAACGCTTGATGATCCACATAAAATACAAACTTGTTTGCCAGAAGGTAGTAGCGAAATTTCTTTACTGCATAAACCATTGCCAAACCTTCTCGCTCTGTAGTGGTGTAGTTCCTTTCAGCATCGTTCAATTGACGGCTTGCAAAGCTAATGGGATAGTCCAATTTATGTTCTCCTGGTTGAGTGAGAACACACCCAATAGCAAAGTTTGATGCATCAATATGCACATGGAAAATGACATCCCAGTTAGGTGTCCTTAAAATTGGAGCACTTGCTAGTGTTTTCTTCAATTGTTCATAGGCCTGGTCACACTCTTCAGTCCATTTAAATTCAATGAGAAGCTTGTACAAAGGACGTGCTATCTCAGCGAAAAATAAAATAAACCGTCGATAATAACCCACGTGTCCCATGAACCTTTGAACTCCCTTGTAATTGGTTGGTGGTGGTAACTCTAGAATCACTTTAATTTTGCTCTCATCGGTTGAGATACCATTCTTGGATACTATATGCCCTAAAATAACTCCATGCTTGACCCAAAATTGGCATTTGAACGGGTTCAATGAGATACGATATAACCTACATTTTTCAAACACCTTCCGCAAACATGATAGATGTTCTTTCCAAGAAGAGTAAACACAAAGGTCGTCTAAGAAAGCTTCACAAAACTCTCTCAAATATTCTTTAAAAGCAGTGTTTATTAATCGTTGGAATGTAGCAGGGGCATTTGTTAAGCCAAAAGCCATCACACGAAATGCAAACACGCCAAATTCTGTGATGAAGGCAGTTTTAGCTTGGTCCTCTAGCGCTATCGTGATTTGGTTGTAGCCTGAGTACCCATCTAGAAAGCTATAAGCTTCCTTGCCTGCAACTCTTTCGAGTACATGTTCGGAATATGGTAGGGGGTAATGGTCTCTTCTAGTAGCTGCATTAACTTTTTTGAGGTCCACGCACACCCTGAGTTTCCCATTCTTTTTTGGCACGATAACTATTGGCGACACCCATTCAGAGTGTTCAATAGGATATATGAACCCACATTTGATAAGCTTTTCTAGTTCTTCTTGAATGATCTTTGCGTACTTAGGATTCATCGGGTAGGGTCTTTGTTGTACGGGCTTCGCAGTGCTAATCATAGGGATTGTATGTCGGACCACAGAAGGCGGAACACCTTTCATATCATGGTATGTCCAAGCGAATACGTCCTTGAATTCCTTGAGAAGCTCTTTGAGGACCGCCTCTTCAACTTCTGTGAGGTCTTGGGCAATAAAAACAGGTTTTGATTCTTCACCGGGGTCAGCTAATTCTATTTCTTTAACTATTGCCGGACCATCATAGATTCCATTATTCCCATCGATAGGTATTCTTTGGGCTTTTGTGTACACAACCTTTGCTTCCCCTGTGGTGTAAGATTTGAAATGTTCTGGTGCAGGATGCAAGTCTGTGGATTCTGGTTGTGCGTTGGTTTGTGCTTCCATTTCTGCTTTCTTGTGTTGTCGAGCTAACTCTTGGTTTTGACGCCTCCTTGCAGTGCGGCTCAACTTTGGCTTGTCTATGATCTCTAATTGGGCTATGTCATGGGGTCGTGGTCTACACCACATAACATTTTGGAGATATTCACCCCAATTGTCTACCAATTTTCGATGAGCATCACATGCCCCTATATAACTGAGCCATTCTGCTGAGGATCTCTTCTTGTTTATCCTAGCACGTACATTGGCTCGATATCGACGCCTCTTAAGGTTTTTCTTTTTCTTATTTGAGACCTGCTTTTGATTTGCATTTAGATCTGGCTCACTAAAGGAGTCCTCGTTGGTGTCCTCTTCACTCTCGGAGGAGCTATCATCGGTTGATGTGCTCGGTCCTTCCGAATGTTTTGACTCTGAACTTGCTCCACTCTCTAATTCATGAGATTCAGAATCCGTTTCACTCTGGGAGTCAGTGTCCAAGTCGTGTTGGTCAAAGTCTTCTATTGAGCTATCAGTGTCACTGTCAGATTGGTCCACAATTGCCTTGCCCTTAGAAGATGCATGTATGGCACTTATCATGTTCAGAGGTGCAATTTGTGGTACCTCTTCCCCCTCTGGTGTGACCCAAGTGGTTCCTCTATTTCCCCAGGTATCTATGGTTGCAGCTAGGTGTACCCAATCCACATTGTCCGACTCAGTCATCCCAGGTAGGATATCCATATAAGGAGAATCTTGGCCAATGTCTGTATCCTTCTTACAAGTGTAACAATATTGTAGTGGGGCCGAGTGAACTGTGGTGTCAGAGCGATGATCAATAATGGTTTTACCTCCTAAGGGGTGTACCTTACCAGTCACCAAATCCACTCTAAGGACAGAGTCTTGGAATTGCAAATAGACATGATTTTTAGACCAATCGTGAACCATTTGTGCTTCCCTCATGAATGGTCGTCCTAAAATCATTTCATATGACATAAGGTGTTTAGAGAAATCCATTACAATGAACGTATGTCGTACCTTGTGTCCTAGAACTTTGATCTTAAGATCCTTGAGCATCCCCATAGGTTTGGCTATGGTACCATTTGCCATCTTTACCACAATGTTAGTAACACTGAGGCGGGGTTTTCCCATGGATTCCCAACAATCTTTTGTAACGATGCTAACTCCCGCACCACCATCAAGAATTCCCTTTATAGTTAATCCCTTGGTAGTGATGGGTAGGGTCGCATTAGACTCGTCGCCTTCAAAATACTGGCCTAATTCGTTAATGGGTACCTCGATCACAGACTCGGGTCCATCTAAGTCAAGTGATTGCACATGATTTTCCTCATCAATCATAATCGAGTCAGGCCTATTTGGTTGCGCAAACTGCGGTAATCCCGTTCGTAGCTCTCCGTTAAGGAATGCTCGAAGTGCAAGGAATAACTCAGGATCTCCATACAGCTTTGCTATGATCGTGGTTCGGACCTCAGAAGACATGAAGTCCACTAGTTTGGCAACATTCATTGGCGTTTTGCAGGGTGTAGGTCCTTGACTAGGAACTGGTGAGGATGGAATCTCATATTCCTCAATGGGATCAGGTATTCCTTCGTTAAACATCCTTTCCAACAAGAAGGGTGTATGCTCACTTTCTGATGTCCTGTCCTCACTCCCTTCTTGGATGATACTAGATATGGCTAACGGTCTATGGTTCATGTGGGGTGGATGAACTTGCGTGGGAAACACTGTGTCATGAATTTTTACATGCATGGGTTCTGGTTCTAGTTTCCTTTGAGTCTCCTCCACTAAACCTCTTAGATGTTTCACCTGCTTAATCTCGTCTACAGGGTTTGGGTACGTCCCAATCTTCTTTTTACGATTCTTCCCTTTTTGCCCCTGCGGTTTATCTTGGGGGTCTTGGATTGGATTTGGAAACACTTGTGGTGTTTTCAGAGGCTCTTTATGGTTTTCTCTCATTCGGTTTTCATTTGGTTCCATGTTACGGTTTTCTTTGTCGGTCTTTCCCTTTGTGGTATTGGTTCTAGTCTCCATTGTCTCAACTGAATCTGAATCATCCTCGAGGTCATTCATATACACGGGGTCATCTCCTGTTCCTATGTTTGTTTTGGAACTTGGCTTTGAATTTTCCGTATTCTGCGACTTCTTCCTTCGTGTCTTCTTTTTCTTTGCTTGGATAATTGATGCGGTATCTCTCTCTTCGAGGATATGTCCTGGCCCTTGAAGCATGGACCGTGTAATCGCATAAGCGGGTGCGACGGGTGGTATTGGTGATGTCACAGTAGCAATTTCGACCAAATTCAGGGGTGTGATTTTAGGTGCATTTGGGTTATAGGGGCATTGGGCAATCAAGTGATCTATGCCACAACGATTACATGTGAGTATTGGCATTGCAGACGTGCTCCCTTGATTCATTTGCATCTGTGCAGCATTCTTTTGCAGCCTAATAGGGCACTCCGCTACTCGATGTGGTCCCCCACACTCGTAGCATTGAAGAGGTGGCCTCCTAGCCTGGGTGTTGATATTTTGACCTCTGGATGCGAGAGCAGCAGCTTGATAAACCGGCTTGACTTGTCCCCAACAATCTTCCATGTAGTATATAGGACATTCTTCCAATGTATCAAGTCCGTAGGCAATACTAGTGTCTATTTCCTCCTCACAACCATCTGCATAAGCATTAGATGGCTCGCAACCCACTTGGTTCATAGGGGCGACTCTTGGATGCGGGGGCTGCGGTCCTAGCACAGGAGGTGGTAACGGTGTAGCTTGTACAACATTTTGAGATCTAGGGACCATGTGTTGCGGTAGTTGCTCAACAGGTGGAGTAGGCATCAATACAGGAGCTCGAGGCGCATCCGTCCAGGCTACAGGTGGTCTATTTGCCATCATACGTTTGATCATTAAACAATCCTTAGCTTGGTGACCATACCTACCACATGCGTTGCAAGTTCCATTAAATTTTACTCTAAACGTAGGGCACTCACTAGTGCTATGTGGACCTAAGCAAATGGAACACCATTGTTGCTCCATTCTTGGATACATGTGACTATTTTGAGGGGGTCGATTATCCTTAAGAGACTCTTGGATTGCCTTGGTGAGGTCTGTCAAGAATGTCTCAAATACCTTTGGCTCATTGGCAATGGGCTTTGCAGTCATGGGTTCATACTCAATGGCTTGTGAGCTAGTGGATCTCGTGTCAGTAGACACCCTCATGCCTGCTATCATCAAGTTGTCCTCTAATTGGATTGCATTGGCAGTGACATCTTCCCAGGTTGTGATACCTCTAATCACTAGTCCATTATAGATTCCTTCATTCCTTAACCCTCGAATGAATCGATCAAGCAGTTGGTTATTGTTGAAGCGCTCATTTACAGGGCAGCGAGAGTTTAAGTGCTTTAGACGACTAATGAAGTCCCTTACTGACTCTCCTTCCTTACGTTCGGCCTTCTGTAGCTGAGATGCTACACCCCAAAGCACACCTTCTCGTATGTACTCCTTTAGAAACAACCTTCGAAGGGTAGGGTAGATTGTTTTCTCGTCCACCCTTAGGGTCCTATACCAATCTCCAGCCTTCCCACTTAATGTCAAGCTTAAGGCATTGCACTTATGTAGTTCGTTGCGTTCCCCTAAGGAATCACATACTTGTTCAAACACTTCAATGTGTTTTCTAGCATCTTCGTCCCCATTGAATTTTTGCGTGAGTTTGGCAATTTGTACTGCCTTACTTCTAGGCTCTCTATCAGATGCGTGACGCATATTTTCCGTGATAGATCGACCTATGGTTTGAGCAAACACTGCCAAGTCACCTATGTGAGGAGGCAGGGCCGGTGGAGGTACTCTTGGAATCATATGTGGGAGAGGAACGGGTACCGGTCTTGGCATATGTGTGGATGATGCAGGATATGGAACATAACCGGGCATAGGTCCACTCAGATAAGAGCTAGGGAGCGGCATTCGAGGAGCATAAGCAAGTGGTACAATTGGAGGTGTGGGGGCCATGTGTGCATAAGGGGCTAGAGGCACATATGGTCGAGGCCCCATATTAGGTACTATGACACTAGGTAGTGGCACTACGCTAACCGTAGATGTCATCGGTACATTCTCTGTCAGGCTTATCCCTGGAGTGAGCACTGTGTTTTCCTTGATAGAGGGTTGAGCCAAGTTAGGGAAGCTAAAGTTTTCGCTCGGAGGCTCAGATTGCATAGAGACCCCAGGTGAAATGACGTAAGATGGGTCCATGGGACTCATTAGAGGAGTCTCCATTTGTGATAGAGTAGGCTGTTGAGCCTTGCTCGTATCCAGAAATCTCATGGGGCCAGTTGAGAGTCGACGTGTTAACGGTTTCTTGTGAGGTAGAAGCAATGTTGCTCCCCGTGGTTTTACTTGTCACCAACGGTACTCTAGAGGGAACTTCTGAAGGAGGCAGCTCAACAGGGCCTTCTTGGTAAGAAGTTGGCAGGATATCCACATGGACACTCTTTGGGGGTGTGGGGTCCACGTGCGATGTGAAAGGAGATTCCACTTCCCCACCCCCTTCGTGTGCTTCATTTGCATCAGGTTCCGAGCGAGTAGCTCTACCTAATGTTTCCATGAAACGGCTAAACATACTAGTACTAGGCTGTGGAGCTTCGGGAGGTGCATGGCCTTCTCTCTCAGTGTTTTGGGTAGGGTATGCTTCCATGATTTCTGAGTCGGAGGAGGAATCACTAGCGGCTATTTTAGGGTCTTGGGTGGTGCTACCTTGTGTCCCCGCTGAGGGTCTAGAGCTTATCGTGGATAGGTAATGGGTGTCCGTATGAACAGAGGCACCCTCAATATGCTCGTGTTCTAGCACCCGCCCAGAGCGTAAGTGCATGTGCTTTTGATACCCTAAGGTGTCAAAAAGCTGCTCTAGGAGGCCTTGTGACTAGTTTTTAGCGTGTTTTTTGTTTGTTTTTTTGCTAGATTTTTTAGAGCGTGTCGTGGAATGGGCCGTGTGATAGCTCAAAACGAGCGTATCGGTCAGAGGGTCGTGCCGTGCTTTACAACCCTCCGTTTGGTCACTCTATGCCTTCGAAATCCCTAAAACTGTCAATTTCCAGTAGGGAACTAGGCCCAAACTAGAAAGTCTAAGGGTGCAAGTGGGAAGAGAAAGGAGGAGAGTGGAGGACTTGTCCCACATGCTCTCATTCTCTCTTGAGGGAGTAGGGTATATATATAAGAGTGAGTCTAGTATATATCATAAGATTGAGGACTGAGGCCTGGGCCTGGGCCTGGGAAAATGATCCCGATCTATCTTTTATACAAACCAACCCGTCCGTTTTAAGAGTCACGTTTTTTATTTTCGAAAAATATCGCCGCCCACTCGCTCGCGTTTTTAATTTCCGATTTTTTTTTTCTCAAAAAACTTTTTTTTTTCGGATTTTTTATTTTTTTTATTTTTTTTTGTTGATGCAGAAAGTACAGAAATTGAAAAAAATGCAGAAAAACGCAGAAATTGCAGAAATTGCAGAAAAAACGCAGAAATTGCAGCAAATTGACAGAAATGCAGAAAATTGCAGAAATTGAAAACGCCGAACTTGAAAATGCAGAAATTGCAGAAATTGAAAAAACGCAGACAATAGCAGAAATTGAAACTTGACAGCAATTGCAGAAAACGCAAAAAACAGAAATCTTCCACACACTCCTTCCCTGCCTTTCCTATGATAGAAATTGCACCACAAGGAAGCGTAAAGTGCTAACCGAGCTTAGTGTAGGGCATATCCCCGGCAGCGGCGCCAAAAATGTGCGCTCCTTGCCGCACTGTCGAAGCAAGGGACTTGCCAATACACCGTATGCGAGCCACAAACGGCTCCAAGCACACAACAAGCCTAAACTAGCAAGCTCAAGAAAACAAAGGGTGTGTCACTCACCGCTCTACGCTCGCCTTCGTGGTGGATTCCTCGCCGCGATGAAGAAGAAGCTGCAGTCGTGCCGCGCTCAATCGCTTCGCCGCCGTCGTGCCTTCGTAATGCTCGATCGCACACACACTCTCCCTCTCTCTCTCTCTCTCACACACACACACACACACAAGGAGGTGAAGAAGAAGAAGATGGAGATGGAGCAAGAGCACTCTTCAATTGCACAAATGAGAGAATGAGTAAAAATTAGGTTTAGTTGGCTTTTATAGGAGCTCACCCCATTCACACTTGGGCGCCCATGCTTAACCAACTAATCCCTTGAATGTCCAAGTTAAAGTGCGCCTCTCATCGGCGATCACTCTACCTTTCCCTATTGGACCGACAAGCCCGGTACCTGACTCTACCAAATACATAATACACGTCCGTCGTAGGTGATGGGTGTCCGTGTGCCATGAGGGTTAACACATCATCCACATGTTTGGTTGTATTTGTAATAGCTCAGCTACTAACGTTATTGTGCATGTCATAGGTGTTGAAAAAATGTCTATCAGCCCTTTAGAGTTGATGACTTTCTTGGAAGAGAGTCTCTGAGATGGGACTGCGACTACATCGGATTTGGCTTGATGTTCTCCCATATAAGACAATAGTGTTTTTAGCAAATGGGGTTGCCTGTCTATAGAAAGAATAGACCCTTGGTGTCCCCAAAATAATTCCACTTCTAGATTTATTTGAGATCCAGTCACAAATTCCTCTATTGGCGGCGAAAAAACACCCCTCTTCCATCACTGGTCTGATTTACACGTTTTCTTAACTCACTAGCTTCATTTGCCTCTCTGACTTGTTTCCATAGTTTGTCAAGACCATCTAATTCTCTACACTCCTTTGATATACCTAGGTGGAATCCCTCACAAGAGTTGTCCATGGTATTTAACATTATCTTTGGTTCTAAGGCTGGGTTTTCAAGTTCTGGTTTGTGCTTGTGGCTAGAATATGACTCTATTCGTTCCTGGTTTGGTGGGATCATTGGTGTTGGTGGGACAAGGATCACATCTTCAAGTTTCCCAACTGGAGGTTCTAGTAAAGCTTGGTCTATTTGAATCATTTTTTGACTTATTTCAAGCCTTTGCTTCTCTAGCTCCACATGTGGATATGTCATCCACATTTGTTCTTGAGTTTGATTTTTTTTAGCTACTGTGCATCATAGGCTTTGAGGAGGGCGTCTAATGGTTCGTTGACCTTTTCTACCAAAACAGATTTGCTCTTGGGCTCCTCAACTATTCCTGGCTCTGGTACTACTTCAAGGGTTCCCTTTTCCTTGTTCTTTTCTCCTTCAAATTTTCTCTAAATTTCTCTTGTTTATTTCAGTTTCTTAGCTAAGGAAGTCTATTCATGTTCCTTTCTAGCTTTCCACGAGTTTTGCTGACTTTTTCGTTCAATGCTAGGTGCGTCGGTTTGTTGGTTTGTCAGGGAGGGGCTTGTTTGCTACTTTTTGAGCTTGTGCTCTTGCGATAACCTAGATTGGTATTACATTTTTGTTTTCTGGTCCACTATCAGATGGTATTGCCTTGAGTATATTCAACGTTACTTTTGATCCTTTGTTTGGGTTCTTTGGGAATCAACGATCAAATGAGTGATCCCACAATGAGGACAATATGCATTCACCTAATGATTTCATCGTGAGGATAGTCTCTCATTAGGTGGTCACCGCCACACTTATAACAAGGTCCTTTGGGTTGTTGAAGTACTCCTTGAGTAGCCCTTTGCTGATAAGCAGGTATTGATCTTACTAGTCCCCCATTTGTTATGAATAGAAATGTGCATTTGTCCAAGCTGTATCTACCTTCTCCTGCAACATGTGTAGCAGTTAGTGGTCCAATCGACCCAATCATGCGCCATGGTTTCGACACTTTAGGTTCTTCTGGTGGATAGTATCCCGTTTTGATCACATATCAACTAGGTTTGTCGTAATATGATGGGACTGGTACTAGGGCCTGCTCCTCAAGTTCCTCTATAGTTGGTGTGTATTTGACTCCTACATGTCTCGTTCCTGGTAATGGGGGTTGTTGTCCTAAGATTGGTTGTGGTGTCTCAACTCCACTGGTCCTGGAAGAATTCCTATTGTGTATCTAGGTATCAATGGAGCTTCTGCTTGTGCTACTTGGGCTTGTGGGGCGTACTGTCAATTTTTACATACGCCTTGTTGTAATAAGACTCCTCAGGTGTGTGATTTGTCCATTTTTGTTCTATTGCACACCACTTAGGTTGCTTAATGTGCGGCTTGGCAAATGGATTAATCCTCTTGAGCACCTCATCAATGAGATGTTCTTAATTTAGTGGAGATATGGATTTTTGGATTGACTTGGCAGATTTGGATCCACTATGTGCTGTGACCAGGAATTATTGTCTAATTCCTTGTATTCTCCTTCCTTTTAGATGACACAATTTTCTACCAAGTAGAGAGCCTTTTTTGTCAACTCTTTTAGAACATGGATCTTTTTTAGGTGTAGGTCTTTCTGGAGATCTGCGTTCCTCATTCCTTGGATAAAAATGAGCATTAACCTTGACTGGGTTGGCAATTCTTCTACTAGGCAAAACTTCAATATCTCTTCGGCCGCAAGGCCACTTTTTGTATGGATTCCCCTTCTTTCTGCTTGAATTTATGGATTTGTGAGACGGCGTTGTGATCTATCCCTCTTTGAGAGAATTCCTCAATAAATTTGTCAAACATCTCCTCAATTGATTCAAAATCTCTATGTTCTATGGAATCAAACCAAGTGGCAGCATCCTCTTCAAGGGTTAGTCCAAATCCTCAGAATTGTGTTGTAAAGTCTAGGGATTCCTCAGCTCTAATAACACACACAAATGCTGCCACGTGATCCCTCGGATCTTTGTTTTTGGAATATTTCTTGTTTACCCACTTCTGAAGCTAAGATGGTATGATCCTACGGTGATATACCAATCTAAGCATATGGTCTCTCAACCCTCTATGAGCTCTTTTCGGCCTAGGGTATGGTAAATGTAATGTTCTTCCCCTAGGGGTGCTCCTAATCCATAATTCTTGGTTGGTCTCGTTGGTGGTCGTTCCTATCCTCCATCCCTTTCTTCTTGTTCTCGTTCTTGTCCTCAATGTGATGCTTCTATCCTGTCAGATTTGATGTTCTTGCTCTACTCTCATCTTGGTACTACTGAATGAGTGGTGGTATTGATGGTGCTCCTAGCCATGACATGGCTTGATAACCACCTCTATTTATGTTTGCTATGGTGTTGCTCATTGTTTGAGCCATGCTTGCAATGATAGTGGTGTGGCTTGTGGGTTTTGATGGTTGGGCAATGTATGTCTAGTGCTATGCGATGAGGTGTCATAGTCTTATGAGGATTTGTGGTTTTTCTAGGGGTGTGTGTAATGGAATTGGCCTATTTAACTTGAAAGTAGCGGAAATTAATGAGAGTACTTTTGAGAAATGACTTTGTGAGCATAACGGGTGAACATAATTGAAGATAGCAACATAATCATAGCAATTAGTTAACTTGGCATGAACAATACTTTTGCAAGAGAGAGAATTTAGAGAACATGACAACAATTGAGGACCGGATTTATGTGGAGCCGGTCCCCCCTCCAATAGGCATTTGTATTATGATTTCTCCCATTAAGAGAGACTTGTTACAATACAATCTTTGTGTTACTTGTGACCTAGGTGATGCAATGAAGATGGAAAGCTTCATGCATCACAAACATAACATAAATTTGAAGAAAGATTTAACTATCCCAAGCCTCAGTCCCAAGACCTCAAACACCTTCGAAGGTGGAGAGAGCTAGCAGGGAATGAGGGTAGGGAAAAGGAAGAAGAAACATTTCGTAGGAGAAAGAATTAGTTCCTCACTTATCATAACTCTTGTTGCTAGAATACATAATAGCATAGTAATGAAGAAGAAGGAGATGTCAAGCTTAAGCATTGAAGCACGGCTCTTGGTTGTATTTGCACTCCATATCCAAGAGTGTTGGTGTAGGCTCTCAACCTCCACTTTCTTGGAGAAGGAGAGGGAGATCTTGCACTTTGCATAGCACACAATGAGAGTGTTTGTGAGTGTGTGTGGGTGAGTATACCCCCTAAGCAACCCCCCTCCTTCCTAGGTCGACCCCCTCTTCTAGCTCATCATTGAAGCTCATTTGCTCTTGCCAAGCCTAGCCAATCACAAGCATGGGCCATTTCTAGCAGTAGGTGTAGTCTTGGGACAAGTGTCCCCCTTTCCCCTTTGAGAGAGAGGACTTGATAAATGCAAAAACAATTAGATAATTTCAATAATTTATCATTGGACCCCTTTGAAGCTTAGCCAATAGGATTCAAGCATCTCATGAAGGTAACATAGGTAGGGGCCTGACATGTGTCCCTGCTGCCTCTTCAAGCTTGGGCCTTCCTTGTGTGTGTGAGTGTGTGTTCTCTCTCTATCCCCTAGGAAAAGGGCTCGCCCCCCCTCTTGTAGAGATACTTTTGACTTTTGGTGCTCAAGCACCTTAGTCATCAAGCATGACAATGCACTTGAACTAGGGGTGTTCCCACAAGCATCTCAGGCAAGCATGTCAAAGCACCTCGATCACCTTAATCAAGTAGCAAGTCAGGCACCTCAAGCATGTAGCAGGTCAAGCACCTCAAGCACCTTAATCAAGCACCTCAAGCATGACAAGCACCTCGAGCACGACAAGCACCTCGAGCTTGGGCCGGGTTCCCGCCTCAAGCTCAACCCTAGCTTACCTAAGGTCAAAGGACTTTTACACACATTATTAGAGGTCTTCAATGAAGCTAACCCTAAGGTCTTATGCTCCATTTTTAGCCTTGCACTTTGATAGACCATCTCTCATTTGGGCCCCTTTACTATTGGCCCCGTGTTGAGATAGATCTATAAGCACATATCTATATCTTAACACTTGTTCCCGTTTATTCTCCCACATTAAGTGATCAATTTAATATGAGAAAATCATTTGGGTTGGTTAGATATTATATTTTATGACGTTACCTCTCTCTTGAAATCATAGTCGTCCTCGACTATGAGGTAGAAGAGATAAAGCGTTAGTCACATTCAATCTTACTTAGCGGGTAGAGGATCCCTTTTTACCCCACGTCATCTTTCCAAGATGGATGACTAATCCATTTGGTGCTTGGGAGACATAGCTGGTGCAAGCATGTCTGCTCTTTAGGCCATTTCATTCTCCCAAAGTAGAGTGACAAATTCTACTTGGTGTTTGAGAGACGTCGTCATCACAAACATGATTCTAAGCATGCATACTAGTTAACTTTGTGCACAATTAAAAAGAGGACTAGTCTTATAAGACAAAAAGATGAGTCATTTAAAAGAAATTTGTACATTTGCTTATTCTAATTTTGCGTTGTAAGCATTGACAAGGTTCATACTATCCTTAAGCTGTACTCCTTGCATCCATCTAGCATCTTCAAAAGGATAATTTTTGAACTTAATAAGATACCATTGGATAATATTACCATGTCGTAGTACCTTGTCTTCATGCCGAAGGACAGCTTCGGGTTATAGCACCTCTTCTTGGTCTTCAACTTTGGGAGAGTCTTCAATAATTGGTTCAGCTGGTGGCTCTTCTTTGTAGGGCTTAAGTAGTCTTACATGAAAGGCATTGTGTATGAGCCAATGGTTGGGCAACTTGAGTTGATAAGCCGTCTCATTGATGGGCTTCAAGATTTGAAAAGGACCATAGTATCTTTTTGCTAGTTTAGCATAATACTTTTGATGGCCCGTAGGATTTTTGCCCGTCGTTTGCCTTAATCGAGCCTCAGGAAACTTGAGTAAGACCCAATCATTTTCTTTGAACATTAAGGCTCTTCTGTGCTTATCAGCAACAGCTTTTTGCCTTTGTTGAGAGATGGATATAGCCTCCCTAATCTTTTGAAAAGATTCTTGTAGGTCACGGCTATACTCATCGGCGGCGAAGATTTTCCCATGTACTTTGAGTAGCAAGGGACTTTAGGTCTTCCCTCAATGATCTCAAAAGGTGCTTTTCCCGTAGAAGTATGTACATTATTATTGTAGGCATACTCTACAAGAGGTAAGTACTTTTCCCATTGTGAGCATTGATCTACTTCGGTAACATAAGTCTTGAGTAGATCGAGTATCGTAAGATTAGCTATCTCACTTTGGCCATCCGTTTGTGGGTGATAGGCCGAAGAGAAATTCAATCTTGTTCCTAGATTTTCAAAGAGACCTTTCCAGAAATTACTGGTCATTCTAGGATCTCTATCTGACACGATGGATGTGGGTAATCCATGGTGCTTGAAAATCTGAGATATGAAGAGAGTTGCCATTTAATGTGCCTTAATAGTCTTTTTGACAGGAATAAAATGTGCTTGCTTACTAAACCTGTCGACTGTTGTCCATATTCCTGTATTCCCATGGATAGACTTGGGTAATCCAAAGATGAAATCCATGGATATACTCTCCCATGGTGAATTTGGAATAGGCAATGGTTGGAGTAATCCGGGTTGCTTCCCTCTATCATACTTGGTCTTTTGAAATACTACACATTTTGATACATACTCTTGTATGCCCACTTTCATGGTAGGCCAATAGAAGTACGTCTCTACTCCTCGGAGAGTAGGTTGAATACCTCTATGTCCCGCATATGGAGGAGCATGGGATTCATACATAACTTTCTCACGAAGGGAATGGGTAACACATAGCCTATTGCCGTGGAGAAGATAACCATCCTGAAAGGTGAATGGTTCCTCTTTCTTCCCCAAAGCAAGGGCTGACATTATGTCTCTAAAGTCAGGGTCAGTAGAATACTCATCTATCATAGAGGATAGATCATTGTGAGTAGCTATAGACACCGCATTAACTTTTGGTCGTCATGAAAGTGCATCGGCAACTTGATTGTGCTTACCACCTATGTGAGCAATATGAAAATTAAATTGCGAAAGAAAATTTGCCCACCTCATTTGTTTGTCGGAAAGCTTGGTTTGCGTCATGAAATACTTGAGACTTTGGTGGTCGGTTCGTAGGATAAATGGAGTCCCCAATAGGTAGTGCTTCTATGTGTCTAGGGCATGTAGAACAGCTAAAAGCTCTTTCTCATAAATACCCAAGACTCGTTCATCACTATTGAGACTTCGGCTCTCATATGCTATGGCATGCCCTTCTTGAAGCAAAACTGCTCCAAGGCAATGACCACAAGCATCACATTGGACCTCAAATGGCTTTGAGAGATCCGGAAGCACGAGGACTGGTTGGGAAGTAAGCTTCTCTTTGAGAGTTTCAAAAGCATTTTGCTCCTTAGCAGTCCATACAAACTTAACGTTCTTCTTAGTTAAGTCGGGTAGTGGTCCTGCTACTTGAGAGAATTTTGCTATGAAGCGTCTATAGTATGCACACATACCAACAAAGCTTCTTAGCTCATGTAGATTTCTTGGGTTAGGCCATGCTTTTATTACCTCTAACTTTGATGGATCCATTTGGATACCATCTTTAGAGATAATATGACCTAGGTATTGAATCTCTTGAAGGAAGAATTCGCTTTTCCTTTGGTTGAGATAAAGCTTGTTCTCCCTCAATGTTTGAAAAATCACTTGGAGATGTTGCTTATGTTCCTCCAAAGACTTGGAGTAGATGATGATATCATCAAAGAACACTCCAGTGAATTTACGATATGGTCTAAAAATTTTCTCCATCAAACGATTGAACGTAGCTGGTGCATTAGTCAAGCCAAAAGGCATGACTAGATATTCATAAAGACCAAATGTTGTGCGAAACGCGGTCTTTAGGATATCTTCATCCACTATCCTTATTTGATGATAGCCACTCTTAAGGTCAATCCTACTGAAGTAGGTAGAGCCTTGTAGCTTATCAAACAGATCTTCTACCCGAGGCACGGGAAATCTGTTTTTGATAGTGATATGGTTTAGTGCTCGATAGTCCACACACATACGATATGTACCATCTTTCTTTTGCACTAAAAGGACTGGAGAACAAAAGGGAGAGGAACTAGGCCTCACCATCCCTTTGTCTACCAATTCCTGTACTTGCCTCATAATCTCCTCTTGCTGAGCTTGTGAGACTCGATAAGGAGGTTTGTTAGGCGGTGAGCTTCCTGGAAGGAGCTCAATACGATGGTCATCATCCCCTCATTTTGGAGGTAGGTCCATAGGGATATCATCGATGAACACATCTTGGAATCCTTTTAGAAAAGTAGACAAGTCTAACTCTTCTTGATTCCTATCATTTTCATTTGATGAAACATTATTAGCTTTTAGAGACTCTTTGACATAAATCATGTACGCAAAAACTGAGCTCTTCATTGATTTCTCAAAAGAAAGAGGATTTACAAGTGGAATAGTGCGACCACGCTCACTAGCATCTATATACATGTTCTTTCCCCTGTAGGTGAAGTAAATTCTCCTTTCGGGGAACTTCATGTTGGCAGCCATGCGATCAAACCATAGTGCCCCTAGGATAACATCCTGATGTTGGAGAGGAGAGATGAAGAAGTCTTCTTTGTCGACATAGCTTTGGACATGAAGCCTCAACTTCCCAATCAAGGGAGTAATGGAGGCATGTTGTCCCTTGAAAGCTGCATCAGCCACTACTATATCTCCCATCTCAAAAGCTTGAATGCCCAACTTGGTGGCCAACTCCATTGATATGAAGTTGAGAGTAGAGCAAGGGTCAAACAAGATGAAGGCATCATTCTCTCTTACCTTTCCCCAAGCATAGGAAAGTGATGATCCTTTGCAATGAGCATCCTCTTTTGGAGCTTCGTTGGTAGAAGCCCTAGGAGTCTCATTGCGAGCATTCTTCTTGGGGCAAGAACGATAGCCATGTCCTTGCTCCCCACACTTGAAACACTTATGGTCCTTGCGAAAAGCTTCAAGCTCTTTAGGAGAGAGTTTGTTTTTACCTTTGTAAACTCCCTTCTCCTTGGACTGATTGTTGTTGTTGTTGTTGGAATTGACTTGGGGAGTATTTTGAACATTGGTTTTCCCCTTTGCATCATTTTTGTCTTTGTTTTTCATGGGCTTGACATTACGTGTAGACCCTTGATGGAAATTGATGCGTGAAGCAACCATGGTGTGATGGATTACTTCGCTAATAGTACCACGCCGTTGAGAGTTGATGTATTCGGCCATCTCTTCAGGTAATCCCGCACAGAATTGATGCCTTTGCTCGGCAAAGTCTATCTTTTGAAAGACAGTAGCTTTGAGATGTAAATCCCAAAACTTGTCTACATATTTGTGGATAGACTCATGGGAGAGGAGCTTCAAGCTGTGCCATTCGGTAAGCACTTTGTCCTTTGCATCGCTTGCAAGGAATTTCTTCATGATGCAAAATCATAGAGTTTTCCATGTCTTTGGGGCTTCACCATTTCCACGAAGGCTAGCCCACCATTGACGATTTGATTTTTGGAAGTGCATAGCTACATGGCGTAGCTTGGAGGACTCTGTGAAGCCCTCATCTCCAAAGGCCGCATCAAATTGCTGAATGAAGGCCAACACTTTGTCGGTAGCACCAAAGGTGCCATCATAGGTGAGAAAAGAGATACTCTTTCCTCCCTCCTTGAACTTCTTTAGCTTTTGTGACCTTCGCCATGCAGGAAATGATTTGCGATGTCCTCCCCTCTTGTATTCTTTAGGCGAATAGCTATAATTTTTGTCAGAAGAGGAGGAAGGTGAAGAAGAAGGAGAAGAGGGTGACCTCTTCCTAGCCCTTTTCTTCCTTTGTTTCCTCTCTTGCCTTTCAAAATGATGAGGAGAAGGACTATGTGTTCCTCTTGGGAGGAGTGGGCGATCGCCTAGACCGCCGTCTTCGTGGAGCCACATCTTCAGAGGAACTTAAACTTTCATTGCTTTCTTGCTCTTTGGATTCCTCCTCTCGAATGGGAGAGAGTCTTCTTTTGGGGTTCTCTTCAAGAGGCCTCCTAAGCTCTCTCTCCTCTTGGAGAGGAAGGGAAATTCCATAAGCACGAATTTGTTGAGTAACTTCGGCTTGCAAAGCAGGGTTGCCCACAGCTTGCTGCAACCTAGTGACGAGATAATTCACAAACATGGGAGCATCATCATTAGCACCTTCATGTGCAAAATCAAAGCTATCAATGTTCATTCTACTCTCTTGATTATTGTCAGCCATGTTAACAAAATTTATGTATGTACTTAGTGTATGCTTTGGCAATTCAAAACCTTAGTTGCCACTCCTCTTAGCCTTTGAAAATCGGCTCTTAAGTATCTACACCCACGGCTCGAAGTGGTTAATTATAGAGAGTAGAGGAGTAGGTCTAACATAGCAGAGTTGCCAAGGGCTAGCTCCTTTCGGACTTCTTATGGCTCAATAATGGTAAAGCCGTAGGCAAGTCTAAAAAGACTCCATTATTAAGTCCAAAGCTCTTGAGGTGTGTACCATCCCCCACATAGTGGGCTCAACAAAACCGATATTAGATCCTAGTTCCACTTACCCTTATATAATTAACAACATCAACCATTTATAAGCTACTTAAGGACTTCTCTTCTTAAGCAAGAAAAGAGAAACCAAATGCTCTGATACCAATGTAATGGAATTGGCCTATTTAACTTGAGAGTACCGGAAATTAATGAGAGTACTTTTGAGAAATGACTTTGTGAGCATAACGGGTGAACATAATTGAAGATAGCAACATAATCATAGCAATTAGTTAACTTGGCATGAACAATACTTTTGCAAGAGAGATAATTTAGAGAACATGACAACAATTGAGGACCGGATTTATGTGGAGCCGGTCCCCCCTCCAATAGGCATTTGTATTATGATTTCTCCCATTAAGAGAGACTTGTTACAATACAATCTTTGTGTTCCTTGTGACCTAGGTGATGCAATGAAGATGGAAAGCTTCATGCATCACAAACATAACATAAATTTGAAGAAAGATTTAACTATCCCAAGCCTCAGTCCCAAGACCTCAAACACCTTCGAAGGTGGAGTAGCAGGGAATGAGTGTAGGGAAGAGGAAGAAGAAACATTTCGTAGGAGAAAGAATTAGTTCCTCACTTATCATAACTCTTGTTGCTAGCATACATAATAGCATAGTAATGAAGAAGAAGGAGATGTCAAGCTTAAGCATTGTAGCATGGCTCTTGGTTGGATTTGCACTCCATATCCAAGAGTGTTGGTGTAGGCTCTCAACCTCCACTTTCTTGGAGAAGGAGAGGGAGCTCTTGCACTTTGCATAGCACACAATGAGAGTGTTTGTGAGTGTGTGTGGGTGAGTATACCCCCTAAGCAACCCCCCTCCTTGCTAGGTCGACCCCCTCTTCTAGCTCATCATTGAAGCTCATTGGCTCTTGCTAAGCCTAGCCAATCACAAGCTTGGGCCATTTCTAGCAATAGGTGTAGTCTTGGGACAAGTGTCCCCATTTCTACTTTGAGAGAGAGGACTTGATAAATGCAAAAACAATTAGATAATTTCAGTAATTTATCATTGGACCCCTTTGAAGCTTATCCAATAGGATTCAAGCATCTCATGAAGGTAACATAGGTAGGGGCCTGACATGTGTCCCTGCTGCCTCTTCATGCTTGGTCCTTCCTTGTGTGTGTGAGTGTGTATTCTCTCTCTATCCCCTAGGAAAAGGGCTCTCCCCCCCTCTTGTAGGGATGCTTTTGACTTTTGGTGCTCAAGCACCTTAGTCATCAAGCATGACAATGCACTTGAACTAGGGGTGTTCCCACAAGCATCTTAGGCAAGCATGTCAAAGCACCTCGATCACCTTAATCAAGTAGCAAGCAAGCACCTCAAGCGTGTAGCAGGTCAAGCACCTCAAGCACCTTAATCAAGCACCTCAAGCATGACAAGCACCTCAAGCATGACAAGCACCTCGAGCACGACAAGCACCTCGAGCTTGGGCCGGGTTCCCGCCTCAAGCTCAGCCCTAGCTTACCTAAGGTCAAAGGACTTTTACATACATTATTGGAGGTCTTCAATGAAGCTATCCCTAAGGTCTTATGCTCCATTGTTAGCCTTGCTCTTTGATAGAACATCTCTCATTTGGGCCCCTTTACTATTGGCCCCGTGTTGAGATAGATCTATAAGCACATATCTATATCTTAACACTTGTTCCTGTTTATTCTCCCACATTAAGTGATCAATTTAATATGAGAAAATCATTTGGGTTGGTTAGATATTAGATTTTATGACACTGTGCGTGGGACATTGCTTCTCTTCAGAATCCCGTGTCAATAGTTTTGGCATTATCACTCTTCCTACATCCCCTGGGTGTATTGGTTCATATTCTTGTCCATACCTATCGACAAAATTGATATTGGTTCCCGTTGATGTGTCATAAGAAAACAAGTACATGACTTTGCCTTTGGTTAATTCATTTACATGGGGCTCCATGCAACGGTAGTGAGAGATGACCCTATCATCCCCGTGCTTGTAAATCCCAATATTTTAATGAATTGTAGCCGCTATTGACACTCTCTTGTCATGAATGTAAAAGACTCTAGGAAGGTTAAGTTTAGGAGGTAGTTCTTGGGTCTCCATGACCATCTTCCCTTTTGCCATGTTATCGCCATACCGATTGTAGTTTTTTGGGTCTTTCACAATGATGTAGTGGTTCCCTTCTTCATACAAGAATCTATCACCATCATCATTTACTAGAATTTTTTCTAATCCTCTAGCAGGCCTATCTTCAATACATATGCAATAACATCCTCGAGCATGCATGTAAACTAAGTCTTCATGGGTGTTTGCTCGCTTTAGGAAGATTGTCGTGTATTTTGGTGTGGTCAAATGGGTTTGGGAGGTACTACTCCCTATAGCCCCTTACTGTTGGAAGCCTCTTAGTTGCTGGTTAGCCATCAAGTGATATGATTTTCCAAAAGAGGTGTTAGTATCCCTGCCCTCTTCTATGATTGGAGCTAGGGGATCTATCTTGGCTTGGTTTACACACTCCTTTGTTGATACTAGACTCTCTTGGTCAGTTGTTGCTCTGTTGTCTCTCACAAGATATGTACTTGATCTTAAATACATGAAAAAAGAAAGATACACAAAAATCCCAACCTCTTACTTGTGAAGTTAGATAGCTCCTTGTGCAACCTTTGCTCTTAGTAACGTGGATATTTGTGTACACAAGATCAAGCACTTTGCCTCTTGGATCTTTTGAGTGATTAGTCCAATTTTCTCTTCGAAATCTTCACCAAAATTCAAAAATTTGCAAAAATTTTCAAATCTAGGTCAAGATTTGACCAATCAAAGCCTAATCTTTACTAAGGTCTTTGACAGTGATTCTAGAGTCCTTCTGGTTCAACCAAGGTATTTCTGGAAACCTGGCAAGATGGCCTACAGGTTGGTATGGTCAAATTTTAAAGCTGGACCAAATGGATGGAATCGTGGCTGGATACACTGGTACGCTTTTTGAGCCTAGTCAATTCATGTTGGTTGGCCACTACCTGATGAGTCTTTTGACACTCTATATGAAGTGTTTTGACACTTCTTCGTCCCTCTTTGATCAATTATCAAATTTTTGCTTTTGACATTCAGATTTTGGCTGATTATTGGGGCTTTTATTGGTTCGTGTGAGTCAAGGAGGGTATATCTCAGATCCTTGCACTGCTAGGAATCAAATGCACCAACTTGGTCCCAATTTGGCACATATGGTAACTACCACGATAGATGGCTTTGGAGTGATTTTTGAATTCTGGCACTTCTAGTGGCTTCCCAATCACCTGTATAGTCTTTTGCACCTATGTGTCACTTGCAGTTTTGAAGTTTGACCTATCAAAAGTCAAGTTAAATCCACGGGTCTGGTCACTTAAGCAATTTTGCTTGTTTTGACCCAATTTTTGAACATTTTTGACTTGTGAAAAGTGGATTTGGCAAGTATGGGGCTTGGGACCTTGTTGGTATGCTCTGTAGGTAAAAATGTGGCAGGTGGTAGCAACCACAGTAGGTTCCTTACCTTTGGGGCTTCCCGATGACACCTTGTATCACTCAAAATAACCATTTTTTGACCTCTGTCCACCAAAGATTGAAGTCCAGCTTAGCCAATTACTATGGAACCTACTCTAACTCACAGCTCATGACTCAAACAATTAGCCAAAATTTCAAGATATATTTCCTTGGAGTATATGCAAGTACACAAACAAGAATTCCTCAATCCACACACGTCGTTCTCAAGTTATGCACACTTCTTGCATGTTCAGTCACTTTACTATCAAAAGTCACAATATGGCATCCAAAAGCAACTTTGGCTAGTCTAAGCAACACCAAAACATAATTTCAACCTAACTACTACTCCTACATCTATCCTAAATAACAAAGTAACAAAATGAAAAAAAAAACCGGAATAAAAAGTGATAGCGGGGCGAATGATAGCGAAATTTTTGAATCTAGTCCCAACTCACCACAACTGCCTCTAAACACAATTTACAACAAGACGCAAAGCGTGGACTCAATGCACAATGCACTAAAACCAACAACTAAGGTCGTCCTAACCTATAAGGTAACCAAAAGAGAACACCCTTAACAACTTAAAACAAGAAAATAAACACACTAGACAACCTAGAGCTAAAACCGCTCATTGCACTGCACACGCACACACACACACACACACACACACACACACACACACACACACACACACACACACACACACACACACACACACACACGCACACGCACGCATGCACGGGTGAGCATGCGTGCGTGCGTGCACACACACACACACACACGCGTGTGCATGCGCGCGCACACACACACACACACACACACACACTTATGGCTAGTTCTGGCATGTTGAAATTTCCTTGGTATATTTTGCCATGACTGTTGGTCCGGGGTGCCCTTGGTGTATAACCGGCTTGGATTAAGTAGGATTAAAAAAAAAGTGGTACCTCATGGTATCTAAACCTTGGTGGTAAGTGGGGTTGACATTTTTCCTTGCTAAATTCTTGGTTTGATTGGATAAGTTTTGAACCCCGGGTGAAATGATGGTTTGAATTTACTTGAGGGTGGTACCTTAATGGTAACTAACCCTTGTAATTAATCAGGGTTATGAGCTTGTGGCAGATTTCATGGCTCTGCATACCCTTTACGTTCCAATTAAACTCATGGTGGCTCCCTCTTGGCGAGTCTGCACTACTGTTCTATCTCATCCCCCCCCCTCTCTCTCTCTCTATTGCCCCTCTCTATACGAGGCGACACTGCTGGTTACCTCTACCTCTTGATGTTGGGCCTGCCTTACCTGTGCAAGTGGAAGGTTGCCACTAGCTCCAAATGTGCTCTCTCTCCCTCTCTCTCTTCCCCCTTCTCTCTCTGTACTTGGCAGCGCTCTTGCACCAGACACCTAATGAGGTCGAGCCCGCTTTACAACTGTGAAGGAAGGTGCTACCTGCTCCAAACCCTATAAAAAGGTGAGCTTTACATGCTCACTTAGCATTGGTGGTGTGTGTGTGTGTACTTGGGTGTAGGAGTCTGTACATTGGGACTGTATACGTCTTTTCCTACAAAGGGGTAGTGTTAAGTATTGGATCTATGGAAAAGGGCAAGGAGAAGCACGCCATTGTGGAGCTGGTCGATTTGACTCAATCTCAGGTGATTTTTGGCATTAAAATGGACTACTGTCTGACCGTTTGATGGGTTGTAATTCTCTAGTTGTTGGTATTCCTCATGCATATGTTGGTAGAGGTACTTGAATGGCAACTTATGCTATACCATTTTTGTATTTATTGCACTGATCGGTTTTACTCACCTTGTGAGTTAGGAATGAGTGTTAAATGGCTTATCATATGCATGTGTATGTGCACCCTTTTGCTGTCTTTAGCTTTGGGTTATAACTTCCCTTTTAGGCTAGGGATGTCTGTCAATACATTTCTACGGATAAGCATATAAAGTATCATTGATAGATTGTATCCTCTTTCAAACACTATTACCTTGGTTGGGTTTTTTTAAAAAAGGGTGTAAGGATAGAAATTTTGCTAAATTTCTGATGTATGACCCTTTATAGAGGGGTTAACCCACTTATGGGGTATAAAACAGCAGCCTGTATGTTCTGATAAGGCTGCAGTGGAGGTTATACTTTGGTGGTTGTACCTTTGGGATGGTTGCCAAGTTGACTATTCCGGTGCAAATATGGTCCTTGCTATTTGTTTATTGGGCAAAATGGATTAAATGGGCCATATGAATGGTTGGAAATGATGGTTGGTGGCCGAATATGGTTATGGTTTGGATGACTTGTGGAATATGGTAATTATGGATGCTCATGGGGCCGTATGTGGTTTGTCATAGGCATGTAAAAAAAGCATTGGAAGGTGGTACTCTCTTTCATTTACTGGATAATGGATGCAGTGATTGTGGGGTCTCCTTTTTAAAAGAAAAGGGGGGGGCTATGATTGGTGTTCTTCTTAAAATACCTGGTGAATGACCCTATATGATGGGGTGGATATACTTAGGGGTGTAAGACAATGGCCTGTAATTTCAGTAAGGCTGCCATTGTGGTGTACTTCTGTCGTTTATCCTATGGATTGGTTATCAAGCATACCTTTCTTGCCGTTTTGGTGTTGTGTATTTAGAGTTTTGGCAGGTTTGTTCATATTGGCCGAGTATGGTTGGTTGGAAACTTGGTTATGATTGAAGGTGGCCGTTGTGTTGGGTTAGGGTAGATGGTTGATAGGGTTGTATGTGGGCTTCTTCTTGTGGCCGTAAGTAGATACTTATTGCATCATTATTATAGACCTTGGCAGCACACATTTTGGGAACATTTGAGGAAATATGGAATAACACATCTATATGGGCTATGAATTAAGGTATTAGTACTCATACTTATTACCTTACATTTGGATTTCAACTTTGACTAAGGGGGCGTAGGACTTATTTACTTAATGTCTTTTTATGTTACAGGCGACTCCAAAGTATAGATTGACTACACATATGAGCACTATAACGGACCCAAAAAAAATAGCGGCCATTAATGCCAAACTCTGTAAAGTCCAGAAACAAGTATATGTGGGCCACTCTGAGGCTAAAATGCCTCATAAAACTCGTCTCCGGCCTTACCTCATGAGAGCTTGTAAAGCACAACGGGCTTCATATGGTTTTTAACCTTGTAAATGATTTTCTCGGAATATATGATTAACTTGACCTTTCTTATTATTTGTCTTTGAAAGAAATCTAGTTGGGTGACATCTATAACATGTGGGATACCCATGCATCACTTGCAAGGGCACCAATGCTAACTAAATGTTGTGTTGTTTCCATGGGTGCAGGTGAGGGTTATCTTCTCAACTATGGTTTTCAAAGTTCCCTGGTTTGAAGATGGCAGACTTATTTATCTCAGGCTCTTGATTATCTTATACTTGTGTATAAAGTTTGTTATGTACTATGAATGGTAGTTATACCACCTTTTCATTGACATAGTTTCTAGTGTCTTTTGTAATTTGAAAGGATTCTTTGTTGTTTATGCTATAAATTTTTACTGGAAAACACACACATACACACACGCACGCATGCACACGTACGTGCGCGTGCATGCACCCACACACACACACACACACACACACTCTCTCTCTCTCTCTCTCTCTCTCTCTCTCTCTCTCTCTCTCTCTCAAACATAACAGATTGAGCATGTACACGATGCCAAGAGTATGATGAAGCAGCACATGAGATTTCATTAGCAATGCTTACCCACGAAGAGTAGTGAGCATGCAAGTGTACTCTTCACTATGTGTGCTCCAAAGTTAACCGATCCCTAATAATTATAAATTTTGGCTTATGTACCCAAGATTAAAAATTGGGTATTTGGCTAGAAAGGGATAATTACTTCAAAAATGTGATGGACTAGGGTATCTAATCTCTTCATTAAGTACAAAATTGTTTGAAAATAATCAAAGTCTTCCGGGTTTAGGATTTATAATGCTAGCTTAGGTGAAAAATAAACGATTAAGTGGAAGAAGCTTTGCATACCCATGTAAATTGGTGTGATTGAGTTCTTTGCTTCAACAAAGGGTGTTTTTGCAAGGAGATGGCTAGGTTGTTGCATGTGCAAGGCAACCCTTAATAAAAATGGCTATAACTAGAGCTGTGATCATCCAAATCATGCAACTAGGACTAAAAGAAAGCTCTTATTGAGCTCTACGTAGCCATGGTATCACTTTTATGTTTTAACACTAGTTTGTGTTTGAGACACTTAAGTGGCTTTGCACCTCATTCTATAAAATTGGCTCTAGAACTATCTATTTTTCAAGAAACCCTGATCCTAGGATATTATTGAGGTCCTATGAAATAGAGGAAAACTATAGTATACCATTTATCCTCAAAAAGTGTAGAATAAAAAAAATTAATTTTTAAAAGCAGTAAGAAACCACAAAACTGGCTTTTAAATTTAACAGCATACATGTTTTTGAAGCCTCAAACATGTCGATAGTTTTTCTTCTAAAAATAGTATATGCATAGATTTTCATTGAGTACGTATCCACGTATTTTTCAAAAAAGTTAGAGGCTTGAAGACATTGAAACTTTTTTGAAAAATACATGGATATGTACTCAATGAAAATCTATGCTATAAAAAAACTTGAGCGATTTTTGTTCAATAGTACCTAGAAGATGCCTCTTAAAAAATAACAAGTTTACATGAAATTATTTATTTCTATTTTTTTCAACTCCCTACATGTCTTAAGAACAAATCCCTGAAAGGTTTTGATGACTTTGTTTGTAGTCTATGAGAACAAGAATTTACAAAAAGTTGCTTATAGCCATAAAAGTGGCTCACGTTCCCACAGCCCTAGTGTTAATAACGAAAAAATACAACAAACTTTAGGAATGGCTTGTCCACGAGCCATTTGCACATGTGAGCTTGCAAACAACTACATACCTAAACTCATGCTCTCTCTCTCTCTCCCTCTCTTTCTTTCTATCTCTCTCTCTCTCTCTCTCTCTCTCTCTCGCTACCTCTAAGTCTCTCTCTTTCTCTCTATCTCCCTCTCTCTTTCCCTCCTGTTATCTCTCTCTCTCTCTCTCTCTCTCTCTCTCTCTCTCTCTCTCTCTCTCTCTCTCTAATAGACACGCCGCAAGTCTGATCTCGTCGACCTCCCCTTGGGCGAGGTGCAACCCTTGGGGGGGGCACAACCCAATGCCGCCCTATGCTCTCTCCCTAGGCTGCTACTATGACAACACTGTGCCTTGTGTTCTCTCTCCAGCCTGCAACTGTGACCTCGACTGCGACTGTGGCTTCCGGCTTCCGGCTTCGACTGTTCGTTTTCCCTCATCACGCACAGAAGGCGATTGTTTTGACTGTCAAGCTTGGCGTTTCGACTTCTTGAACTTCATAACATTGAATAAAACACAAGCCCTAGTTCCCACGAGGCAACAAGCAAGCTCCTAAGCCATGATGCAACCTGGAAGTACCAGATAGTGTCAAGAGTCGAGGTAAGCCAATCCTCGACTCTTAGAGAGATGAGAGCGTCACTCACCCCTTGCTTGAGGAGGTGCCCCATTAGTCTGTGTTCGGTGGTGGTACGCCGACGCGCAAGACCAAACAATAGAGACAAGAGCTATTGGGCGAATTAGGCGTGGCGCATGGTGACCCTCCCACTAGCTCTACTTGGACAGTTCCTCCTCTAGCGTCTCAAGAGCACTTTGAGCTAGAGGATGGGCATATGTTAGACATGTGTGATGAGTTACTGTCTCATGGACGCAACGTGTACGAGGAGGATTGTCAGCCATGCACTCGACGGGCAGCGACAACGGAGAACGGATTGCTGATGAGTGCCAAAACACCTCTTTATGATGGTGCACAATACTCGGTGCTCTGGGCATCGTTGAAAGTCCTCAACTGGCAATAAAAAATTTGGTTGGAGCAATGTAAGTGTAGATGCACTCCTTGGGTAAGTTTGTTATATGACTTTTTATACATCTCTCTTGCTTCATGGTGCCTGCTTGCAATTGTATTAATACACTTTTTTCTTGTAGTTTGATGAAAAAATGTTGCCAAAAGATCACCACATGCCTCCACATTGCCAATGAGCTAGATGGTATGTCACTGCACTTGGCATGGAGTATGAGCGCATCCACGCGTGTGTCAATGATTGCATACTATACCACAATGAGCACGCATATGCTACCTCATGTCCGGTGTGCAAGGAAGCATGCTACAAGACCGGAGTGAGTGAAGCACACTTACCCCGCAAGGTATTGAGACATTTTTCATTAATCCCTCACATTCAACACAAAGCATGCTACAAGACCGGAGTGAGTGAAGCACACTTACCTCACGTGGCATGCCAACCACCGCTCAAATGACCGGAGTGAGTGAAGCACACTTACCCCGCAAGGTAAGTGAGTGAGTGAAGCATGCTACAAGACCGGAGTGAGTGAAGCACACTTACCCCGCAAGGTATTGAGACATTTTTCATTAATCCCTCACATTCAACACATGTTTAAAAGCAGGTCTATCGTGGAGCTTCTCACGTGGCACGCCAACCACCGCTCAAATGATGGAATGATGCATGTCCCTGCCGATTCACCTGCATGGAGGCACATCGAAACTCAATGCCTAGAGTTTGGAATGGAGCCTCAACACTTGAGGCTTGGGTTAGCAAGTGATAGTGTCAACCCCTTTGGCACTAAGTCTACTTCATGGAGCACTTGGCCTGTGGTGATCGTCAACTACAATATTCCACCATGGGAGACAACCCTTTCCTTGATTATGCCAAGGAAGTACAAAATGGTGAATATTGATGTCTACCTCAAGTCCCTCATTGAGGAGTTATGGAGAGGCATCCCTGTTGTAGATGTCTCACTTCCAAAGGGGGGAGGAGAGAAGCCATTGTGAGGGGAATCTATGCACAACTATCTTGGGCTTGGATAGATTTTTAGTGTCTCCCTTTCCCTTCTCTCTCTATTTCTCTCCCTCTAGTTTGAAGCTTCTCTATAACGATATGATATCTATGAAGGGTTGTCCACATCGGGCCACAATGCTTGTCCTACTTGCGGGCCATCATTGGTAATGGAGAGGCCAGATGCCTTGCACAAGGTAACCTATCAAAACAACCATCGTTTCTTACCCCAAGGTCATTGCAAGTACAAGGCTCCAACAAATGGGAAGACACCTCTAAAGCTCACGATGGCAAATTGGGCAACTATTTGGGAAGAGCACTACAACAATAATCCGGCTTCGAGTAATCCACCAGAAGGTATATCAAGGTATTCCATATTATTAAGGCTTCCATATTGGAAGGACTTAAAAATACAACACCTCTTGGATTCCATGCACATATTCAAGAATGTAGCCCGCACAGGAAGAGGATGCATTTCCTCGATCGGTTCTTCTTAGTCAAATCCACCTCTTGGCTCACGTGGTTGAGGATATCGCTATATGAGGAGTAGTGCATGCATGATGGATGTTCTTTTATGTAATGGAATTTGCCTATTCAATTTGAGAGTAGCGGAATTTAATGAGAGTACTTTCAAGAAATGATTTTGTGAGCATAGCGGGTTGACATAATTGAAGATAGCAACATAATCATAGCAATTAGTTAACTTGGCATAGACGATACTTTTGCAAGAGAGAGAATTTAGAGAACATGAAAACAGTTGAGGACCGGATTTATGTGGATCCGGTCCCCCCTCCAATAGGCATTTGTATTATGATTTCTCCCATAAAGAGAGATTTGTTACAATACATTCTTTGTGTTCCTTGTGACCTAGGTGAAGCAATGAAGATGGAAAGCTTCATGCATCACCATCATAGCATAACCTAAACTTGAAGAAAGCTTTAACTATACCAAGCCTCAGTCCCAAGACCTCAAACACCTTCGAAGGTGGAGAGAGCTAGCAGGGAATGACGGTAGGGAAAAGGAAGAAGAAACATTTCATACGAGAAAGAGCTAGTTCCTCGCTTATCATAACTCTTGTGCTAGCATACATAATAGCATAGTAATGAAGAAGAAATATATGGCAAGCTCAAGCATTGAAGCATGGCTCTTGGATGGATTTGCACTCCATAGCCAAGAGTGTTGGTGTAGGCTCTCAACCTCTACTTACTTGGAGAAAGAGAGGGAGCTCTTGCACTTTGCATAGTACACAATGAGAGTGTTTGTGAGTGTGTGTGGGTGAGTATACCCCCTAAGCACCCCCCTAGCTTGCTTGGGTCGACCCCCCCTTGTAGCTCATGCTTGAAGCTCATTGGACCCCTCCAGGCCTAGCCAATCACAAGCAGGAGCCATTACAAGCAACAGGGATAGCCTTGGGACAAGTGTCCCCCTTTCCCCTTTGAGAGAGAGAGGACTTGATAAATGAAAAATCAATTAATTAAATATCCTTTATTATCATTGGACCCCTTCGGTGGCCAACCAATAGGTTTCAGGCACACCATGAGGGCAACATGAGGAGGAACTTGACAAGTGTCCTTGCTGCCTCTTCAAGCTGGGGCTTCCCTTGTGTGTGTGTGTGTGTGTGTGTGTGTGTGTGTGTGTGTGTGTGTGTTCTCTCTCATCCCCCCCCCCCCCCCCCTTGTAGGCTCGCCCCCCTCCTTGTAGGGATCTTTTTGACTTTGGATGAGCAAGCCCCTTAGTCATCAAGCATGACTAAGCACTTGAAGTAGGGGGTGTTCCCACAAGCATCTCAGGCAAGCTTCTCAAGGCACCTCAAGCACCTTAATAATGCACCAAGTCAAGCACCTCAAGCATGGAGCCAGTCAAGCATCTCAAGCATCTTAATCAAGCACCTCAAGCATGACAAACACCTCAAGCAGGACAAGCACCTCAAGCACGACAAGCACCTCGAGTTTGGGCCGGGTTCCCACCTCAAGCTCAACCCTAGCTTACCTAAGGTCAAAGGACTTTTACACACATTATTGGAGGTCTTCAATGAAGCTAACCCTAAGGTCTTATGCTCCATTGGTTAGCCTTGCTCTTGATATACCATCTCCCATTTGGGCCCCTTTACTATTGGCCCCGTGTTGAGATAGATCTATAAGCACATATCTATATCTTAACACTTGTTCCCGTTTATTATCCCACATTAAGTGATCAATTTAATATGAGAAAATCATTTGGGTTGGTTAGATATTAGATTTTATGACATTTTAAGAGAGGTTTTTAGAGACTCTCAAAGACTTTGTGTGGCTACGATCTCAACCAAAGGCATGTATGGCAGAAGGGTGGATCGTGCAAGAGGCATTTGTTTACATCTCAGAGTATTTGGCACAAGTTGATCCCTCAATGCCTTGCATGTGGTCAGACGTAGAGGATGCAAGGATGAATTCACACTTGCCAAGTGGAAAGGGAATATTATTTAACATGGATATGAATCTATCTCGAGTGGTCAATAAATTTTGTATTCTCAATGCAAAGGCTATGACCAAGTGGGTGGACTTGTGGACAATGGTAAAGGCAAGGCGTTTGTAGGAGAGAGAAGCATGGAAACAAGTACATGGAGGAAGGAGGGTACCCCCAATGCCTAGACACCTTACATGTTTCCAAAATTTCATAAGTGCGGAGTGGATTCATGAGAGAATGACTGAAGCAAAAGCGCAAAGAGAAGACATCACCGACAAAGAATGGGAGTATGCATGAGGTTGCAAACCAAAGGTAGACTACTCATATACCTAAACCATATTGGTCTAAGCGAGGATGATTGCCATGATGATGATGATGATGAGACGGAGGATGACAAATTTGAAGATGATGAAGCCAACGCATCTACACTGACGACAATTCTATTTCTCTCTTTATTGATTTAGGATCTATGGTCTTAGAATTGGATGACGCTTCTTGTAGGGATCATTTGGAAGATGATTCATAAACATTTTGTATACTTTAAGTTATAATTGTTTTTGCTGTGTCATCCATTCATCTCTCTCTCCCTCCCTTTTTCTCTCTCTAATTTTTTGAAGCATGCTAGACTATGTTAATCAAGTGGTAGTGATTAATTTAATTGATAACAAAAGTGTAGACCATGTGCACATTGCTGCAAAATAAAGCTTGAGAAAACTAACATAGGTGCTACCGTCTCGTAAAATGTGGACACACTTCACTCTATCATGCCCATGCCTCGACAGAAGATGTGTCCATGTTTAGATTCTCATCTCTAACAATGCTTGCTTTACGTGGAGCCACATGCATTACTTTAGGATGGAGTAAGCCCTTTGTTGTTTCATTTTTATCCACATAGCTAACTATTGTTCCATGTTTTCATATCTTTTTTAGTATTTGAAAATTTCATATAATGTTCTTTGATTTTTATTAAGGAGAAGGGAAACACCAAAACAAAGGGAAACACTAAAATTTGAATGTTTAAGCCAAAATCTGAATGTTTAAGCGCTAAAGCGGGTTTTGAGAATAAACGTGATAATTTTTGCGGCAATAACAAAAGAAAATGTAGAGGTAATGAGTGCGAAAATAAGCTTGGTAATATAAAAAAGTCCCCCCCGTCCCGCCCCCACCCCCCCGTCCTCCCTCTTCTCTCCCCAACTGATTTTGGACTCTCTCTCCAAAACGCGATAAACAATTAGAGATTTTCATAGTGATGCATGGTGACATCCTCCTTGTGTGCTCGGGTCACTCCTTCTCGACAAGGTGGCTTCCATGTTAGAAAGTTCTAATCCCTTTTTTGATACCAATTTGTATATGCTCGGTTGGCTCTCATGTTAGCCAAGTTACTACTTGTTGTTGGTATGTTGGAGTTTAGATGCCATGGCTCGGTGTGAGATTAATGGCTTGCTCTATAAATTTCTTGGTTTTAATACATTTATCACTCACAATTTGTGAGTTTCGCAAGAAAAGAGATATGAAATATCTCCCATGTAAGCCTACTAAAGGGTGCAAGGATGTGAGAATCCCATAAAAAATAATAAAAAGCTCTCTAAAAAATGGAGAAGGGTGGCTTGCATTACAACACAAAACCACTTCCCCCTTTGATGTGCATGCTCTTTTCCCCTCTTTAGCTTCCCTTGCGATACTTCACACCCACTATCATCTCCCCCCCACCTCTCTCTCTCTCTCTCTCTCTCTCTCTCTCTCTCCCCTTTTCATGCTAACTGGAAGTTGTATATTACCGACCACATTGACACTCACACTATAGAGCTCTCTTCCCTCTCCCTCTCCCTATTGCCCCCCCCCCCCCCCCCCCCCCCCCCTCCCGCTCTCTCTCTCTCTCTCTCTCTCTCTCTCTCTCTACACACATGCAAACAAGGGGCGTACACGCACACACATACAGAGATACTCCACACACACTGTAAGGGAATTTATTTGTGATACACCAATAATTAATTATTACAAATGACAGGTGGCAAAAGCTGAGGACTTTGCAAAGGGATAACAAGATTATGGATATTTATTTATTAAAGTGCCCTTTATGAGCTACAATCGGCAGACGGATAGTTTGTATGCTTTTTTAGCATTGAAAACATCTATACATAAATACGTGCAAGAGAAAAATGTTCACTCTTGCACGGAGAGAGATTGCACCCAATGTCTATGTATTGCTTCTCTCTTCTCACCTCTCCTCTCTCGTCGTGCCGGTGTAGCACTCTGCTTTAGGAGGTGCATCTTGCACATGCTCTCCTACTCTCTCTCGCTCTCTGTCTCCTGTATCGTTGATTATGTGCTTGTGGGATTCACCAAGTATGCAGATTTGTTGTTTTATGACATGTAGCATGTTATTTTTAGTATTTTTTTAGTGCCCTTGGGCCCCTATGCTCTCGGCTTTTATAGCGGTATCAAAGCTTTGACAATGTTTATGAGGATGCAAGTTAACCTATGGAGAGCTCCAAGGGCCAGAGCTAACTTATCTTTCATCATGCACTAATTTTCTTTTGTTCTTCTTTAGTATGTTGTAGTATGTCGTTGTAGGTATATATAAGGCTAGCTTATCATTAATTGTTTCAATAAAGTGAGATAACAAGAGAGAAATATCATCCATGATCTTTCACTTCTTCTTAAGCACATCAAATCTAGTAAATGTTGCATGTTGAATACGATTTACAACACATTTAAATGGTCAACATAATTTCATAAGCAATAATAACTCAGATCCTATAAGAGAGGAGAAGAAGATAACTATGTAAAAATTAAATAAATGCTTTTGGCTCAAAAGAAGAAGTAGACGTAGAACGAGAATGAAATTTTTTTGGTGGCGTAAGTAGTATGTCCCTAAAACGGGAGTTGAATTTGGTAGTCCTGACAAGAGCAGATTTGCATGCCCCTTTGTGTATGCAGGTAGATTTGCCGTTGGCTATATGGCAAGCTCTCTGTCGCTCACGATATATGGGATACACAGGCGGAAGGGAGGCAGTGTTGCTTCTATGGTTGCCTCAACCTGTGCAAAGGTTGCTTCTGTGGATTGAGGGATGTCTTAGCCTACGCGAGCAGTGTGCAACGAAAAAAGGGAAGGAGAGAACGATTGTGGGAAAAGGGGGGGGGGGGGGGGGGGGGGGGGGGGGGGGGGGGGGGGGGGGGGGGGGGGGGGGGGATATTGGGAGCATCTCGCAATTAATGGTTTTTTTAAATATGTACCAGTATGAGAGAGACAGAAGGTGAGGAAGCAAGTAGAAGATGGCGAGTTATCTCTTTACCATCAAGGCCACCAACGCTATGTAGGAGAATTAGAGATCCGCGAAATAGGATCAAGAAAAAGAAGAGGAACAACACGGAAAGATCTTGCCTTGTCTTTTGGTCCAACTCCCTTATAGGGAGGTTGATTTTATTCCTAGTCGCGGGAAACAACCCTAAGGACTTACAAAAAGAAAGAGGAAAAAATTAAAAAAGCCTTCTCGGCTCTGAACAATGGCATCGTAGAAGAGCTTTGTAATAGCAAGCACGCACAGGCAATGAGCAAAGACATGTGTTAACAGCTAGAGCATAAGCATTCACTGTGACCATTGGAACTGTAAAGGCCATGCAAATTGTCGCTGAGTCAAAAAACCATGGTGCAATCCTACTCGTGAATGCATGACTCTCTCTCTCTCTCTCTCTCTCTCACTGCAACAACAATGGCTAATTCTACAAGGCAATCAGGGCAACTCATGTAAAAGTAACTTATTAATTTATTAAATGTGGACTTCTTTCCACCTACCTCTATTCCCAAAGTCCTTACACCTAATTCCCACATGGACCCCTTCCACCTATGTAAGCCTCAACATGTGTCTATTTTCACCAACATATAATTCACATGTGATGGGTAATCCTCACTCCCTCAACTTGTATATAAATCCCATTAGATGCCCTCATTTGTAACAAGGTGTTCTTGCTCCATTCAAGTGCAATCTATTGTCATTGCTCTATTTCTATCTTGCACTCTCTTATGTCTTGACATTAGCATATTAATTAACACTGATATTAATCACATTTAAGTTAATCTCTAAGTTCTCACATGGTATTAGAGCGATAGAACTTAAGGTTAGTTTTTCTAATTAGCG
This sequence comes from Adiantum capillus-veneris, assembly GCF_014529385.1. NCBI lineage: Eukaryota > Viridiplantae > Streptophyta > Polypodiopsida > Polypodiales > Pteridaceae > Adiantum > Adiantum capillus-veneris. The sequence goes on from NC_140944.1 coordinate 9,911,501, forward strand.
CTAAGAGTATTCCATCTCTCTAGCCCACACTCGAAGCCTCACTCTCCATTCTTTTTAAGGAATCTGGAACCTCGAAAGATGGTCGAGTTAGCTTCTTCATCTTCCGCATCCACCTACAAGACCCGCTACATTATCGACAAGCTTAACGGCACTAACTACCAAGTGTGGAAGATTCGGATGGATCTCTACCTCACACAGCTACAACTTTGGGACGTCATGTCAGGAGTCGAAGAGCAACCCGACCACCCCGAAGATCCCGAAGACAAAGATTCAACATACTTCATTGACACCTATAATACTTGGCATAGTAGAAACAATAGTGCCAAGATGGAGCTCATTATCCATTGCCAAGATCGTCAAGTCCAAATGGTGAAAAAGCTATTTACTGCTAGCGCCATTTGGAAGTTCTTCGAGAAGAACTATGAGCACACTGACCTCGTCTACCAAGTTTCCCTGATCAAGAAATTGGTAAACACTACCATGCAAGAGGGTCAGTCATCCTCCAAGTTTTTGGAGACGTGGAAAATACTTCTAGATGAAGTACTTATCTCAGGACTTGCCATCCCTGAAGAGCTTCAAAGTATGCTCTTATTGGATTCTTTACCTGCATCATGGAGAGCCTTTATCACTACACAAGCCACCACGGCTAACTTGCAACTACAAAATCTTGTAGCAAAGATTTATAAAGAGGAAACGCTTTGCAACCCACTACAAGAGGCTCTTCATATTAGCGACGCTCACACAACGACGCTCAAAAAAAAATTTCCCGGCGTCGCTATGAGCGTCGCTATGACCGTCGCAAATTTCTTTGTAAATTTGCGACTCTCATAGCGACGCTCATAGCGACGCCGGCTGGGGTAAAAAAATAACCGAGCGCGCCCAAAAACTCAGATCTCAGATCTGAGTTTTTCGGCGCCCTCAAGCAAGGAGCAGGTAACGCTCTCCCTCACACTCTCTCTCTCTCTCTCTCTCTCTCTCTCTCTCTCTCTCTTTTTCTTCTCCACACACACACACACACACACACGAGGAGAGGAAGGAGAGCCAGGTATGCTCCTTCCCTCTCCTCATTCTCATGTTCCCTTCCCCTCTTTCTCTCTCCCTCTCTCTCTCTCTCACACACACACATACACACACACACATAGTGTTTTTGAGAGAGAGAGAGAGAGAGAGAGAGAGAGAGAGAGTACAAACAAAAACAAAAACAAAAACGCACACACACATACATAAACAAAGAATGCACACACACATTGAGAGAGAAAAAGAGAGAGAGAGCATGCATAAGCAAAAAACGCACGCATTGAGAGAGGAAAAGAGAGAGAGAGAACATGCATAAACAAAAAACGCACACATTGAGAGAGGAAAAGAGAGAGAAAACATGCATACGATCCAAAAAAACACACACACATTGAGAGAGAAAGAGAGAGAAACTAATTTAACGTCGTAGGAAACTAATTAAAATTAAAAGACCTAAAGATCTAGCCGACGAGGAGTTGAACTCAAGACCTATTATTCAAGAGGGAAATGGCATAATCAATCTATCATACTTGGCATGGGTGATAGAAAGGTTATACCATTTATCTCTTTTTATTGGCACACACATCCACACACGCGCACACACACAAGAAGAAGAGAGTTATAACGTCGTAGGAAACTATCTTAAAAGACGTTAAAGATTAGGTTATATGTAGACTTACATTAAATTAGATTTAGGTTTATTTTTAACTAGATTTACGTTTATTTAAGCTAGATTTAGATTTACGTTATATTAGATTAGATTTAGGTCTCCATAGACTGGGATGCCTGCATGAAGCGGGTGAAGAAAGCCCTCAATGGAATATAGGGTATTGCTGCCTTCACTCATGGTGGGCTCCGTCGATCCAAAAGTACTGGTGAAATGTCTTCAGAAGATAGGGAAGAAGGTGGATCTTCAGGGCGGCAAGAGTCACTACATCCCCGACACAATGACCATCTAGACAACCTTTAGTCATTAGACTTACGTTAAATTAGATTTAGCTTTATTTTTAGTTAGATTTACGTTTATTTAGATTTACGCTTATTTACGTTAGATCGAGTCCACGCAAGAATTACTTACGGTTTAGGGTTTAGAGTTAGACGAACAGTGAAAAGATCTACTGTGAAAAGATGTTAAGATGAAGTGAAGTGCTACAGCTAGAGAAGAGGCAAAGGGGTTTTGTCCACTACATGCAGTATCATGTAGACGTGGGTGTGTAGATTTCTTGTACCCACAAATATAGGTATTGACCAATAAAGACGAGATTATAACCCGGTGGTTCTGATCTCCGTGCACCTCTAGACCAAGGTGTGCGGGGATTGGACATGACTAGAGAATGTGAGGTAAAGAGAGAGAGAGAGAGAGAGAGAGAGAGAGAGAGAGAGAGAGAGAGAGAGAGAGATAAGACGAAGAATGCAAATAGAATATTAAATTTGTTGTCCAGGTTATAAGTTTTTTATCCTCATTATGAGTAGCGACGAGGATGTGGGACCGTCCAACCGAAACACCTATCTCTCAACGAGGGTCTTATGTCCTTGTAATCAATGCAAGCATGCTGTGCGACGGACAAGACGTGTTTCTTTGCAGCACGTTCGCGAATTTGGCGAGTTCGATCCATCTATTATAGATCGAGTTGTTGCCAATTATAACTCGTCGGACTCTGACGCTGGCCAACAAGCAGCAATCTTGCAACCCAATAGACGTGTTCGCAGGCGCTTTGGTCAAGCAGCATATGTGAGGCCACAAGATGTAGCCTCTGACAGCTCGGGGGATGATCATGCAGAGCACATTCCCAACGAGGCAATGTTTGAGCCCGAGATTGATGAAATGATCGAGACGATCATGGATTCAGAAAGGCTTATCTATGATGATATGAAAAGTGAAGCCGATACGCCATTGTATAATGGAGCACGTATATCTACATTGAAAGCACTCCTGGTTCTTCTCAACATGCAGGCAAAGTTTGGATGGAGTGACACTAGCGTCACAGCGCTTTTCAGGTGATCTATTACAAATAGTTTACTTTAATAGAACTTTAAATGTACAATGATCTGATAGATTTTTACACGACTGTATCATATTTTTATGTTGTGTAGATTGCTGAAAGAGCACATACTACCAGCTGACAATGTGATGCCAGATTCCCGAGATGAAGCAAGAAAGATTTTGCGAAACTTGGGGATGGATTACAATTCTATCCACGCTTGTCCTAATGACTGCATTCTTTTCAGAGTAGAATACACAGACATGGAGAAGTGTCCGAAATGTGATTCCGAAAGATATCGAGTAGATCTCCACGGGACAAAAATTCCACAAAAGGTTTTGCGACATTTTCCTCTGCTTCCTTGTGTGCATGTTTGAGAAACATTTTCCTACTACAATGCTAACCATTCAGGTGCATCTTCTTGTTCACATAGTTGATGAGGTGGAAATAGCTGGCACAGTTCATTCCAGATGGATGTTCTTCTTAGAGCGTTTCATGAAAACGCTTAAGGGATATGTGCGTCAAAAGGCACGTTCGGAGGGTAGCATGGCAGAAGGTTGGTTGGTATCAGAGTCCCTAGTGTACATTGGAGAGTGGCTAGACGGATTTGATAAATCCCGGGACACGCTATGGCGAACCATAGATGATGAGCGCATATCTGGGATTGTCATGTGCAATCTCGGTGTTGAGAAGAAGATGACGGAAGATCTAGAGGCTAAAATCAACCGATTTTGCATGCTTCACAATCCAGTGATGCAAAAGTGGATTTCACAATATGAGGATGCAAAGCAAGAGCGACAAAGGGCACGAATCGAGTGGAGACGCGGAAGACGACCACCGATGCACTATCCAGCGGTTCTGGAGAGCCTACCAACCTTCATGAGCTTAAGATGGTTGCACAGCCAATTGAAAAGCGCACAACAATGCGGTGACAAAGTGACTGAAGAAGAGTGGGAGTACTCTCGGGGTTGTGCGACCAAGGTAAGTTTGCAATGTACGACTAGCAAGTGACTTTATTTATAAACGTTTGAACGGCCACTCATAATCTTTGTTCGTTGTAGTATAAGTCATACACAGCAGCATGGTGTAAAGGTCGACATTTTAGGGTGGAACGAATCGACAAAAAGCGTTTTACTCAAGATTGTGGAATCATGGCAAAATTTGAACAGTCTAGTCGACGACGTTCCTCTGATGCAGATCCTGTGGTGGCGGAACTCACTTACTTCGGCACGCTGCAAGAGATTTTGAGGATCGATTACATAGGATTTTTTGTCGACTTGTTCGACGTGCAATGGTTCAAGATAATCATGGAGGGTCGCAACGCTACTGTGCGTAGAGGAGAGTCTGGTTTTCTTGAGGTGGATTCTACTAAGAAATGGACTGACCTAAGAGACACTTTCGTACTACCCGAGCATTGTGAACAAGTAAGTATGTAAATAGTTAACATCCCCCTTTTACAAGTTATGTGCTTGAAAGCTCTCATGTAAGTTATGTGGCTCTGGCAGGTAATATTTCATCCTACAAAGTCTACATCAAACTGGTGGTACGTCATAGAGGTAGCCCCTCGTAGTGCAAGGACGTATGAAGGCTACCATGTGCCAATCACAACGACATCAATGGAGGAGATCAGAGAAGATGCTCAATCAGAAGCCGCTGCGGTGGTGCCAGATGAGCATCAAGATGCTACTACTCTATATGGGGTGCATGCAGAGGAGCTACAAAATGAAACAGAGGATATGTGTTTAAACGGAGAGCTCTATATAGATATAGGAAGTTATGCTGAGTTATGCGAGGATGAGAGAGAGATCTCTTAAAGCCACAAATATTGTATTTGAACAATTTTGCTCCGTGTTGTAAAAGCTCTGGCTCTCTAAGTACCTTCCATGGTGTATAACGCTCTTTTCTACTCGCGCTCACATCTTTTGATTGAAAATTCTGAGTTTTCGACTTGCCTCTTCTATCACTCGATTCATTGCGTCATTGTATTTATATGCGTCATTACGTCATTGTATTTAATGTTCTTTGCGTCATTGTCTACTCTATTCATTCAATATTAAGTTTAAATATTCGTGTGTTTAATGCAGGTATGGATGATGAGGAGTTTCTTTCTTCTTTGTCACCGCAGCAGAGACAGTGGTACGTGGAGCGTCATCGCTCTAGCGCATCATCGCGCGTTCCTACACCATCCGCATCTCCCTCTCTTTCGGAGCATTCGGCGCGCTCCGAAGCTTCGGCGTCGACGAGACGAGCTTCACACTCGTCTAGACACCGGCGCTCTAGTGGTGGCGGTGGCGGTTGTTGTGGGGATTCCGCCACCGATGCCTCCACACCGCCTCGTGTTCGACGAGGCTCTTTACCCTCCCCTTCTTTGCCCGCCCCCACACCAGCCACAGCATCGCCATCTACGCCAGGTTTTGCACGGCTGACTGTTCCTAGAAGCTACACACCTCTACCTACTCCGCCACGAGCCACCCCACTCGACACTCCTCGCTTCGGGGCCCAGACGCTGGTGGAGACACCTGACGTCCGTACCCCCATCGACACGCCGCTAGAGACCCCTGCCGGGACACCCAGGTTCACGCGTCACCGGCCAGAGGGCTTGCCTTACTCCGTCGACATCAGCGGCGGCATCATCATGGATGATGACGGCAAGAAGGTGATCTCGCGCATGCGTGGTCTTTGCTCTCAGCTCTTTAGACACTACATACTAAACAAATGGAGTGAAGTACCAAGTGATTTAAAAAACAGAGTCATCAGCATACTTCATGATGAGTTTCCCGTTCCAACACGGGATCAGCGCTTCAATGAAGACCTGATGAAGATTCGAATGCGCGAATACTGCAAACACAAGCGTTCCGAAGTGCAAAAAGCAATCAAGAATGGGTGGAACAGGCTAGATTGGCTGGCCAAAGAAGATTGGAAGAATGCGAAGAAAGCAGCGCGCGAGAATCCCGACAAGTGGAAGCAACAAAAGGATGCAGCCAGAGCGCGAGTAGAGGCAGGGAGCTCGCACCACTTGGGGAGCGGTGGAGGGGAGCGGTGGATGGGCATCATTTGAGGCCGATTTTGTAAGTCTTTTCACATTGCTCTTTATGCATGTTCGATAGTTTAGGGTTTATGAGTTTTTTAGTTCTAACATAATGAAATCTTTGTATGTTTTGACAGTGGTCGATGACAGGACGTGATCCCACACCGTACGAGCGCGAGTACGCAGGCAGGAAGGGCTTAAACGCCCTGATGGACATTCTCAGTTCTCGCGGCGGCATGGTTAGTATTAGGGTTTACTCTTTTTTATTTTTTGTATTGTTTTATAAATGTCGTTATATGTTTATACTTACTGAAAGCTATCTTATTGTCTTTTTTTGCAGAATCCGACAGATACGCCGCTTGGACGCGATGAGACGTCTGACTAGACGACGTCAGTTTAGCCGTAGCTAGATAACATTAGTTTAGGGTTTCTCATACCTTATGTATCATGAGACGGATTTTATACGTCTTTTTGAACCATGTATATTATTACATTTGTCACCGCAGTTCGTTTTGCCAATCAATTCTTTATGCCTATGATGTTGTACAATTGTCATTATTACATTTGCCAATCAATTCATTTTGCCTATGATGTGTACAATTGTCGATTTTGCAAACAACGCGTCTTGTGGGTGACTATTTTGGGTCTATTATCTACCTTTGCACTTTTTTTAAAAAGTGAATCAAGTACAATATGGTTGATGGGTGGCAGGGCATTGAATGCCCTGCCACCAAAAAAATATTCTCTCGGGCGTCGCTATGAGCGTCGCTATTTATGGATCTGTAGCGTCGCTATGAGCGTCGCTATAGTCTTCTGTGTAAACGTCGCTATATGCGTCGCTATATAGCGACGCATATAGCGACGCTCTCGTAGCGATGCTCATAGCGACAGTTTTAGCGACGCCGGGGGTTATAAAAACCCAATGTATTTCCATCGCTAACAGCGTCACAAGAGCACACAACCTCTTGTAGTGACCACACTAACAGCTCGCAGAAGTCCACAACACTTATCACTATGACAAGAAACTCATGCCCTTACAATGGCAAGAAGCCTCAACATTCAAGCCCTCCTCGACAATACAATAATTCTGGAAGAAAGTCGCAATTTCAAAGCCACCACAATCACCAAAATTCAAAGAAATGCGCCAACTGTCATCGCTTTGGACACCTCACAAAGGACTGTCGGCAACCACGCAATCAAGGTAATCGTCCTATCTCTCACCCTAATCTATATCCTTCTTACCCTCAAGGGGGGACACGCCATGGCCAGCCATCTCCTTTATTTATGGTCAAGCTCATTATGCTGACATATCTACTTATGATAGCCCATCTTATCCTTTGCAACTATATGCCACCACTATAGCTACTTCATATCCTAGTATCTAGCTACTTGATACAGGCGCCACCCTTCATATGACATATCACCTACACTGGCTATCCAACATCACTTATCTAGAACACCCTCTAGAAGTATGCCTCGGTGATAACAGCATCCAACTTGCCAAAGCCTATGGAGATGCTCTCATTAACCTACCTAATGGCCTACACACCACTATTTCTCACGTATATTATGTCCCTGGTCTCAAGAAAAATCTCATCTCTGTCAGTGAGCTAATCGACAACGGCATCATCATCAAATTCATGCGAGAAGGTTGCCACATTTCGGCACTAAACAAAGATGGTCAGTATGTCACACTTTTGGTCCCCAAAACTGGGCGTCTTTATCCATTGGGTGACTCATCGCTTGCACATGCATCTGCATCATCTAGAAAAACACAAGAAAACACACTCAAATGGCATTATAGACTAGGACATATTTCTCAATATGTTTTGCACCAACTCACTCATCGCCAAGTTGCACTAGGTCTTCCCAAGCACCTCACTTACATCACACTTTGTGAGGGCCGCATTCTTCTAAAGCACATCATGTCCCATTCCCCACTTCATCATCAGGAGACACTGCACCTCTCGACCTCATCCACTCTGATGTTTGTGGTCCATTGCCCGTCAACTCCCTCACTGGCAATAAGTATATGCTTACTTTTATAGATGATTTCTCAAAATACACAACTACTTTCTACATGGCCGAGAAATCCTCAACCTTCTTTCATTTTTGCACATTCAAGGCATTAGTTGAGACTAAACATGGCTGCCACATTAAAACTCTCCGCACAGATCATGGTGGGGAATACACTTCTCATGCATTCAAAGATCTATGTCTTTCTGTTGGCATTCAACATGAAATCTCCATCACTGACCACCCACAACAAAACGGTCATGCCGAGCGCAAGAATCGCACACTATTCGAAGCTGCTCGTGCCATGCTTCTTCAAGCTAGCCTCCTAGACACCTATTGGGAAGAAGCTACCGCCACTGTGTGCTACATTCAAAACCGCATTCCATCCACCCGCAATCCTACTACTACACCCTACACCCTCTGGCATGGTCACCCACCTCATCTTGGCCACCTTCGCATCTTTGGAAGCATTGCATACCCACTTGTGACGCAACCTTTATCAAAACTATCACCATGTGCTCAATGCACAACTTTTGTCGGTTATAGTGATAGCTTTGGCATCAAGGCATACTGCCTCTATATCCCAGACCATCACAAGTTTATCTTTGCCTGCACGGTCTTCTTTGATGAAGAATTCATCATCTCAGGCAAATATTCTTCACCATTGCACCCTACATTCTCATCACCAGTCCACTCTTCTCATCAATCTTTGTTGATGGCCTCACTCACAGACACACCCATGAAACTTTCCCACCCTTCTGGGCACAATCTTGAGCCTCCCTTCACCATCCAAAGGCCTTTACTCATTGCCCATCCACCTCCTTGTGTCCTGCATTCTCATGCACACCCAATCGACAACACTCTTGCACACCCAATCGGCAACACTCTTGCACCACCTCTTGCACCCATCTCCTCACAGTTGACACCATCACCAACACCGTCCATCCCGACTGCCCTACTTCCATCACACCGCAGACACTCGGTGCTCCACCTCGTGAGGTCCCATCACCTTCGCTACCGATCTCACCTTCACAATGTGTGTGTGAGTATACCCCCCAAGCATGCCCCTAGCTTCCTTGGTCGACCCCCCCTTGTAGCTCATGCTTAAAGCTCATTGGACCTCTCCAGGCCTAGCCAATCACATGCAGGGGCATATCAAGCAAAAAGGGTAGCCTTGGGACAAGTGTCCCCCTTTCCCCTTTGAGAGAGACAGGACTTGATAAATGCTACAACAATTAATTAAATTAACTAATTTATCATTGGACCCCTTGGGAGGCCAACCAATAGGCTTTAGGCACACCATGAGGCAACTTGAGGAGGAGGTTGACATGTGTCCTTGTTGCCTCCTTGGTCTAGGTTTGCCTTGAGTGAGGGTGTGTGTGTTCTCTCTCATGCTCCCAACTTGTAGAGCTCGTCCCCTCCTTGTAGGGATACTTGAATTTTTGACACCTAAAGACCCTCTACCTTGGGCCCCGTTTCCACCACAAGCTTGGCCTTTAAGCCCCCCAAGCTTGGGTCGGGTTCCCACCTTAAGTAAAACCCTAGCATCTCAAGCATGACAAGCACCTCAAGCATCTTAGTAATCAAGCACCTCAAGCACCTGATCAAGCATCTCAGTCATCAAGCACGACAAGCACCTCAAGCTTGGGCTAGGTTGCCACCTTAAGCTCAGCCCTAGCTTTTCTAAGGTCAAAGGACTTTTTTAACACTAATCTTTGGAGGTCTTTAATGAAGCTAACCCTTTCTTTGATGTAACACATCAACGTCATTTTTGGACGTGAATCCTCTGTGATTTGCTCGATTTTTTGTTACTATGACTATTTCCACCTTAAATGGAAATTTGCTTAGGCTAAGCCATGGAAGGTTGGGGGATGGTCTAGGTATCCTATACACTTTGAAGGGTTGGAAATTTTTCCGCCATTATTTATCCATAGGGTTGTTTTTTGTTGTTTAGAGTGCTATGCTTTTGGGATGGGTTATCTAGTGTTGGGATGAGGATGATCGGTGCTCTTGCAGTGATGTATCTACTTGGTGAGTGTTCTCATGGTGTGGTAATACTAGTAAGCATGGCATCTTACTTTGTTTTTTTGGGGTATTTAATTGTAGGGAGAGTCTTGCGATGATGATAAAATTGCCACTACCTCTTGAGATGTTTGCCAAATTGGCATTTCAAGACATTCATAATCAAGCTGGTGCTTGGGGGTAAATATTAGCAAAGATGGGAGTGCTTGTATCTGATCCATGATATGTTCAATAATTTAGATTCCTTAAAAGCTATATCATTGTAATTTAAAGCTTTTGAGAATCTTCAATTGATTGTAATATGAAATTTGGTTTCTCTTTTGCTATCACTAGGTCATGGCATAGTAAATTTCTTCTCAACATTATAAATAGCATTGAATGCTAAATCTTGATCATTTCAAAATCATCTTGAAAGATCCAAGTGCTTCTCAAAGGTTGATATGCATAGAGTGAAAACATTTAAGATCCAATACTGGCTATTGCATAAGTGCCCTAGCATTTATAGTTTCTCTTGCCTTGCAAATCCATTGTGTTACTCTCCTATTGATCCTTTGCCTCCATTTCACTTACTTATACTACCTATAGAGCTAAACCCTCGAGGTTGGTTTTTGGAGAGAACTTTTTCTCACTTTCCTTACAGCCTAGAAGATGAACTTTGAGATGGTTGGTTTGAACTCTTGTCCTTGCATTTATCTTGCCTTGACTTGATTTCTTGTTTTGAGCTTGTGTATCTTGTCTTTATTCTGTCTTGAAGATGCAACAATTTCGCCAGCTGAAATCTGTCTAGGCTATATTGTTTGTTCATCTCATACTGTGTAGGCAATCATGTAAAGGGTTGATCCAATGTTGGTATATATGTGGTTTTTGTAGTTGGGGTTAGTCAAAGTGTATCTCAGCTGAAGTTATTAAGTCCCAAAGTCCTCCTCTTAAGAAGGCTTTGTCCTTCGTGAGAGGTATGTCTAAATTTTAGTAGCTTGCAATATGCTGTCGTAATTGTATGGTTGTATGATTCACTTCCTTGTGCCCACCACGGAGGGCTTCATGCAAGGAAAAGGGATATGCAAGTTTATTTTCTACTAATGACCAATCTTTTCCCTCAAAAGTCAATAAAGGGTGACCCTCTCGTTAGATACTTTGAGCTTCTAGCTTGCTCTTGCCTTGAAAGACCTTACTCCTCTTCGTATCTCCAAAAACTTGACTTTTTGGTTTTCTTTCAAGGGAATAGTGTTATCCAATTATGGCACTCATAAGATTCAGGAAAGCATCTACTCTAGATTTTTCATTCAAGAATACTATTACTTTTGTAGTGTTTGAGGCCTATATTTCCCACTTGTTGAGTTCTTACTAAGCCTCAATGCAGACCTCAAAAAGTCCTCTCCTATTAAGGCTTTGTCCTTTGTGAGAGGTATGTCTAAATTTTATTAGTTTGCAATATGTTTTCATAAGTTGTATGGTTGTATGATTCACTTTATTGTGCCCACCAAGGAAATCTTCATGCAAGGACAGGGAAGCTGCAAGTTTCTTCTCTACTAATGACCAATCTTTTCCCTCAAAAGTTGAGTTGAAGGTTGACCTATCATAGATAGTTTCAACTCTTGCCTTGAAAGGCTTTTCCCCTCTTCCTATCTTTGAAACTTTTGAAAACATGAATTTATGGTTTGCTTTCGAGGGGAAAATGCTATTTTGAGTATGAAACTCATAAGACTCGGGAAAGCATCTACTCTAGATTTCTCAAAGGGAGCCTTATTGAGAATCCAAGCACGCTATCACTTTTGTAGTGTCTCATGCTTGTATTCCCCAATTTGTTGAGTTCTTTGAGGTAGATGATTTATTGCACTTAGAGGGATTCTTCATGAAGATATCTGTGCAATGATGGGAGTACTTGCATGTGGGCATTGCTTGCTGATACGAACACTCTCATAGTTAAAGCTAAACCCTTTTCATGTAGTTTGATTCTTTCTCTAAAGAATACAATTAGTGATTTAGTTGACAATTAACCTATATTACTTGTCAGCTTTGTGTCAGCCATTGATTTTAATGTTGTGAAGATTGAGAATTCAACCAAGAGTGATGGTTGCAATAGCATTCAACCTTTCATTCCAAAAAGTCCAACTTCAAGTAATAGAGTAAGTGTAAGCTCATGCTTTATTTCTAATTCAGTCTTCTTTTAATGCTTTTGAAATGTTTTGTTGCATAAAATTAGGTGTTGGATTTTGATTTGTGTGCTCAAGCTTTGATCTTCTTTGCTATAGTTATTGTTTGTTTCTTCAAGAAGAATGTATTATCATCATATGGTCAAGGAGGTTAAGGAGCATGGATCTTGCTCATCTGTGGATCACAATATAAATGTGTTTTAAGCCTTGTTTAAGCAACTTACAATTACGTTGTCAATTGTCGATGCAACCACCTTCTGCTCTCTTCTAGACAAGTTGATGCCTTTTTCAAGATCATCTTTCCAAGCATGTTGCAATGTTGGGTTTTTGAATGAAGTCATAATCTATAATTTCCTCTTGTCTAATGTCATTCTTCATATGCTCTAATTTCTTTATAGTGATTATGCTTGTTTGGCATCTTTCTTCATAGGTCTTTGGTTCTCTTGAAGTGATGAATGTGAACAACCTTGGTTTGGATTATATTTGTGACATCTGCAAGGGAAATAGAGTGAGCTAATCAAACTTCAAATCCTTTTTGCTTTTCCTTCAAAAAAGTTTCTCTCATCATAAAGGTTCCAACTTTGCACTGGCCAAGATGGAAACGGAAATAGGCATTACAAAGTTGTGAATCAAGGTTTTAGTCTCATATGCCCATTCCTTGGTACGTATGAGAAAACTCTTGTTGAATTGAAGTCTTCTTTTATTAGCATAATTTTTTTTGCACTTTCACTATTGGCAAAAATGTCAAGGCTAGGGACTTGCTACGTGTCGTGTGCGAGCCACAAAGGCTCCTAGCACACAGTCATACAACAGACAAGCTCACAAGGAAGAATGGTGTGTCACTCACCTTCCTGCGTAGTTGCAAATGAAGGATTCCCGCGCCGCGAAGAAGAGGGAGACGCCGCTACGCCGCGCTCAACCGCCCCGCCGCCGTCGTGCCGTCGCAACGCTCAATCACACACACACACACGCACACACTCTCACACTCTCTCTCACACGTACACACACACACATATACAAGGAGATGGTGGAGGAGAAGGTGGAGATGGAGCAAGAGCAGCTTCTATTGCACAATGAGAGAATGAGTAAAAATTAGGTTTAGTGGCTTTTATATGAGCTCACCCCATTCACACTTGGGCGCCCATACTTAGCCAACTAACTCCTTGAATATTCCAGTTAGAGTGCGTCTGTCATCGGCGATCACCCTTACCCTGTTCCTATTGGTCCGACAAGCCCGGTACCTGACTCTAAATAATACAACGTTTATAGATCATAGGGTGTCCGTGTGCCGTGAGGGTTAACATGCCCCCCTTCCTGATGTAGATTCCGTCCTCGAAAGCTATCCAGTTGAAGCTCGTTCGTCGAGATGGAAGAGTAGTCGACATGGATGTGCGTAGCCTTCTTCAATCACTGCAAAATCAAACAACATTGCCACAGTAATTGCATTCTCATATACAATTAAAAATCATATGCAATAGACAGACAAAGTGATTGGTAACAGAATTTTAGACAATTTGTCAGCAATAAACATTAAATTGCAATATAATCAAATGCATAAACAGATGTAAAGGTAAAAAATTAAACAAGTCCGGGGTCGCTAATTTAACGGTCAAAAGGCACTAGAGTTCGACTATTAAGACCATGGGTAACTTCTCAATTTTTTCTGGTCAATTAAGTTGTTTAATCGCGAGAGCCAAGTATTTGATGTTCGAGGGCTGACTAGAGGCTATACCTAGAAGACCTTGTAGTTAAGCTACGATAAAAGGAATTTCTCATGAAATCATCGCCTGACTGATTACCTTTTCTTTGACCCCCCAAAGTCTTTTCACATTGATTCAATTTTGATGTGTGTGCTTATTTTGTATGCCTTGGGTTTTTTGCTTTTCAAGGAAAAGCGCCCACACTGGGAACCTCTAGGGCTCTAGTACCATAGGCGATACATGTGAGTGAAGTACCAATTTAAGCAGGGATTTCTCTTCCAGCTTAAAATTTTACATTGTGGCACTTTGATTTTTTGTTTGTTCATTTTCAACATTTTAATTTTGTAACTTTGGGGGGTGATATAACATTGTTACCCTCCCCAGGCTCATCACATTAGTAAACTCCCTTTATAATACTTAAGCTAAAGGTCAATAGGGTTAATCCCACTAGAAAGCCCTAGTACATTTCACACAATGCTGCATAAATCGGATTAAGAACCTAAGTAACCATTGCTTATTAGGAAGGCATTCCCCATGGTATTAAGAGAAGATTTCTAATACCTAGCTTGGTCAAACTAGCTTAGTCGGACTGCTTGATTTTTAAACCTAGACAAGTGATTATGACAAAACATTACATTGAATTAAATGTTTGATACTAAGCAAATGCGCTGAATATTATGCTACCAATCACAATCAAAGCAGACAAACATGGATGCAAAAAGATAAGGGCAATGCTAATGGACATAAAACACCTGTTTGTGTTGATGGTCGCGCTTGATTTGAAGTGTGAACGAGAGAAAGGTTCCATGAAGGTCCAAATCCTATCAATAGCAACACGCTCCTGTACACACTAGGAAACAAAAGGAATACCTCTAGAAGGCACATTAGTGGGAAAAGGTACCAACACTTATTGAACACAACAAAAAACATAAGGAACCCTAACCTAATTATTTGCACTCCCCCTAAAGAGTCAAGGGAATAGGATATTGTAGAGGTTGGGGGGAAACCCTAAAGCTAAACCCCTATCCTCATCGTCGAGATAAACAAAGTCATCATCCATGAGACCATATGTGTCATCCGTGTAGTCATGTAAATTTTCTTCTTCATCATAGGTGCCCATGTTTACTAAAAAGGTCACTAGACGCCTATAGTCATCTTGGTCAAAAGGGTAGGCTTGTGCAATGGGAGAAACACTCTCTACTAAGTATGGATCAGACGTGGTCAAGAGACGTATCAGCCATTCTAACTCCTCAAAATTCCTCTCACATGCTTGCGTACCTATCAAATCCCATTCACATGCAAGCACTGGAAAGACCATGTGAAATATTTGTGAAAAGTAACGAGGGTAGCTCTCACCCAAGGTAGGAGTGGATGACTCTAGCGTACTAGCCATATCTGTACACGCAAATAGATGATGGTTAGAGTGAAAATATTACAAGGGTCGTGTTTTTGTGCATAATTTGTTTTTATGATTTGTGTGATGGCTCTTGCTCTTTTACTTTTTTATCTTGTTTTTGTGAGTATAAGGCTTTATATATACATTCCCTAAGATCGGAGATTAAGAGGTCAGGGAGAAAGGTTGAGAGGGAAGCAAGTGAATGATGGATGTCCACAAACACTCCCCTTCCTTGGGTAGATCATACAATTTGAAATGAGCTTGTTACCCTTTGAAACCAATTGTTCCAATTGGTAATAGGTGAGGATTTTTGCCAGTAGTTTTCTATTACCCTAGGTGCCTTGTCAAGTTGCAAGGGTGGTAAGGTACTCTCCCAGGATCGAGCTTGAAGTGGTTTATCAGGTGATTCTTGAACACTGGGAGGTGTGGATTCTTTTGTAGCTTCATTGAGGTCCATTACTATAGATGGAGGCTGTGTTGAAGCTTTTACCTCTATGGATGTATTACATGAGGAGCTAGAAGCTTCATGGAACTCCCCCCTTCCTGAGCTAGGTGGAATAAATTGGGTTTGCCTTGGAGCCCAAACTAGCTCTGGACTAGGTGTGTAGCATTCTGTGATCTTTCCCTTCCCACGGTCTGCCATTGGCTTTAGCGTTACACTGTTTGACTCATATGGGTTTGTTGTCGATAGGGAAGGACACATCTTACGTTTAGGTACCCAAATTTGCTCATTTCCATCATAGTATCCTTGGGCTTTTAATAGTCGTTTAGGAATCCAGCGCCACATTTTCTTACATTTCTTGGAGCGAGTGGGACGTTTCTTACGAGGCTTCCGTTTTTTAGCATCAGCCATGGTTACTAAAGAAGCTTTAGGGACCCACTTGTATGCTTTCTTTGTTATATTAGGATGGTTCTTGTGTGTCTCAAGCTTTCTTTCAACTACATCAGTTGAAGATCTAGAGAGTTGGACTATGGGGACGTATGGTTCAACCTCCTGGACATGCAATGTCTTGGGTTTTATTTCCTTAGGCAATATCTCAGAGACTATGGCTTGAGTGGTAGGGATAAGAGTTGGTTTTTGCGTTGTGACACCCCCAGTCCCCCAATCAATAGTGCATTTGGTGGCTATCATCCACGTGCGTCCTAGGTTTATATTACCCTCCATAGTTCCAGTAGGCATGACCAGAAAGTCTTGAGCTATAATTCCATTGTCATAACTGACAGAAGTGTGCCAGATTCCAAAAACCGTAGTTTTTTTCTTGTTGACACCCTTGACTTGGATAATACTCTCAGATAGAGGTGGCTTCCCTAACTGACACCACACCCCATAGGATAGCAGATTATATTTAGCACCCATGTCCAATAAGGCGTTATTTAGCACTTTTCCATAGGCACTATTTAACTCAATAGGGTATCGTAGAGGTGTGTCAGAGTCCAACCAATCCTCTTCGATTTCCACGTGGAATGCATTTGTGACTCCAAGGTTAGCCTCTCGTTTTTGTCTTATACGTTGTTGTCGCTCCTTAGCCTCAGCTTGAGCTTGTATCTTCTTTAACTCGGTTTGTGCTTTGGCGGCCTTCTTTTGATGAATGGCCCGTAGTTCTTCTTGGCTTAAAGGATCATAATATCTTTTGAATTTACTCCCATTGAGGAATCCAATGGTTTCAACTCCATCAAGAGTTTCTACACGAAGGGTACCTTGTGGGGTAATTTCACATACTCTTTATGGTCCTTTACCAGCATATTTCAACTTTTTCTTCTCTTTACGTACTCCATACATAAGGACTTTATCACCAACTTTGATGTCCTTGTCCTTCACATGGCGATCAAACCACTTCTTTCTCCTATCCTTTTCCACAAGAGCATTTGGCACAGCCAACTGTCTCTCTTCGTCTAGTTTTTCTAAGATATACAAATGCTCGGTTAAGGGGTTACCATTCCATCCTTCTTGCGAAGCTACCCTAAGACTAGGAATGACAAACTCCCAAGGCATAACCGCTTCTTGGCCGTATACCATTTTGAATGGCGTACAATTAATAGCCACTTTATAAGCAGTACGATAAGCCCATAGAGTAGTACGATAAGCCCATAGAGCAGATGTCAACTTCAAATCCCAATCAGTGCGATGAGCTTCTACCGTCTTGGTTAAAATAGAGATTAGAGTCTTGTTGGTGCTCTCGGCTTGTCCATTAGCTTGCGGGTAATAAGGTGTAGACTTATGGTGGGATATCATAAAGGTCGTAGTAAGCTCTCTTATTACCTCATTTATAAAATGGGTACCATTATCACTAACAATTTCAAAAGGGCAACCAAATCTTGTGATAATGTTCTCAAAAAGAAACTTAGCTGTTGTCCTCGCGTCAGCTTTTTGTGAAGCCTTAGCTTCAGCCCACTTTGTTACATAGTCGTAGCAACTAGAATATATTGAGATTGAGTGTTGCGAGCTGCGGGACTAATTGGACCTACAAAGTCTAAGCCCCATTTTTCAAATGGTTGGGTTACTTTAATAAGATGTAAGGGCATTCTGTCTTTGCGCGGTGTGGTCTTGTAACGTTGGCACTCATCACACCCTTTTGTAAAAAGTGATGCATCCTTAAATAAAGTTGGCCACCAATAGCCTGATTGCAGCACCTTTCTAGCAGTCAGGTCTCCTGAAAAATGTCCTCCTGCTATGCCCATATGTGCTTCTTGCAAGATATACAAATATTCATCCTCGCGGGCACAACGCCTAAGAATATCGTCCTTGCCTAGTCTATACAGAGTTTCGGCAATCAAACAATAGGGTTCACATTCTTTTACTAGCCTTCGAGCGATATCCTTACGAAGTTCCTTGGGTGGAAAACCATTAACTAAAAAGTTAACAATGTTCTCACTCCATTCAGGCATAGTCTCAACTATGAATAGGGAAGTATCGAGTAATTCATCATCAACTCCTGTAGGGGCTTCACCATTGGGTATGCGAGACAAATGATCAGCCATGACATGCCTTTTACCGGGTCTCACTAAAATCGTGAAATCAAACTCCAGAAGAATTAACAACCATCGTGTGATTCTTCCTGTGGAGCATGGCTTGTTTACCAGATACAGCAACGCTTGATGATCCACATAAAATACAAACTTGTTTGCCAGAAGGTGGTAGTGAAATTTCTTTACTGCATAAACCATTGCCAAACCTTCTCGCTCTGTAGTGGTGTAGTTCCTTTCAGCATCGTTCAATTGACGGCTTGCAAAGCTAATGGGATAGTCCAATTTATGTTCTCCTGGTTGAGTGAGAACACACCCAATAGCAAAGTTTGATGCATCAATATGCACATGGAAAATGACATCCCAGGTAGGTGTCCTTAAAATCGGAGCACTTGCTAGTGTTTTCTTCAATTGTTCATAGGCCTGGTCACACTCTTCAGTCCATTTAAATTCAATGAGAAGCTTGTACAAAGGACGTGCTATCTCAGCGAAAAATAAAATAAACCGTCAATAATAACCCACGTTTCCCATGAACCTTTGAACTCCCTTGTAATTGGTTGGTGGTGGTAACTCTAGAATCACTTTAATTTTTCTCTCATCGGTTGAGATACCATTCTTAGATACTATATGCCCTAAAATAACTCCATGCTTGACACAAAATTGGCATTTGAACGGGTTCAATGAGATACGATATAACCTACACTTTTCAAAAACCTTCCGCAAACATGATAGATGTTATTTCCAAGAAGAGTAAACACAAAGGTCGTCTAAGAAAGCTTCACAAAACTCTCTCAAATATTCCTTAAAAGCACTGTTTATTAATCGTTGGAATGTAGCAGGGGCATTTGTTAAGCCAAAAGCCATCACACGAAATGCAAACACGCCAAATTCTGTGATGAAGGCAGTTTTAGCTTGGTCCTCTAGCGCTATCGTGATTTGGTTGTAGCCTGAGTACCCATCTAGAAAGCTATAAGCTTCCTTGCCTGCAACTCTTTCGAGTACATGTTCGGAATATGGTAGGGGGTAATGGTCTCTTCTAGTAGCTGCATTAACTTTTTTGAGGTCCACGCACACCCTGAGTTTCCCATTCTTTTTTGGCACGATAACTATTGGAGACACCCATTCAGAGTGTTCAATAGGATATATGAACCCACATTTGATAAGCTTTTTTAGTTCTTCTTGAATGATCCTTGCGTACTTAGGATTCATCGGGTAGGGTCTTTGTTGTACGGGCTTCGCAGTGCTAATCATAGGGATTGTATGTTGGACCACAGAAGGTGGAACACCTTTCATATCATGGTATGTCCAAGCGAATATGTCCTTGAATTCCTTGAGAAGATCTTTCAGGACCGCCTCTTCAACTTCTGTGAGGTCTTGGGCAATAAAAACAGGTTTTGATTCTTCACCGGGGTCGGCTAATTCTATTTCTTTAACTATTGCCGGACCATCATAGATTCCATTATTCCCATCGATAGGTATTCTTTGGGCTTTTGTGTACACAACCTTTGCTTCCCCTGTGGTGTAAGATTTGAAATGTTCTGGTGCAGGATGCAAGTCTGTGGATTCTGGTTGTGCTTTGGTCTGTGCTTCCATTTCTGCTTTCTTGTGTTGTCGAGCTAACCCTTGGTTTTGACGCCTCTTTGCAGTGCGGCTCAACTTTGGCTTGTCTATGATCTCTAATTGGGCTATGTCATGGGGTCGTGGTCTACACCACATAACATTTTGGAGATATTCACCCCAATCGTCTACCAATTTACGATGAGCATCACATGCTCCTATATAACTGAGCCATTCTGCTGAGGATCTCTTCTTTTTTATCCTAGCACATACATTGGCTCGATATCGACGCCTCTTAAAGTTTTTCTTTTTCTTATTTGAGACCTGCTTTTGATTTGCATTTAGATCTGGCTCACTAAAGGAGTCCTCGTTGGTGTCCTCTTCACTCTCGGAGGAGCTATCATCGGTTGATGTGCTCGGTCCTTCCGAATGTTTTGACTCTGAACTTGCTCCACTCTCTAATTCATGAGATTCAGAATCCGTTTCACTCTGGGAGTCCGTGTCTGAGTCGTGTTGGCCAAAGTCTTCTATTGAGCTATTGGTGTCACTGTCAGATTGGTCTACAATTGCCTTGTCCTTAGAAGATGCATGTATGGCACTTATCATGTTCAGAGGTGCAATTTGTGGTACCTCTTCCCCCTTTGGTGTGACCCAAGTGGTTCCTCTATTTCCCCAGGTATCTATGGTTGCAGCTAGGTGTACCCAGTCTACGTTGTCTGATTCCGTCATACCCGGTAACACATCCATGTAAGGAGAATCTTGGCCAATGTCTGTATCCTTCTTACAAGTGTAACAATATTGTAGTGGGGCCGAGTGAACTGTGGTGTCAGAGGATGATCAATAATGGTTTTACTCCCTAAGGGGTGTACCTTACCAGTCACCAAATCCACTCTAAGGACAGAGTCTTGGAATTGCAAATAGACATGATTTTTAGACCAATCATGAACCATTTGTGCTTCCCTCATGAATGGTCGTCCTAAAATCATTTCATATGACATAAGGTGTTTAGAGAAATCCATTACAATGAACGTATGTCGTACCTTGTGTCCTAGAACTTTGATCCTAAGATCCTTGAGCATCCCCATAGGTTTGGCCATGGTACCATTTGCCATCTTTACCACAATGTTAGTAACACTGAGGCGGGGTTTTCCCATGGATTCCCAACAATCTTTTGTAACGATGCTAACTCCCGCACCACCATCAAGAATTCCCTTTATAGTTAATCCCTTGGTAGTGATGGGTAGGGTCGCATTAGACTCGTCGCCTTCAAAATACTGCCCTAATTCGTTAATGGGTACCTCGATCACAGACTCGTGTCCATCTAAGTCAAGTGATTGCACATGATTTTCCTCATCAATCATAATCGAGTCAGGCCTATTTGGTTGCGCAAACTGCGGTAATCCTTCGTTAAACATCCTTTCCAACAAGAAGGGTGTATGCTCACTTTCTGATGTCCTGTCCTCACTCCCTTCTTGGATGATACTAGATATGGCTAACGGTCTATGGTTCATGTGGGGTGGATGAACTTGCGTGGGAAACACTGTGTCATGAATTTTGACATGCATGGGTTCTCGTTCTAGTTTCCTTTAAGTCTCCTCCACTAAACCTCTTAGATGTTTCACCTGCTCAATCTTGTCTACTGGGTTTGGGTACGTCCCAATCTTCTTTTTACGATTCTTCCCTTTTTGCCCCTGCGGTTTATCTTGGGGGTCTTGGATTGGATTTGGAAACACTTGTGGTGTTTTCAGAGGCTCTTTATGGTTTTCTCTTATTCGGTTTTCATTTGGTTCCATGTTACGGTTTTCTTTGTCGGTTTTTCCCTTTGTGGTATTGGTTCTAGTCTCCATTGTCTCGATTGAATCTAAATCATCCTCGAGGTCATTCATATACACGGGGTCATCTCCTGTTCCTATGTTTGTTTTGGAACTTGGCTTTGAATTTCCCGTATTCTGCGACCTCTTCCTTCGTGTCTTCTTTTTCTTTGCTTGGATAACTGATGCGGTATCTCTCTCTTCGAGGATATGGCCTGGCCCTTGAAGCATGGACCGTGTAATTGCATAAGCGGGTGCGACAGGTCGTATTGGCGATGTCACACTAGCAATTTTGACCAAATTTAGGGGTGTGATTTTAGGCGCATTTGGGTTATAGGGGCATTGGGCAATCAAGTGATCTATGCCACAATGATTACATGTGAGTGTTGGCATTGCAGACGTGCTCCCTTGATTCATTTGCATCTGTGCAGCATTCTTTTGCAGCCTAATAGGGCACTCCGCTGCCCGATGTGGTCCACCACACTCGTAGCATTGAAGAGGTGGCCTCCTAGCCTGGGTGTTGATATTTTGACCTCTGGATGCGAGAGCAGCAGCTTGATAAACCGTCTTGACTTGCCCCCAACAATCTTCCATGTAGTATATAGGACACTCTTCCAATATATCAAGTCCGTAGGCAATACTAGTGTCTATTTCCTCCTCACAGCCATCTGCATAAGCATTAGATGGCTCGCAACCCACTTGGTTCATAGGGGCGACTCTTGGATGCGGGGGCTGCGGTCCTAGCACAGGAGGTGGTAGCGGTGTAGCTTGTACAACATTTTGAGATCTAGGGACCATGTGTTGTGGTAGTTGCTCAACAGGTGGAGCATGCATCAATACAGGAGCTCGAGGTGCATCCGTCCAGGCTACAGGTGGTCTATTTGCCATCATACGTTTGATCATTAAACAATCCTTAGCTTGGTGACCATACCTACCACATGCGTTGCAAGTTCCATTAAATTTTACTCTAAACGTAGGGCACTCACTAGTGCTATGTGGACCTAAGCAAATGGAACACCATTGTTGCTCCCTTCTTGGATACATGTGACTATTTTGAGGGGGTCGATTATCCTTAAGAGACTCTTGGATTGCCTTGGTGAGGTTTGTCAAGAATGTCTCAAATACCTTTGGCTCATTGGCAATGGGCTTTGCAGTCATGGGTTCATACTCAATGGCTTGTGAGCTAGTGGATCTCGTGTCAGTAGACACCCTCATGCCTGCTATCATCAAGTTGTCCTCTAATTGGATTGCATTGGCAGTGACATCTTCCCAGGTTGTGATACCTCTAATCACTAGTCCATTATAGATTCCTTCATTCCTCAACCCTCGAATGAATCGATCAAGCAGTTGGTTATTGTTGAAGCGCTCATTTACAGGGCATCGAGAGTTTAAGTGCTTTAGACGACTAATGAAGTCCCTTACTGACTCTCCTTCCTTACGTTCGGCCTTCTGTAGCTGAGATGCTACACCCCAAAGCACACCTTCTCATATGTACTCCTTTAGAAACAACCTTCGAAGGGTAGGGTAGATTGTTTTCTCGTCCACCCTTAGGGTTCTATACCAATCTCCAGCCTTCCCACTTAATGTCAAGCTTAAGGCATTGCACTTATGTAGTTCGTTGCGTTCCCCTAAGGAATCACATACTTGTTCAAACACTTCAATGTGTTTTCTAGCATCTTCGTCCCCATTGAATTTTTGCATGAGTTTGGCAATTTGTACTGCCTTACTTCTAGGCTCTCTATCAGATGCATGACGCATATTTTCCGCGATAGATCGACCTATGGTTTGAGCAAACGCTGCCAAGTCACCTATGTGAGGAGGCAGGGCCGGTGGAGGTACTCTTGGAATCATATGTGGGAGAGGGACGGGTACCGGTCTTGGCATATGTGTGAATGATGCAGGATATGGAACATAACCGGGCATAGGTCCACTCAGATAAGGGCTAGGGAGCAGCACTCGAGGAGCATAAACAAGTGGTACAATTGGAGGTGTGGGGGCCATGTGTGCATAAGGGGCTAGAGGCACATACGGTCGAGGCCCCATATTAGGTACTACGACACTAGGTAGTGGCACTGCGCTAACCATAGATGTCATCGGTACATTCTCTGTCAGGCTTATCCCTGGAGTTAGCACTGTGTTTTCCTTAATAGAGGGTTGAGCCAAGTTAGGGAAGCTAAAGTTGTTGCTCGGAGGCTCAGATTGCATAGAGACCCCAAGTGAAATGACGTAAGATGGGTCCATGGGGCTCATTAGAGGAGTCTCCATTTGTGATAGAGTAGGCTGTTGAGCCTTGCTCGTATCCAGAAATCTCATGGGGCCAGTTGAGAGTATATTTACCCCTCGGTTTTGCCTTTCTGATTGAATAATGCCATGGATAACATTACAGATCATTTTCTGTTGATCTTCGATGCTCGTGGCACTAGAGGTGGATTGTACAATCTCTATCCATCCTACATGGTAGGCGTGGCCAGAGTGTAGATCCGTCAACACCTCAGTGTGGAGGTCGTATGTCCAATGATCATTAATGAACAATCCTTCTAGAGTCGACGTGTTAACGGTTTCTTGTGAGGTAGAAGCAATGTTGCTCCCCGTGGTTTTACTTGTCACCAACGGTACTCTAGAGGGAACTTCTGAAGGAGGCAGCTCAACAAGGCCTTCTTGGTAAGAAGTTGGCAGGATATCCACATGGACACTCTTTGGGGGTGTGGGGTCCACGTGCGATGTGAAAGGAGAGTCCACTTCCCCACCCCCCTTCGTGTGCTTCATTTGCATCAGGTTCCGAGCGAGTAGCTCTACCTAATGTTTCCATGAAACGGCTAAACATACTAGTACTAGGCTGTGGAGCTTCGGGAGGTGCATGGCCTTCTCTCTCAGTGTTTTGGGTAGGGTATGCTTCCATGATTTTTGAGTCGGAGGAGGAATCACTAGCGGCTATTTTAGGGTCTTGGGTGGTGCTACCTTGTGTCCCCGCTGAGGGTCTAGAGCCTATCGTGGATGGGTAATGGGTGTTCGTATGAACAGAGGTACCCTCAATATGCTCGTGTTCTAGCACCTGCCCAGAGAGTAAGTGTATGTGCTTTTGATACCCTAAGGTGTCAAAAAGCTGCTCTAGGAGGCCTTGTGACTAGTTTTTTGCGTGTTTTTTGTTTGTTTTTTTTGCTAGATGTTTTAGAACGTGTCGTGGAATGGGCCGTGTGATAGCTCGAAACGAGCGTATCGCTAGGAGGGACGCGCTGTGCTTTACAGCCCACCGTTTGGTTCTATTTTGCTCCAGAAAAGCCCGAAACAGTCTTTTCCTAGCTGGGGAACTAGGCTCCAAGTAGCAAGTCTAAGGGTGCAAGTGGGAAGAGAAGGGAGGAGAGTGGAGGACTTGCCCCACATGCTCTCATTCCCTTTTGAGGGGGTAGGGTATATATATAAGAGTGAGTTTAGTATATATCCTAAGACTGAGGACTGAGGCCTGGGCCTGGGCCTGGGCTTGGGCAAATGATCCCGATCAAAATTTTAGTGATCCCCCCAATCACTCACACTTAAAATATTTTCGATTTTGGGCTTGGGGAAATGATCCCGATCAAAATTTTAGTGATCCCCCCAATCACTCACGCTTAAAATATTTTCGATTTTTTTATAACCTCCCCCTCACTCACGTTTTTATTTTCGATGTTTTTTTCCGAATTTTTTTTTAATTTTAATTTTTTTTCCGTTTTTTTTTTTTTTTTTTGGGATATTATTTGGTACGCGTTGACCCCACCTAACTTTTTACTGTCCCACCTACTGACTGACCTGCTAATCAGTGGTTCACCTAATTACTAACCTGCTTAATTAACTAACTGTGCGCCTAACTGTGCACAAACCAGAAAACACAGAAAATGCAGAAAAATTGAAACTTGACATAACTGTGCAGTGCAAACCAGAAAATGCAGAAAACGCAGAAACACAAGAAATGCTAACTGTGTAAGCTGAAATCTGAGCTTAATAGAACTAACAAAACAGAGCTTAACAGAACACAGAAAACTTGAATGCAGTCAACAACATTGTGTCTTTCTCTACTGTTTTTGCATAAAAACAATAATCAAACTTAAGCCGCGCCTTTCCTACATAAAAAATAGCTTCAATACAATTTACAGGTCGCCATTGGAGCTTCACGCGCAGCAGCTCCCCGACAGCGGCGCCAAAAATGTCAAGGCTAGGGACTTGCTACGCGTCGTGTGCGAGCCACAAAGGCTCCTAGCACACAGTCATACAACAGACAAGCTCACAAGGAAGAATGGTGTGTCACTCACCTTCCTACGTAGTTGCAAATAAAGGATTCCCGCGCCGCGAAGAAGAGGGAGACGCCACTACGCCGCGCTCAACCGCCCCGCCGCCGTCGTGCCGTCGCAACGCTCGATCACACACACACTCTCACACACTCTCTCTCTCTCTCTCTCACACGTACACACACACTCATATACAAGGAGATGGTGGAGGAGAAGGTGGAGATGGAGCAAGAGCAGCTTCTATTGCACAATGAGAGAATGAGTAAAAATTAGGTTTAGTGGCTTTTATATGAGCTCACCCCATTCACACTTGGGCGCCCATACTTAGCCAACTAACTCCTTGAATATTCCAGTTAGAGTGCGCCTGTCATCGGCGATCACCCTTACCCTGTTCCTATTGGTCCGACAAGCCCGGTACCTGACTCTAAATAATACAACGTTTATAGATCATAGGGTGTCCGTGTACCGTGAGGGTTAACAGCAAGTGAGGCCATGTAACCAATTTCAGCATGCATAGTGGTTTCTATTTCGAAGAACCTCCATAGTTGCCTCCTTTTGAGTTTCCATAGCTTTCCTCAAGCCTGAAGAGCATATATCTACCTCTAATTTTGGATACCTCATCTTTCATTTTTAGTTGGAATTTTGCCAAAAACTAATCCCCACAATTATATTTGATTGTTTGTCCTTTCATGTAAACAACATGGCATTAAATATAAACTCCATCTTTTTCTCCATGTATCCTATGAACCAAGATGTTTTGTGTGTACTCACTTTCATGTTTGGACATGATTTAGCTCCTTGAAAGGATTGTATATTTTTTTTCTTGTGGACATAAGTGTGCAACACTTAGAAACTATGAATTCACTCAAGCTATGGAATGTTGACTTTTTCTTGCACAACAAGTCTCCTCTCGTTTTTAGACATTGATTGGTATTTCTTTATAGTACTTGTTGCACTTCAAAGATGCTATGTACTTGTTGCATTATGATTTCACTCAAGTTATGGAATGTTGGTTTGTTCTTGCACAACAAGTCTGCTCTCATTTCTAGAAATTGATTGGTATTTATTTATAGTTCTCGTTACACTTCAAAGATGTTATGTACTTAATTTTTCTTGGTTCTTGTATCTTTGGGGCTATTTGCAAGGTTTAAGGTGTTCATTTCAAGGCACTTCATTGTTTTGGACCTTTGGATGCACCTTCCTCTTCATCATGTCACGTATGGTTCTTTTCTAAAATACAAGATGGTCTTTTTTATTCTCCACCTTCTAATATATTTCCAACTAAGCACTTGTGACGTATTTGGTTTTACAATTTTGTCACCATTTTGATTTCTTTCATCCATGAGCATCCAAGTCTTGTTGCTCAAGAAATATGTCCTTGATTGCTCACTTTGGTGGCAATCCCATATAACTTGAAGAAAATCCAAAACAAAGTGTACAAGTTGTGGCATGAGATGCGTGCTCACTTGGAAGATAATGTGGTGCAAAAAAGACAAAAGAAACCGAACTTCTTAGATGATGTGCAAAGAGAACTAAATCACCAGCTACAACACTCTATACAAGATGTTGTAATGCCTTACAATGTCTCTCATCTATCTCTCTGTCTTCACTCTCTCTATTTGTTGCACTTTGCAACTAGTGTAGTGGTACATATTTATATGAATGTATCTCTTCTTCCTGAGCATAACTCCATGGATCCCTTTGGTAGGTAGCTTCTCCATGATGTGGGAAACATTTATTCTACGCGCTTTGTCAAGATCCTTGTTGTATCTGTTGGTAGGTATGTCACAAGTCGGTATGTTGGCTCTACTCTATAGACTACCACTCTACAAGAAGCCAACTTGGCACCTTCATAAAAAAACATAGGAGTCAAATAATGATTAACCCTCTGACCATATTGGGTAGAGAAATGTCTCTTCCTATTGCTCCACGAGATCATTGTTGTATGTGGCTGATATCACTCCTACAAATCTTCTTCTTGAACCTCCTAAAATTTCTCTTACCTTTTAGGTGTCTTTGGTACTTCTATCTGACTACTTGGTGACTAATGTAGACTCTTCCCACATGTAGATTTGATGACGTATATGATTTTGACCATCCAAAGGGATGTCAAATCATAGTTTTGACCTTCATGCCATCATGTTTCCATGCCAACATGATTGACTGCCTTATTCAAGAAGATGTGTTGGACTTGAAAATTTAACAATTTTTAGGTAAAATTACAAACAAACTTCCTATAATAAGTTCAAATATTAAGGAATGAATGTAGATGATGCAAATTTTTGGCCCTAGTCCAAGATCGAATAGCTTGAATTTTCTTTGGGTCAACA
Organism: Adiantum capillus-veneris; assembly: GCF_014529385.1. Taxonomy (NCBI): domain Eukaryota; kingdom Viridiplantae; phylum Streptophyta; class Polypodiopsida; order Polypodiales; family Pteridaceae; genus Adiantum; species Adiantum capillus-veneris. The sequence goes on from NC_140944.1 coordinate 9,939,733, forward strand.
TTAAGTTCCTTTGCCAAAACAATATGCCCCAAATATTGAGTTTCAATTTGAAAGAAGGTTCTTTTCTTTGATTCAAATACAACTGATTTTGTTTGATACAAACATGTTAAGTGTTCTTTATACTCTTCCTTAAACTTACAAGTTACTAGACAAAAAAATATTGTCAAAAAAGACAATGATAGAATTTTGATGATTAATAAAAAAATCATATTAACTATACATGTGAAGGTGGATGGTGCATTTTTAAGACCAAGTCGCATGATAAGGGATTCGTAGTCCCACTTTGGGTGGTTCACTACCCAAAACAATGTATATTCTATGGTCTTCACCACATGAAGGTGGTATCATAGGAGGTAGATCATGCATAAAACATTCCTTGAATTGAGAGAGAAATGCATCATGTGAACATTTTAATGATTTGTGGGACTAATAAAAAATTTCATTTACTATCTCAAGGTAGGTTTTTCTCCTTTTCCTAATGGATCTTTTAGCTTTTGTGTGAGAGGGATGTGGAAACTTTTTATGCCCGGTGTAGCTAATTGGACACACAATCTTTTGTCACAATGAGAGAGAATAAGAGAACATTCTTTGTGATCAATGAATGGATTAAACTCATCTCAAAAGGGCATTCCGAAATAACCTCAATTTCATGCAGAGGTGCTACCAAACATGTGAAATAATGCAAATTTTACTCAAACTTGATTTTTACAATTGAAATGTTGGTTGTACAAAATAAATTTTGACATTATATTGTGAAGACAATTGAGAAAGTGCCATTGTGCAAAGATTTCGCTTGAATTTCGTATATTGCGTGCATTCAAGGACTATTTGTAAAACTCTTTATCTGTGAATTTTTTATTAAAAAAATACATCCTTTTGCTATTCAATCTGTAAAAAAAATTTCGATTCCATTTTACAGTATCCTTCTGTATGTGAAAATGTGATAAATTTGAAATTTAATAAGCCCTTCTGTTGCACTCATGTGATAATCACATAATTATTAGGTGAGCCCCATGAGGCAAAGATGAAGTCATGGCTACTTTCATCATCAAATTTTTCTAATATCCTTATCTTCTACTGTGCTCTTCTCTATAAGCAAGTGTGAGGAGAAATACAATTACTCAAGATCATAACCCTAATTATGATTGTTTTCAACTTGATTTGTTAACAGAGGGGGCAACTTCTATTGAGTTGGCAACTGTTACATTGGTATATTTTTTTGAAAGTTTTTATGATTGTGGTTACGATTACCTCCATTGGATTGGCCACTAGGATTACCCTTACTTCATATGTTTTGGACACTTGTCCACATAATGACGCACTTTCCCATTTTGCTACTATTGGAAACTTAAGTAGGTAGTTAATTCACTTAATAATTATGGTTGTCACATTGTTGCTTGGTGTTGTTGTTACTTACCATAAGTTTGAGAATATGGCATGGAGGAGTTATCAAATTTTTGTATCTTTTGGAAAAGATACGGCTTTAAATTTTTGTTAATAATAGAAAATGAAGATTTCTTGTTATAGTTAATGTTACTATCCTATTTAGTATTCAAAGGGTGTCCGCATTTCTTCTTCTCAGCATATAAAGCTAGATTAATTTCTTACTTGGATAGAGAATCACAAATGTGTCTACTTCAGCCCCAATTTGTGGTACCAAACCTAGTATGAACTTTTGCTTCAACTTCCTACAACTAACATAACATGCTCGACCGAATGTAAGTGAATAAGATAATTCTAAAACTCCTGAACCTCCAAAACACCATGAAGGATGCTAGATCTTGACAAGCAAGTTGAACTTCATGGTAGCTCCACAAAAGAGTTTGTATGTGAGCAAGAAAACAACCCCTTGAGAGAGAGAGAGAGAGAGAGAGAGAGAGAGAGAGAGAGATTTTATTATTGTCCTTGAAGGTTAAACATGACATGTGATGTAGTGTGTATGGGCTATTAAGTGATTCTTGATGCTTGAGAATTGTGGTAATGAGAGTCACAATGGAGAGATACACGTGGTTGGGAGAGTAAAGTGTGTAGGTCTAAGTACTCATGGCTAAAAATGTGGAGAGAGAGAGAGAGAGAGAGAGAGAGAGAGAGAGAGACTTACAGCATCTCCAAGATGAAGCTTGTGTGCGAGCAGGGTAATAACAATCATTCCTTTTGTGCATGCACGTGTGTGTGTGTGTGTGTGTGTGTGTGTGTGTGTGTGTGTGTGTGTGTGTGTGTGTGTGTGTGTGTGTGTGTGTGTGTGTGTGTGTGTGTGTGAGAGAGAGAGAGAGAGAGAGAGAGAGAGAGAGAGAGAGATGGTGCCGCACTAGGGTTCTCCATGCCGACCGCCCTTACCTTGCACCAAGGTCGTCTCCTCTCATTACCAAAATTTGCATTGGACCTGGCTACTCCAACCTAAGCATCATGTCAGCGCTTTGATCGATTGAGCATGGCTTTGCCCTCTGCTTTTCAATTGGACCCACACGTTGCGGTAGGGCATGAGGTTTTAGGGAAATGCTCAGTACATTATGAAATTGTTGTCATGGCTAACTTCTTGAAAGATGCCCTAACCCCTGACATTGAGGTAAAAGGGAAACACAAGGGTACTTTGAATTTGTCAATCATTTGGTTTCTGCTAGCGGTCTTTAAGGAACATGCCGTAGTCATTCTTTTTTGCAAGTAAGTTGCCCCACATGCCTGATATTGCTACTAAAATAGACAAAGGGTTTTAGCGCCTTGTGGTAGACAAGATATTCTATTTTGGAGCTTGTCTATTTGAAATCTTGTTCTTCAAACCTGAGGATAATATGGCGTTCCGAACTACCTCTATTGTAGTGCTCTGTGGCAGCCCATTAAATTAATTAAGGATGAGTTATTGACAAAATGTCCTCTCTTGGTAGACTTTGTAGATCTGCCCACATTTCTTTGGCCTTGCATCAGTGAGCTAGTTGTTTTTCCCTTGGGAAGGTTCTGTTCACCCCTACCATTCACTACCCAAATGGGAACAAACACGTATCATATGGCAAACAGATCAAAAATTTCTTGGGACTCTGGAAATCAAGTTGGAAACTGTAGGCATATTGATAATTTATCTCAAATAGAAGAATCTAGTTGATTCCTACTTTCATTGTGGACACCTTGGACACTTCTCTACAAATTGTCCCCTCGAGGGGTGCACCTTTAAGAAATTATTCATATAACGTGCGTTCAAAGGGTATTAAAAAAACCCCTTTACTTACATGCTTAAAATAAATAAAATGATCCCTTTTTTGTTAAAAAATTACGGATTTTCTCTAAAATCGATTAAAAAACCCATTTTGTTAATATAATCCTGTTAAAATTTTAAGATTTTGGCAATTAAAAAACCCATTCATTTGAACTCACGTGGTAACGTACATGTCTAAGAGGTGAACCCTCCGAGATTTCGTCCCACAATAATGTTTGCAGCTAACCTGATTTTGTCCTACCCTGGGAGTAAGACACTAGTGCCTCAAGAACAGATATATGGTAAAACTTCATCAAGGGGAGAAAAGGGGAAAGTGCCTAGTGCTAATGTTAAGCAAGCTGATGCATCGGCATCATATGCGAGAGCACCAGGGGATAGAATTTCATCTAGCACTAGACCACCATTTAAGCCCAACAAAGGGAGCACATCAACTTCCACATCTGTTAATCCTAAGCTAGGGGATAAAGGCAAGAGAGTAGTGGATTCAGAAGGCTTTTTAGCTCCAAAGAAAACCTTCAAGGCAAGGGGCCTGGTTTTTGCCTAGGTACAGCTCACATAACTACTATGAGGCTTTGATGGAGGACATGCCATCTCTTGAGACCCTAGCTGCCATAGACAATCTTATGGAAGCTCATGATTCCTCTAAAATGGATAAAGTCACTTAAGAGGAGGCCAATCCACTAGGAATCAATTTGTAAGTGTACATGCATGAGAATGATAGTGATGGCAAGACCCAAGTGGTTCACAATACCCCATTATGAAGTTTGCTACCTTCAATGCCAAGGGGCTTAATGACCCCACCAAATTGTACACTTTTGATAAATGGATGCTAACTAGTAAATTGGATATATTCCTAGTGCAAGAACACAAGAGACATGATAAAGCTGGTCAAAATTTGCATTATAGGGGAGTGCATGGCTTTTATGGTGGAGCTAAAGGGGGTTACTCTGGAGTGCTCATGTGTATTAAAGCCTCTCTTAATCCTCAATGGATCGTGGGCCACCCTACTAGAAGAGGCTCTATTTTTTCTATTGACTCTCAATGGGGACCACTTTTGGTTATTAATGTATATCTAGATAATAACCCGAGTCTTAGGGGGGAGTTGTGGAATTGGTTGGCAGATACCCATCTAACATCAATCTTAGTGGGAGGAGACTTCAACATGGAGCCCCATATACTACATATGGCAGTGTAATTACCAAACTAGAAAGTAAATCTTGGGAGTGCTTTGATGCTGTTGGGGATTGAAGGATGTATGGCTCTCTACTCCTCATCGAAATGGAGGGTTTACCTTTCACTCTCAATCCCATGTTTCATTATGGTCTAGGCTATATAGGATGTATTTTATGGGTAATAACTAGCTACCTGCTACAAATGAAAAAATGATAGTGGATATTCAATGCTCAATATTGGATCATTTTCCATTGGTTTTCTCTCTTTTTTATCCTTTGTCTGCTTTTAACATGAGGAATGTGGGTCTTGCTAGACCTTTATGATTAATAATACATTGTTGAAGCACTCATTATATTTAGTTGTTTGTGCATAATTGATTGTCCAAGTTAATGTTCAGTTTTTAAAGGCAAGGATCCTGTGTAGGCTTGGCATTTCTTTTGTATTAATATGCAGCATTGCATCAGGAGGTTGGTAAGAAGGTGGCAAGCAAAAAAAATGAGCATGTAGCTGCTGCATCTAAATACATTAAACAAGATTTTGCCACTGATGTAAACATGCAATCTTGCATGTGCTAGCATCCACATGAAAAAACATATCCTGTTGTTGATTCAGAGGGTCCAAATGCATGACCAAAACTAAAAGATTGACTTTGTGCAAACAGTCAAAACTCAGAGATGGTTAATCCAAAAAAGATTTAGTAGACTCAAATCTAAGTATTCAAGGTAATCTATAGCCAAAATTGTAAAGGGTGATGGTACAATAGCAAATCAACCAGATGCAATTATGGAATAATTTAAAGGATAGTTTGAGGGAATCCTAAATAGGGAAGTAGATAAATCTTCTAAAAGGCAGCAAGCTCTTGATCTCCTGCTATCTATGGTGGGTCCATGTGTTGAGGATACCAATGCTAGAAGGCTTGAGCAACAATTTGATCAAGGAGAGCTACAATGGGCTCTTATAAAGTTGGCTAATGATAAAGCTCGTGGAGTGTGTGGATTGATCAAAGAGTTTTTGGTGGCATTTTTGGATAATTGCATCCATTGATCACATCAATTATAAACCAGGTGATCTGGCTAACTCAACATATGGACTCACTATTGAAGCTGGGAATCATCAAGTTGCTACCTAAGAAGATTTTCCCCACCTGCTTGTTAGAATGAAGACCCATCACCATGATGGGCATACTGCACAAGCTGCTAGCCAAAGCCATTGCTATCGGAATCTCTCCCTTTTCTCAAGAAACATGTACATAAAGTACAATTAGGATTTTATTGGGGGAAGATCAATTCTAGATAGCATATTAATCGTCGTGCTTAGTATGGAGGCAGCTGACAAATGTAATCAGAAGATTGTAGTGTTGTCGGTAGATTTTACTAAAGCTTTTGACTCTATCATATGGGACTTTGTGGTGAAAAAATTGGGGTTTGGACAGAGAATAACAAACTATACTGTGTTGTTGGGGTTGGGGGTTGTGTCCGCAATTTGATTGATTGGGATTAACCCTCTTTTAAAGAGGTTTAATGATTCTTTGCCCAAAAAAATAGGTGGTTTTTGAAAAACAAAGATCCAAAAGAAAGACTCAATGAATTACCAGTATGTCTGGTCCTACCATCCCATATCAACAAAGTAGAAATAGATTTTCGTAATTGAACCAGCATATTAGCAATATAAGATTCACATAATTTAACGAGTGGTAGAGAAAAATTTATCCAAATTAGGCATGTCCCACACCCCATGATACACCATTGCCTTATCCCCATCAGAGCCCATAGCATTCTGCCCAGCAAGTATCTAAACTTATCATGTGTTTCAGTAAAGTGACTCTCCTAGCAAGCATATGCAATTTTAGATTTAAGATCCCCAATTCCCCCAGTTGAACAGGCATAGCCAGCTGGTCCAAGCCAGCCAAGAAACAACATGTGATACCAAAAAAACCTTAGCATTTTAGACTTGAATCTAGCTATGATTGGGTGTTGTGTCTTTGTTTTTCAAAAACCACTTGTTTTTTTTTGGGCAAAGAATCATTAAAACTCTTTAAAAGATGGTTAATCCCAATCAATTGAATTGCGGACTCTAATAGCCAGCTTGTTTCTTTTATGGTGGCGAAGAGAAGATTCAGGCTAGGGAATGGTCTCAGAATTGCATGGGGACAACTTTGTGCACATGTCAGTAACCTTTAGGTTCCATGTAATCAAGATGTCAAGTAGGAGTTTAGAGATTGGGAATTACCAGATACTTCAGCTAATTAGTGGACTTCCCCAACCAAAAGGTTCTACATGCAGTTGCTTCCACAATCTCAAATTGAGGTCATATTTAATAGGATTTGGTAGTCTAGTCGATATAAAAAATGGTAGTTACAGAAACTCAACAAAGTCTGGTATTCTTCTATAAGCTTTAAGCATAAAGTGTTCTTGGGAGGATTATGACAAGGGCTCTTCTTGTAGGGGCTCTATTATCAAGAAAGAGGATGCCAAATGGAAAATGTCTTAGATGTAATCAGCTAGAGACATTCACACACTTATTTTGAAATTGCCCTATTGTGCATGCTTGGTGGGAATTTTTGTATGATATATGTAAATTTCATTGGAAGATTAAAGTTCATACTATTATTTGGTACGATACAAACAGGTTCTACTGGATTACATCTATGTAGTGCTTCTCTTAGAGGATGGATGTTGTCTTTTTTGTGGAAAACTAGAAACTCGGTTTTGTTTGATAGCCACACATCTATCACTCCTGATACTACTAGAGATCATGGTCTCTCTTTTCATATCCTTAGTTGTCCCTTGCAATGCTCTGGCCATCTATCCATGTCTGTTTTCTTACCATATAATCTTTTTATTTTCCTTGAAGTTGCCTACTGTTGTCGTTTCTCCCTTTTTTGAGAGAAGTATAGTCCCAACATGCTAAAAGGTGCATATGCAAAGTGCATGGGCTAGGAATAGGGTAATTGCAAAGTCATATATCTAAAATTTTGACTTAAATGCTCTTTACTTTTTCTCACTTCCTATGATGCATTTTGCCTAGTTATTCATGTGTGCGATGCAAGTTTGGATCACTTGCATGGCTAATTAGTTGCACATATACCTTCATATTTATCACATTATGAAAAATATTATATGATAGATTACTAGGTAAGAGACAATGATTTTTGCGACAATAAAAGTAATGTCTACTAGTACATAAGTTTTTTGTATTGTAGCTTTGCCATTACCCAACAACCAAGGTTCCTAATGAAATTTTAAGAATTCAGATGCAAGGTTTGAATTGAATGTTGTGGAAGAAAAAGAGAAGAAAGGACATGGGATTATGTTAGCAAGGTTGCTAGCCTAGCATCAATCTATCAAACGATTGACCTTTCTAGAATCTTATCCTCACAAATCTTGCAGGAGAGTTGTAATTGAGCCAAGCTATAATTGGCGGTCTCACATCAAATACAACAAAAGAATATAGTAGTAGACACATGATGTTCTCTCTCTCTCTCTCTCTCTCTCTCTCTCTCTCTCTCTCTCTCTCCCCTACTATGTTAAAAGTTTCTCTTTTCATGGATGTGTGAATAAGGAGAGGAAACTTGAATAAACTTTCTATCCCCCAAGTGTGCCATAGATTGGCTATCCTAATTTCCTATAGAGTATCAAGTCTTGAGTTCAAGCCTCATTAGATAGATATTTACTTCATTAGTACCAACTTGTCGTCCAAATCCTTGCCCTCTCACTTAGCCACGTGACAACAACCTCATTTTAATTTTTTATTCAAATACTAAGAAATGTAAAGAAGCAAATACACTGAAAATTTCACGTTGCTAGCTAAGGGAACGACACATTCCCACATAGTATAAATTTGGGAGGACCATGCAAACTCTCCTTTGTAAAAATATTTTCTGTTTTCTTTTTGTTCCATATATAACAAATGAACAACATATGATAAATATGAGTTTCAAGTCATCCAAACCAAAATTAAAAGGTATTCCTAATTCAAAGTTTCCCTCAAAAATAACAAAAAGGATGCAATAGTCTATAGTACATAGCAACATGCGATGATAAGGCACGTAGATTTACAAGAGTATCAGCTAGGAAGGGCGGACACACCACACACACACACACACGCGACACTTTAAAGAGAAGAAAATGCTAAAGGGAAAATAAAGGAGAAGAGAAACATAAATATACCAATGTGAAGTTGACTACCTCTTTATATGGACATAGAAGGTCTTTTGACTTTTTGCCTTCATCTGTCTTTTGACTTTCCTAAAGGAGAAGAGAAACATAAATATACCAATGTGAAGTTGACTACCTCTTTATATGGACATAGAAGGTCTTTTGACTTTTTGCCTTCATCTGTCTTTTGACTTTCCACCTTCATCTGTCTTTTCATTCTTAAACTCACCCTTCACTTAGACACTTAATTTGTTTTGAAAGAATTTTTATTTTTCTTAGATTGGGGAGACCTAATCATGAGTTTATATAAATTATAACTGATCTTATGTTTATTTTGCGAGATACACCTATAAAAATTGGGACATCTTGATGAAACGTCCTAGACATGGTACCAACTCTCTCTCTCTCTCTCTCTCTCTCTCTCTCTCTCTCTTTCCCCCTCCTATCTTCTTATTTTAGGATAAATACTCTTGTTGAATGTTGAATTAACACAACCACTTATACACAATGATAAGAATGCACACTAGAGTGAGATTGAGCCAAAAAGCCAAGGAAAATACTGGACAAGCTCTTTTTTAATTCATTTGGCTTAAATTCAATGCAACACAAATGCACGCGACAAAGCATTCTAATTGAGGTCTCTTGAATTGTTCCTACGACTCTCTCTCTCTCTCTCTCTCAATTTTTGAGTTTGAACATGAGAGAAAGGTAAGCCAACATGCACTATAGAAGAGGTATAACCAGTGTTAGAAAAAAATCGGGGTACAGTGTGTTTTAACCAGCTAAAATCATAAAATCTCGGTTAGATTTTGAGCTTGCCTTGAAGAAAACTGGCAAATTTGCACAAGTTTTAGTGTAAATACAGGCAAAAGCTTCGAATTTTGATCCAAAAAGCAATAGAATTTCAAGTTTGCCCATACTTTCTTCGGTTAGGAAAAACGTATTTTTCTAGCTCTGGAACTTTCAACGTTGTGTAGAACCCATGAATTAACCGGAGAGGAGCAGCTTGAACTCGTGGAGGTCGATGAGTCCGTCCCCGTTGAGGTCATGAGCAGCGATCATGCGGCGGCACTCCTCCAAGGTGCGCGGGGCGCCCAGCTTGCTCACCGCTTGCAGCAGCTCTTCAGCATCAATGAAGCCATTGCCGTCCTTATCGTAGAGCTGGAAGACCTCGGCCACCTCCTGCTCCTCCCCATCATCCTCGCAATCCCCCTCCTGCATCATCAACGCCATGAATTCGGCCATGTCTACGTGGCCGTCCTGGTCGATGTCCGCCGCGCGTAGTATGGAAGCCGCCTCCTCCTCTGACACTGCTGGGGTAGAGTCCCACAGCGTGGCCAGCAGGCGCTGCAGCTCTTGCGCAGAGATGCGGCCATCACCGTCCAGATCGAAGGCCTTGAACACGTCCTCCAGTTCATGCTCCCTGCTCTTCCTCTCCTCCCTTCTTCCTACCTCCGCATTGATCCGCCGCTGATCACTTAGACTAGTGCTCCGTTTTGGTGCTCTTGTCTTGAATGGTATGCACCGCTTTAGAAACGCACACGCCTTGTGGATCATCTTTTTCACTCGAAATTATAATACCCTTCTCATTGTCACCCCTCGCAGCTCGCTTATATAGTACTCACTCTGAGCCTAGGTCGCCAACCATTCTGATGCCCACGACTGAAATAGGGTTTGCCAAACCCGTTTTTTCTAACCGAAATAAAAACATTTTTTTCTTCTATACGTTTTTGTTTCTCCTAAGCTAATTGCAATTAATATCATTGCCATGACAGCCCCTCGGCTTGACAGGTGCTGCTGCTCACATCATACAGACTGGATTCCTTCGCTCATATATAGATATGAAGCGGTAACCTTACTAGTCTTACCTGCCCCTATACATCAAACTAAGAAAAGCCAACGGCCCCACAGGCCCTAAGAAGGTGCTACCTTCGGAAGCGCATCTATTCAAAGACCCCCTTTTCAAGCATCTAACCGAAAAATCTTTCATCAAGCTCTGTAAAGATGTCTCCTCAGACAACCCCAAAGCTTGGGACTCATTCACCCGGAGCATGCAAAAAGCGATTAAAATCACAAGCCCCAAATTCAAGAAGACCCGTGAGGAGCACTTGATGCTTCTGGGAGATAAGGTAAAGCGATTGACAACTGAAAAACGTGTAGGGACTACGTTCGGAGCTGGGCACAAAAGGTGGCTTGAAGCTAAAAGTGACATGACCGATCACTAGATGGAGGAAGTTAGAAAGGCTAGGTTGTTGTCTAGGGAAACACTAGCTTGAGGCAGCCAATCAAGCGCACTTCTTCAGATCCCCTAGGTGGGATGGGTTGACTACATAATTTTATATTGAATTTTGGGACAATCTCAAGTCCCTCATTACGCAAATGGCCAATCAAGCAATGAGTAATGGAACCCTTGACTCAAGTATTAAAAGGGGCCTCATTAAATCGATTTTTGCTGCTCTCAACTCAAACACTAGTGACCTATAACCATGATGTTAGTGGCTTACAAGATTATCTCCAAGACCGTTGCCCTTATACTGTCTCCTATTTTGAATAAATGCGTTACTCCTCATACTAGCACGACTTTATCAAAGGAAGGTCCATTTATGATAACATCATGTCTACCATGGTGGGCATAGAGTACACATCATTCACCAAACAAGAGTGTATCCTATTGTAGCTTGATCTTGATAAGGCTTATGATAGGATTACTTGGTTGTTCATTGAGGAAGTCATGAAATCCCTACTCGATTTGGAGATTGTATAAACATTCAGCTTAGCTTTTGGATCAAAATGTAGTATTGAAAAATCTAGATTGATCTCACTATGAGAAAATGATTCTCTAGATCCCTATGTGTAGAACCAAGAGATAGTTTCTAGAGGAAAGGTCTTTCACCACCTTGGTGCAAGAAACTAGAGAATTGATTGTTTCAATTGGTAAAAGAAAGGACATAGATGAATGGTATTGGGCCATCAACGCTGTTCTAATAAGTTAGAGCTAGCTTTTTTTGGATGTACTTTGAACCCTATCATGTATCTCTATGCTCCGGTGGATGCCTTGGCTCGGATTGTGAGTAGGGCTAGTCGTGTAATGTTTTGATATGCTTAATATAACCCTATCATGTATCTCTATGCTCCGGTGGATGCCTTGACTCGGATTGTGAGCAGGGCTAGTCGTGTAATGTTTTGATATGTTTAATATACATCACTCAATGTTGTGAGTTCTAGAAATAAAAGATCATTGTGGCACTATTTTTGTCATTAGAAGGTTTTCTTGTAGCATGTATCCACTCCCATAACCCAAGGGATCTCTTATCTTTGTGCATTTACGTACTAATACACATAGAATCTTGTGATGTACTCCTCAACATCTTCTTTTATTGCCACATGTACATGTGCACTCTCACGATCATAGGATATGAGTTTCAGAGATGAGCCGGGACAGCAGTGAGACATGTTAAAGAGAGAAGAGCAAACATTGAAATATAAATGATACCATGAACAAAAAAAGAGCAATATATCATTAAAACACTACAAGAGGTACTTCACATTAGCGACTCTCACAGTGCGACGCTCTAAAGTGAAAATTCACAGCGTCGCTATAAGCATTGCTATTTTATTTGTTACATAACGACGCCCATAGCGACGGCGACAGGAGTAAAAAATAAACCGAGAGCGCTCGAAAACGCAGATCTTAGATCTGAGTTTTTGGCGCTTAAGCAAAGAGGTAACCCACACTCTCCTTCTCTCTCTCTCGCTTAAAATTAAGAAAGTTTTAAAGATTAGCTAGCTATGTTAAATTTAAGTTAAATTACATTTAGGTTTAAGATTTAAGATTAGATTAGATTTAAGTTTATGTTGAGTTTATTATTAAATTAGATTTAGATTTAAGATAAAGACAAGATTTAAAATTAATTAAATTAAATTTTAGATTTATGTTAGATTCAAGGTTAGATTAGATTTAGGTTTATTTTGAGTTTAAGATTAGAGTAGATCTAGATTTATGTTCAATGGACTAGCTTTTTTTAGATTTTAGTGCATGTCAATGAAAGCGCACTTTGCGCAAAGAGCAAATACTAGTAGTTACACAACAATATGTATATTCCCATCAGAATATGACACCTATTAACTCACACACTAACCATATGCAATTAGCCGCGAATCACCACAGTTCAATTAGGTTAGATTTAAAATTAGATTTTGGATTGAGTTTTTATATTAGAGTCTACCTTTGGGATTATGGTAAAAAAATTAGAGTTAAACGAACGTTGATTCCTCTCTTCCTCTATACGGATGCGACCTTAAGTTGGAAAGCTTTCAACGACATGATACTCAGATTGGAGGCCAACATGTGATGTGCTAAGTAATCCCTCAAACAAAGATCCCGGGGGATTCACTATTAGTAAAGGGGGGATGTCACTTGCGTGCATCCAAATTAAAGAAACCCCCCTATGTACGATATCTTACATGCTAACCTACCCCCCTACATAAGGACAAGATATAGACGTTCTCACAATGAGACACCCCCTCTCATACGAATTTCGTACGGAATGTAACGACCCACTATTTTATGTATACTAGTAACATGATAATTTTAAAAGCACAGGCTTTTGCAAAAATACATGTTGAATTGCAAACAAACAGAAGTGTAGATTGTACTGTGTTTTCATTTGAGAGAACAAACCACCATATAAAGTAACAAATATAACAAATACTAGATTAAAATAAACTAATCGATTCAATGTAATTTGACAAAACATGGGCAACATTCCTCTTGTAAACTGATACAAATCTCAATCTCACGACAAATAATACTAGCCACCTACTTAGTAGGCTTCCCACATGGGATTTAAGGCACACATATGAAATGGATTGTTCTCTAAATAAAAAATAATGGCATGCTCATAAACAACCATGGAAAACTTCACTTATCAAATTAGAACACATTACAAAACAACCCATTAAAAGATTAAAGTTTTTGAACAAAAACATTACACTTGAGAACACTTGGTGCATCAACCTTAAATGATAGATCTTATCTCTCTCTCTCTCTCTCTCTCTCTCTCTCTCTCTCTCTCACACACACACACACACACACACACACACACACCATCTACCAAAGTCAAATGTTTTTATTCACTCAAAACTTTTGAAAGTAACGTGTATTATATCCTATTATAGACCGCAATCTAGAGATGGAGCCACCTTGTTGATGTTGGAAACCTGCACGCAGCAACAGATAGAGCTGAAAGATCAGGAAAAAAAAGGATGTTGGTCGAGTTCCTATGGTTGCAATGTCAATTGCGATGTATGTATGTAAATTGTGATGCCAACACGATCTTGGCTATTTCAGTGAATGTGAGGGGAGAGCATCTCTCCATTTTCAATCACCTACTATTTCAACTTGAAGTCATGTGGTACTACACAAGTAATGTCAAATGAGATGTACTTTATAGCTTCCTCTTGGGATGTTGTCTCTTTAAACACACTACTTGCAGGGTATACGCAATAGCAGAACGACCAGCAAGTACTAGGATGATTTTAGCAGATGCGAGGCGAGGGCGCCTCTCCCGATGCAATCACCTAAGCTTGCATCTTGAAGGCATATAGCCCTACATGAGATGCTAAAAAGAACTGTTAAAAAGGATGTCATGGTTGGCAATGCCTTGGTTGATAGGTATACCAAACATGGTGTACTTTAAAAAGCACAAAAAGTGTTGGAGGAGCTTCATGTCGAGATTGTCATCACTTAGAGTGCATTGATTGTTGGATATGCCCAACATAAACAAACATAGAGAGGAAGAGAATAGTTCTTTATTTTGTGAGCTCACTACCTTACTATGCTAAGAGAAAGGATTTAAATCAAAGCTGTAGGATACATACTGATATTCACAATATTGGGTTACTTGAGAAGAACACATACTTGGGGACATGCTAGTCAATATGTATGTCAAGTATGATTTGGACCAAGGCCGCATTACACAAGATGTCGATAGGGTCAAAAAAACTCTTAATGATATTGTTAGTCAAGGGCTATTGAGAAAAATGTCATTGTATGCCAAATGTGGTGTATTTCACAAAGCCCAAAAAGTGCTTGACAAACTTCTTGTGTGGGATGTCATCACTTGGAATGTATTGATTACAGATATGCCCAGTAGGCGCCTGTATTCAACGGATGCCAAGTGAGGGTATCTCTTGAGATGTATTCACCTACACTTGCATCTTAAAGGCATGTGGTACTAGGCAAGATGTTGGTATGGGAAAAAGAGAACTGCAATAGCATCAATTGACAAAACTCAATGTTGGTACAAGGTCAGCTAGTGCCCTAATGAAATGTCGACATGAAAAATATCTGCAATTTTCCAAGCAAAAACCCAATCTTCAATACTAACAACATAATATATAGGCACTCACTCAAAGAGAGTCAGCCATTAACTGTTTTGGTACTTGAAAATTGGATGGTCAAAATTTGAGACCTAGGAAGCTTTGAAAATGCTAAAGGGACAACTTGAATTAAAGAAACCTGGCTCTTATAGCTCATACAATAGAAACTGACGTGAGACTACATTGGATACTGTTATTCTTCACCCATTTATGCTCAAATTTAATGCCAAACCAAGTGCAAAAATATGTCAACAAAACAAGGTTCTAACTGAAATTGAACTTTCCGTATGAACAAAGTCAAATAGGACAACATTGACAATAATATTTAGTATAATTACCGACAAATGCTTCGATCTAAAATTTTAAGAGTATTGTTTGTTCCTATTTTTTCGGTTAGGAAAAAGGTTTTTGGCAAGCCCTGAAGTATGCATGAGCCTTAAGATTGCTAAACTTTGAAGTAACTACTCTCAACTCGTAACTTAGAAGTGTTAGAAAAAAACTAGGATCCAATGTATTTTAACCGGCTAATATTGTAAAATCCCGCTTATATTTTGAGCTTGATTTGAAGAAAATCGCGACTAAAGCTTCAAATTTTGACCCAAAAAACGGGAGAATTCCAAGTTTGCCGTTATTTATTCTTTGGTTGGGAAATCAATATTATTCTAAAGACCATAATCTACAAATCCTAAATTCTAACAAGTACAAAAGAAGAGACAGATTTAAATTCTATTAATTTCTAAAGACTCACGTGTTTGAACTTGGAGGCTTGAAAGTTGAGTGGGGACTTAGCTCTGCGCCTCTCTGGCTGCAGCGCGCTTAGATGGCTCCAAGAGGTAGTATGTCTTGAACTCGCGAGGTGGTTCTTGGCAGGCTGCAATGCTGCTCACCCAGGTTGGACGGATTGCAATGACACCGCAGCTCAGTCAGGTTGGCATTCATGACTCTGGAGCCTGGGCGAGATAAATCATACTGAAGTATGAGCGAACGTTAGTTTGTAATGTGTTTAGGCAGCCTGTGTGATGATGGCTTGCGAAGGACTGTGTTTTTGCCAAAACAGGAATGGATCTCTGGGTTTAAGAGCGAGGGATGACAAAACCAACAAAAAGCGGGAGAGAAAGAGGCACAAAACAAGAAGCATACCTTCTTCTCCTCAGTAGAATGCAAGGACGCCTACTTCTTGAGTGCAGGGGAGAGATGGAGCTATGGTTGACATGACGACGTTTGTGCTTCGGTTCTTCTGTGCTTCCCATGATGCCCCGAAGTTGGTAAAGGAACATGATACTTACCCACAGACTCCAGCTCGCTGCTCGCGGAAGGAGGCAGAGAGGACACGCACGCGCGTACTTGCACACACAAACGCAAACGCAGAGCAAAGTAGGGTATCCGCAGGTTTTCGTCAGCTACACAGGAAAATGCTACTAAGGGTTCCAGCCCAAAAAAAAGGTCGCTGCTCTCTCTTCCGTCTCATGGAGGTACCTACTCAGCTCCTACTACTCGGAAGACTTAAACGAAAATACCATACATGGGAGTTTTCCTCCCCCCGCCTTTCCCTCTTCTTGCCCCTGCCTTGCACAGACGAAGAGAAAGACCAAGACGTCCTCCTTTCTCTCTGCACCCCTTCTCGGCCTGCCCCTGCCTTGCGTACATGGACACAGAAGCGCGGGCTGCAGCAGTACCTTACGACGTACTGCCTTTGCCTTGCATAGATCTAAACAAAGAGGCACCCTATGGGCCATGGATAGAGCCAGCAAACAAGCGCCCTGAGGGTGGGGCCTTGCCTCGTGCAGATGGAGAGAGAGAGAGAGAGAGAGAGAGAGGTTTACTGCTTTGCCAGGCTGAGAGACAAAGAAGAAGAAGAGAGAGAGAGAGAGATCAAAAAGGGCAAGGGAGTCCCTACCTAGTCTTTCCCTTTTCCCTCTTCCCGTTAACCCTTCAGGCTTCCATTCAACTAATAGGGCCATTTTTCGATTTTCCTCCAGCTGGTATCCCTACTACTGGGTTGTTCGATGTTTATTCATTTACTTGCACAAAGATTCCTACTACCTACCTAGTAGTCCTACCCTTCAAAATTAGAACGCAGGAATTGAACTCACCTTCGTAGGTGTCGTTAACTCCCGTGGACATTTCCTAACCAGTGGAGCACGCTTTCGATGCTGTTAGCGATTGCACAAGTTAATTAAGATAAAAAAAATAGGCATGTAGGACCCCCCACATGACTATTTTTGTCGCCTGATGCCACTGCGCCCTCATGGCCTTCGCCTCGCTGCTCCAATCACTCGATACCTCATGTTGCAGTCTCCCCTGTCAATCACCACATGCCGACAAGCCCGTTGCCACCATTCCCTTTCCTACCAGTGGGGATCTTCCTCGATTCCCACTAATAAAATATTAAAAAAGATTGGGTCTCCCCTACTCACTTTGTTGCCTCATAAGTCTTTTGTCTTCTCAAAACTGTGTGAGAATATTGAATAGTGTGTAGCGCGCCTCTTTGGAATTTACGAAAGGAATCTTGCTGTTGATTTCTTTTGAGAGGTCTTGAGTTTAAAACTCAATCAATAATCCAACCTCCAAAAAGACTCTGGCAAAATAAAGTTAGGAAAAATTAATCTTGGAAGGGCACTTTACAGAGTTGCCCTTCTCTTGAAGGACTTTGAAGATGGTCACCCTTCCCTAGCGAAGGACTTGCTAGCCCACCTTGCCTTCCATGGGAAGCGTAGGCAGAGATACATGTAAAGGAAGGGTTGGCAAGGTGGCTAGCCCTTCGGATCGGACAAATTATCTTCCCTCGGAGTTGAAGGGCAACTTCAATTTGATCCCTTTAAGTGTAGGGATTTTCATGAGTCAACCCTTCCTATGCAAGGTTGACAGTCGTTTGAAGGACAGAAGGGCATCAAAAACTATCAATGCAGGCCCGGCCCTTGACTTGCCTTTGTGTAAGCATCGTGCATAGGATGAATATTTTTTAGAAGCAATTTACGTATTTTCCTGCAGAGAGGGGCGACTAGAATCATCTGAGGATTGCTCTATCATGGTGATGTAGTAGTGAAAGGCTTCAACCTTGAATCACTAGCATAGGTGTGAGAGCATTGCGGAAGTCTCCATTTTAGACTTTGATTGGCAACAACAGGCCACGCCATGAAAGTACTCATCATGCACATGCCACACACACACACACATGCCTACTAATGAAGCCTAAAGTAACAGCTCATGTGAGGCCACCTACCTCCTCAATGATAACTCCCAATCCCACTACCACCTCATTAACTCACAACACGCTACTCAGAGCACTCATTGTTTGTGAAGTCCTTTACCAATAAGGCAAGTAGGTGGCAATTAATCTCTCTCTCTCTCTCTCTCTCTCTCTCTCTCTCTCTCTCTACCTTTGTCAAAGAGAGTAGGAGTCAAAGTGCAAATATGTTCTTCTAGAAAGAATAGGAGTTGATGCTCACTTCCCCTCCTCTCTCTCTCTCTCTCTCTCTCTCTCTCTCTCTCTCTCTCTCTCTCCGTCAAAACAACTTAGCCGATGCTCTCTCTCTCTCTCCCCCCCTCAAGGTAACCCAAGTAGTTATATGTAACTCCTATGTAACCCTCCCCCCCCCCCCCCCCCCTCTCCCTTATGTATACGGTATGAGGATGAAATAATGAGGGGCTACCCGTATTGTATACGCTTATGTACAAAATCCAAAAACCCCCCTCTTGTACACTCACGTGGTACCGTATGGCAAAACACAGTGAATCCCCCAGGACAAAGATCTACTGTTAAAAGATGTTAAGATGCTATGAAATGCTACAGCTAGAGAAGAGGCAAAGGGGTTTTGTCCACTACGTGCACTATCATGTAGACGTGAGTGTGTAGATTTCTCGTACCCATAGGCATTGACCAATAAAGACGAGATTATAACCTGGTGGTTTCGATCTCCGTGCACCTCTAGACCGAGGTGTGTAGGGATTGGACATGACTAGAGAATGTGAGGTAGTTTACAGTGTGAACACACACAGACACACACACACATACACACACACACACACAGAAAAGACGGAGGATGCCAATAGAAGATTAAATCTATGTCCAGGTGATAAGGTTTTTACCCTCATTATGAGTAGTGACGAGGATGTGGGGCCATCCTGCTACAATCGGAGGCATGGAGTTCCCTGCAAAATACCCGAAATAGCATACTACAAACCATAAAACAGACTAATCGGCATACCTGGCACAATCACGTGGTCGCATGATCGCAATATACACAAACGAAGAGAGACAGAGAGCGGGAGAGAGTAAGCGAGCACGTGCAGGTGCACCTCCTAGAGCAGAGTGCTACGCCGGCACGACGAGAGAGAAGAGGGGAGAGAAGAGAAGAAGTACATAGACACTGGGTGCAATCTCCCCCCGTGCAAGAGTGACCCTTTCCCTCTTGCACGTATTTCTTTTATAGATTTCTTCAATGGTCAATGTGAGTACAAACTGGCCGGTCGGTCATAAATGGCCAAACCTCATAAAGAGCACTTGAATAATAAAATGTACATAAAATATGATATCCTTTTGCAATAGCTTAGCTCGGTCAAGCCTTTTCCACCTGTCACAGCTGCAATAAATAATAAGATATCAATTCCATAACATACCTCTCCATTGGAAAGCAACTGTCCTCAGTTGCGAAGATAAAAATCTGCAAACAATACTTGTCAAAGACAATGATTAGTATGTTGTGCCAAAAGCATCACATAACAAAAGAAAAATTGATGAAATTAAACAACATTAGCTTATGCATGTCGTCATCCACATACTACCTATTCTAGTGTCCCATACCACTAGAATAAGCAGTATATGTCATAGCCTGATGAATCAGGATATCATTGGTCACACTCATCATCAATCTCATAATGTCAAGTCTCATCATATAAACACTGTCGTAATAATCACCAGATACCAAATCCCAATCCAATTCCAATTCCACAATATAAGTCCAAATCCAAATCAATTTCATTATGTACCTGGGTAACAAAAATCATACCAGTTACAGTGGTGGCCAGTCACTGCAGCATGATTTTGTGATCGGTGTTGCCTAAATCGGCGAATCTACACTCGACGTGCTGCCTAAATCGGTGAATCTGCATTTGATATAAGTTCAAAAAAGCGTGAATCTGTAGTTTGTTGTTGTGCTGCCTAAAGCGAAGAATCTGCACTACATGAGCATTGACACACTGCCTAAATCGGCGGATCTGTGTGCTTGTGACCAATGGACTAGACAAGGCATAAAGGAGAAAATAAAAATAGTTACTATGTTGACATCGCATTGCAGTATATCAAGGCACTTACAAATTTTTGTGCATTACCCCAAACACTGTGGCTCACATGAGTAGCTGCAGGGCTTATTGACAAATCATCAAAAGTACTTGTAGTACAATTAGAAGCCATGATCGAAGCATTTGATGGAGTATTCAGTGAGCAGATAATGTAGAGAAATGAAATTTAAAAATAAAAGTGACGTATCTGAGATTCCATTTGATAAGTATTAGTGATGACATGAGAGATGTTGGGTTGCCTAATCTATAAAAGATTGTCGGTAAGGCAATTATGAAAATGGGAGTGAGGTTAATGTACATACCTTGAGGGTACACTGCATCAAAATTATTTGAGGCAATGTGTTTGTGGAGATAGATATGACCGTAACTTGCATCTGAGGCGTGTCAAACAGATTTGTAGAAGCTAAGGAGGACTGCGACTTTCAAACTTGCTCTATAGTATGATTAACAATTCCAAAATATTTTAATTTTGTGTTAGTATTTGAAATAAAAGACAAGACTATGTTGTCTGTTGAGCATGTGATTCAAGATTAGTGTGCGATCACATATTAAGAACATACAGTGTTAGCACTTTGATTCAACAATCGCAAAATAAATTAAATGAAGCTGGAACACAGATTAAAAGTTAGCCATAGCACTACGAAAATGGAAATGTGAGAAAATGGTGCAATCCTAACGAAACAGCACAGATAGACAAAAACCACGAACAAGCCAGAGAAAAAAAAAATGTAGGTAAGGAGATCTAATTGGATTTTATAGTGCAATGTGGGAGATAAAATTACATTGAGGACTGACAAACCTCTACGATGATTAATCGTGACTGATTGGACAAACAACCCAAAAGTAATTTGATCTTGAATTGCCTTTGCCTAGAAGCCTTTATTTATGAAAAATTATTTGTTAGGTAGAGCTAGAATTAGGGATGAGAATATAGATTTTTGGTGCGTCAAGGAAATGCCTTATAAAACCATCTACTTAAGCCTCTGGATATTAATTGGGAGGAGGTAGGATGGGAGTTGGTATCTTATACAAGTTACTTAAACCTGACAAGACAATGCGTAGACAGTCGGTGAGCGCAGATCGCAGTAGTTGTAATCACATATTTCGACATAAATAATAAATCATTACATAATGAAAATCATTGAAATCATAGGAGAAAGGGATCAACGTTCTCCTCGGTAGGTATAGCAATCATGGATGATGAGGGTTCCATAAAGACTGCTTCATCATTGCCATAAATGGAGAAAGAGGTATCCAGGAACCTGCTCCATGCATCATCAAAGCCCATGCCCCCCCCCCCCCCCCGACGTGCATCAACACTACAGGAAAGGCAAGCTCTTCAATCTGTTTGTGTGTGTGTGTGTGTGTGGTTGGACACTAGCATGCATCACCTAAAGTCAATGTGGGTAGCTCATGGCTGCAGGGATTTCTACATCAACTATATGACGAGGTCATGAACATATACAACAAGATGAAAGCAGACCTTGATATCTTGATTCTTGAGCAAGAGGATCCCGATGTGTTGGAAGGCTTATCAGACCCCTTTTGAGGCTCAATCTCCCAGCAAGCAATCAAGCCGCCATTACAGGTACATTGTCTCATGACCGGCTTCCGATCTTCTTCCTGGAAAGAGAGGTGGTGTATCGCTAAGCCACGAGTGCGTGGCTCCTGCCTGGCATTGAAGCAACGTCTGCGAGAGTACTGTTGTAGGTGGTTAAGGTTGACGAGCGCTTAATTTTCGGAGTATGGCTATCCCACTTCACCGTGGTCGCAGAGAAAAAGGCACGCCACTTGGGGCTTGGTAAGGTCCTGTCTCCTTGTCAAATTTTTGCGAGCTATTTGCCTTACATACCAAGGCCTCTGAATTTGCTGCCATCGTGGAGGAAGAAGAGGTGAGCATCCCTGAAAGCTTCACCAAATGCTCGTCGACAAAGCTTGTGGGAAAACGTGTCCGAGAGAAGTGCCCTGCCCGCATTATGGCAAGACGGTACTGACGAGTTTTGGTAGTTGGTGAAGGAACCCACCTTACTCGAGTTTCGGCCAACAGATCATCTATGATATTGTGGGGGTGGGCGTGAAAAAAAAAAACGAGGGAGGGAGGGTGCGTGCTGCAGCCTCGCAATTGTCGAGGTCCTCTCTGTATTGCATGGATGCGTAATACTGAGGTCGTTGATGGGAGGTCCATCGCATTACCTGCAGCCACTATGAGCACGAGCCGCATGACGGCGCCATGCAGGCAACTGTGAGAGAGAAAGAGAGAGTGAGAGTGCTGGTGGGCTTCTCAACCAAATCAGTGGTGATGTTTGTTGCCGGATGTTGTACCGCAGATTGGCTTGGGAGGTTGCTACTCCATGCGAGTTGGTGAACGGTAGTGGTTGGCAGCGTAAGGTTGTGGATGTGTGAGTGGGAGTGAAAGAGAAAGAGAGATGTCTACAACGAACTCCATGCAGTTTTTGCATGTGTAGTAAAGCGCAGTAGGTAGTTGAACTGGCAACGTTTGTGTGGCTCCAAAAAGTGAGGGTAGGCTATCAGGTGGGTGAGGCAACTTGTCATGCAGCCCGGGGGGGGGGGGACGGCACTGTTGGAGTGAGTATACTGGCCAGTGTCACCAGTGCTGCCATGCTGCAAGGCGGCTGTCGCCATGTTGTGGGAGGTCTGCGAGAGGGGGGCAGCGCGTAAAAGTGTGTGAGAGTGAGAATGAGAGGGAGCATGTGTGGGTTGTATGCGCATGTGCAGCGAAACTACATGATGGTGCATGAGAGCCTGAGGCTTCTAGTGTTGGTTAAAAAAGGAGTGGTTGGTGATTTAAAGGAGGGGAAAAGGTGGCAGTTCTGGACCGTCAATTACCGACGAGAGAGAGAGAGAGAGAGAGAGAGAGAGAGAGAGAGAGAGAGAGAGATTTTCGAGTGTTCTGTGGTCTGCATACTTGCTATTTGAAGAAGCGAGGGGACGACTGAGTGGCTGCCACAAAGAGTGCGACGACTGGTGCATGTCTAGCTGGATGCATGGCGGCTCCAGGTTGCAGACTCTCAGTAGAAAGTCCTTTGAGGCGTGTTTACTCATGGCTACCGTCATCAGTTGTACCGACTGCTGTAGTTAGTTGTCGTCATGCACTGCAGATGATGTTCAACCTTGAGTGGTTATGGATTTCCTGCTTGGTGTAGAATGAGCTTCCCTCGACAACTACCGCAATCAGAAAAATTGCTTCCTCTCTATGCCTTGTCATCTTTCTCTTGTCGCAGCTCCTTGCTGTCCACAAGCGGTTCTTCCCAATGCATGCACTTCACAACCTGATGCTATGCTTGTTGCAGATGTCTCAAGGGTTGCGTGATTTTTATTTTTTTATTTTTTTTTGAAACCTCTTAGGGTTGTTTCACACAGGTCATTAAAGCGATCTCCAAATCTCGGTTTCTTTTTTCTGTTTAAGGTTCATTGAATGTATCTATGAAGTCTTTCTAGTAGCTTCTATGTCCATCCGACATTAAAAAAAAATCTCTAATCATTCATTCTACTACTCTATTTATTCTTCTTCTTCCCTTCCTAATAGGGTTAACATAAAAAGTAGAAATTTATCCTGTTTCTTTTCCATCATCAGATTGTATCTAATTACTACATCCTCCCTAGTCGTACTCTTAAATCATGATATCTCTCTTTTTGAAAGCAATTATGCACACATATTATATTCAATACAAAAACACAAATAAAATAAAATACTTATTAGGATAGCTACCCTGAGTTGCATCCATGTTGCAAAATAATTTGTCTTTCTCCTTCTTCGTATCTCCCACCGTTGTAGAGAAACGTTTCCATAGCTATGATTGTTCTATGTGGAGGAGCGTAGTCATAGCTCTGATACCACTGCTACAATCGGAGGCGTGGAGTTCCCTGCAAAATACCCGAAATAGCATACTACAAACTATAAAACAGACTAATCGGCATACCTGGCACAATCACGTGGTCGCATGATCGCAAGATACACAAACGAAGAGAGACAGAGAGCGGGAGAGAGTAAGCGAGCATGTGCAGGCGCACCTCCTAGAGCAGAGTGCTACGCCGGCATGGCGAGAGAGAAGAGGGGAGAGAAGAGAAGAAGTACACAGACACTGGGTGCAATCTCCCCCCGTGCAAGAGTGACCCTTTCCCTCTTGCACGTATTTCTTTTATAGATTTCTTCAATGGTCAATGTGAGTACAAACTGGCCGGTCGGTCATAAATGGCCAAACCTCATAAAGAGCACTTGAATAATAAAATGTACATAAAATATGATATCCTTTTGCAATAGCTTAGCTCGGTCAAGCCTTTTCCACCTGTCACAGCTGCAATAAATAATAATATATCAATTCCATAACATCATCCAACCGAAACACCTATCTCTCAACAAGGATCTTATGTCCTTGTAATCAAGGCAAGCATGTTGTGCGACGGACAAGACGCGTTTCTTTGCAACACGTTCACGAATTTGGCGAGTTCGATCCATCTATTATATATCAAATTGTTGCCAATTATAACTCGTCGGACTCTGACGCTGGCCAACATGCAGCAATCTTACAACCCAATAGACGTATTCGCAGGCGCTTTGGTCAAGCACCATATGTGAGGCCACAAGATGTAGCCTCTGATAGCTCGGGGGATGATCATGCAAACCACATTCCCAACAAGGCAATGTTTGAGCCCGAGATTGATGAAATGATCGAGACGATCATGGATTCAGAAAGGCCTATCTATGATGATATGAAAAGTGAAGCCGATACGCCATTGTACGATGGAGCACGTGTGCTTAGATTGAAGGCGCTCCTGGTTCTTCTCAACATGCACGCAAAGTTTGGATGGAGTGACACTAGCGTCACAAAGCTTTTCAGGTGATCTATTACAATGTGTTTACTTTAATAAAAAACTGTAGATGTATAACGATCTAATAGATTGCTTACACAATTGTACCGCATTTTTTTTGCTGTGTAGATTGCTCAAAGAGCACATACTGCCAGCTGATAATGTGATGCCAGATTCCAGAGAGGAAGCAAGAAAGATCTTGCGAAACTTGGAAATGGATTACAATTCGATCCACACTTGTCCTAACGACTGCATTCTTTTCAGAGGGGAATACATAGACATGGAGAAGTGTCCGAAATGTGATTCTGAGAGATATCGAGTAGATCTCCACGGAACAAAAATTCCACAAAAGGTTTTGCAACATTTTCCTCTACTTCCTTGCATCAAGAATTTCTTCAAATGTGAGCCCATGGCCTCCCTAGCATCATGGCATGAGGAGAATAAATCTTCGCATGGTGTGCTATGGATTCCTGCAGATTGCGCAGCCTGGAAACATATAGACGAAACATGGTTGGATTTTGCCAGGGAAGCTCAAAATTTGCGCTTAGGCCTAGCTATGGATGGCGTAAATCCATTTGTTCAAAGATCAACATCTTACAATGTATGGCCCGTTGTCATCATCAACTACAACATTCCCCCGTGGTTGACTGCGAAGAAGGGGCACCTATAACTAAGCTTGATTGTGCCGGGGCAGTATAAAGTGAAGAATATGAATGTGTATCTTCGTCCACTATTGGAAGAGCTACAACAATTGTGGATTGGCATAGAAGTGGTGGATATGAGCCGACACAGAGGTCGACAGAATGCTTTGATCAGAGGCATTCTAATGTGGACCATGCATGACTATCCCGGACTGACAGAATGCTCAGGTGATTTACACTCAAACTCAAACATTGTAAATCTTGGTTTTTCTCAAGCTTATCTATTGTCATGTGTATACATGCAGGGCTTCAAACAAGCGGATACAGAGCATGTGTCACATGTGGACCTAGACTGAATGCATGTCGATCGCCCTCATTGAATAAGAAAATCTACAAAGGTCATCAAGCATATCTTCCAGAGAATCATGTGTTATGCGACGATTTTTTGGGAAGAGAGCCACCGAGGATGTCTGCACAAGCATGGCTAGACCAGAAGGAGATGTGTGATGACGGTTTTCCCCCAGGGATGAAGAGACTCTCTCTATGGTACGAGTTACCATATTGGCCCCGACTCATGATCAATAACTTGCTTGATCCAATGTACATATTCAAGAATGTGGGTAATCTGCTATGGGACCATCTGACCAGAAAGAAAGATACTCTGGGAGCCATGGTTGACCTTAGAAATGTGGATCGTATGGAGCAATATTGGCCACAGACAGCATCCGATGGATCGATAAAACTGTTGGGGTTAAGGCCTATGTGTCTTGACCGGTCGCCCAGATCATGGGCGCCCGCCCAGTGTTATCCTATACTTATAGTGAGTATATTGTATAGGGGGAGCTGCCACTTCACAGTCTCCCCACCCACATCGTGTCGTGTGTCTCCTTCTCTCTCTCACTCTCCGTCTGTGATTCTCCCCGACCTATGTGCCTTGACCGGTCGCCCAGATCATGGACGCCCGCCCACTGTTATCCTATACTTATAGTGAGTATACTGTATAGGGGGAGCTGCCACTTCACAATCTCCCCACCCACATCGTGTCGTGTGTCTCCTTCTCTCTCTCACTCTCCGTCTGTGGTGCTCCTCGATCCCCTTCAATTGTTTTCGCATTGATCAAGTTTCCGGATTGCAAATCTTTTGGCGTTTGCTTATGCGTGGTCACTCCGTTGATGTATGTTGAGTGTAGTTTGATGCGCATTGATTGCTCATTGTATTGAGCTTGAGGACAATGGTTATTTTGTGTTGATAGCCATTGTGCGTCGAAACTCTGGCGAAATTTTCTCAGGAGTTTTATGCGTATCATTTATGCGATCTAGGTAGAGATTGCGGGTTGCACTCAGCATTTGCATGCGGTGTTCTCTGCAGGTGGGAGATTTGTGCGTATGTATGCATCGATACCGCACAGTGTGGGCTTGGTGATTAGCTCACAGATTGCAGTGTGATACTAGAGCATGCGAGGCTTGTATTGACATTGCGGGAGCTCTATTTTGGAGTGTGTCTCACAAGTTTTACATTGTGTTTCTGGCCATATTTGTAGACAGTTTCCAGGTGTTGTTGGTGAGGTGGTTTTGCTATCTAGCTTGCTACTTGTGCTCATGGCAGAGACAGGTGATCGATCAGATTGTGACCTCTCTCAGATGCGCGTGTTTGATGGGTCAGACTTTGCGGCATGGAGAGATTGTATGCTTGATGCATTGACACAGCGAGGGTTGCATCGACCATTGAGTGGTGATGTAGGTAGACCTTCAAACATGTCTGACGATCAGTGGCAGGAGCTAGAGGAGATGGCACTATCTACACTCTCTTTGCACCTTGTGGAATCTGTATATGCTCTTGTTATGTATGAGACTACTTCGAGAGCACTTTGGCGCAGATTACATGATATGTATGATAGATCTGAGTCATCAAGGACTCGTGTGAGACATGTACATTCACGAGCACGCCGACAGGTGACATGTTGGTGTTGTGGTCATTCTGGACACGTTAGACGGCGCTGTTTTCGTCGTATGCGACATCGTAGGAGACATGGCAGTCTCAGAGATGTATGTAGTGATGCCATGGACTCAGTTGCTTTTGAGGCACATGTAGTGTCGGAGTATACTAGTGACGGGGATGTCACTTTTACCTCGAGCTATGCACGAGATGCTATACATGTGGATAGTGCACTCCCTTCGCAGTGGTTGCTAGACACAGATGCTATGTTTCATGTCACGTCGCATCGTGAATGGTTTTGTAGCTATTCTAGCGGGATGCTTGGCAGTGTACGTTTGACCGATGGATCGGTGCATGCAATAGTAGGTGCAGGAGATGTGAGACTGTCATTACCAAGTAGTGCATCTTACTTGTTACGACATGTGCGCTATGTACCAGATTGGACAGTGAGTTTGATCTCAATTGGTCAGCTTAGAGATTGTGGATGTCAGATTTCGCTACGAGAGCGAGATTTTGTGATGCATTTGGGTTCGCTAGTGATTGCGAGAGGTGCCAGGAGTGGTACAGGTTACCCATTGCATGTGGATCATGTGAGAGACGGTGTTGTCTCTGTGATCATGCAGCCAGGTAGAGAGCGAGAGAGCAGGCGAGTCTCTTTCGCTTGTGGGTTGCAGGATGCTTTGTATGGAGTGGAGAGCAGTGACTTTGTTGTGCAGGTTGCGTCTACGGATGCACAGGTAGAGCGGGACAGCTCTAGTGAGTCACAGCAGGATGAGTCATCAGAGGTGATGACATAGATGACTCGCATGGATACTGAGATGTCGACTATTGTGGAGTCATTTCTTGATATGCTTATTCCAGAGCTTGATGCAGATTCAGGACAGATGGATACTCTTGGTACACATGTGATATGTGTTGGGCACGAGGAGTCACTCCAGAGCTCGGAGTCAGAGTGCCATGGTCTCTATGATAGGGGACAGGATTGCCATGAGTTGAGTTCTGAGTTGGAGGTGGCAGAGGTTGCCAGGGTTGCATCAACGTTCGGTGTCCTCATGTACGAGATGTTGATCACGAGGCCCGATATAGCAGTTGCAGTGGGAGCATTTGCAGCAGGGTTGATTAGTTGTTCGATGACTGATCTCGGCATAGAGCATAGGGGAGGTTTGCAGGTATTGGACCGATACTTGCAGGAGTGCATGAGCTCTTGTAGACTCTTTGTAGAGCTTGGAGCTAGCTCTGTGTGGCTTCCGCAGCGGGATGTTTGTCTATCAGTAGAGCCGGATGCACTAGCTCATCGAGAGTCAGTGGGCATAGGTTGAGAGAATATCTCACCTTCTATTAGTTGTACACTAGTAGATCTTGCTTAAACGCACATTGGCCTTTAAGTGGGAGGTTGTTGGGGTTAAGGCCTATGTGCCTTGACCGGTCACCCAGATCATGGGCGCCCGCCCACTGTTATCCTATACTTATAGTGAGTATACTGTATAGGGGGAGCTGTCACTTCACAGTCTCCCCACCCACATCGTGTCGTGTGTCTCCTTCTCTCTCTCACTCTCCGTCTGTGGTGCTCCCCGATCCCCTTCAAAAACTCCCTAAAGCGCCATGGATTTTCACAGGAGCCCAAGAATGCAAAGTAAAAGAGACCATTCAATCTGTGCGGACCCCCACTAGCATAATGCACTCGCTCCGGACGTGTTTTACTAAAGAAGGAAAGCTTATCGGTTTGAAGTCACATGACTGGCATAAAATGTGTCAGGTATGTTTGAAGTGGAATATATCATAGTGGGAATTGTGTAACAAATTCTTGTGTGGACTTTAATATCATTGCTGCATGTGTTTTACAGTTTATTTTATTGGTGGCCATTGAGGGATGTTTATCTCTTGACGTCCGTAACACAATCTACAAACTTGAAAAGTTGGTGCAATGGATCTCACAAAAAGTAGATCAACGTAGACTACATACCATTTGCCAAACTAAACGCTGTGGAGGTTGTGTGCATGTTTGAGAAACACTTTTCTACTACCATGCTAATCGTTCAGGTGCATCTTCTTGTTCATAAGTTGATGAGGTGGAAATAGCTGGCATAATACATTCCAGATGGATGTTCTTTTTAGAACATTTCATGAAAACACTCAAGGGATATGTGCGTCAGAAGGCATGTCTGGAGGGTAGCATGGCAGAAGTTTGGCTGGTATCAGAGTCCCTAGTTTACATTGGAGAGTGGCTAGACGGATTTGATAAAGCCCTGGACACGCTATGGCGAACCCTAGATGATGAGCGCATATCTGGGATTGTCATGTGCAATCTCGGTGTTGAGAAGAAGATGATGGAAGATCTAGAGGCTAAAATCAACCGATTTTGCATGCTTCACAATCCAGTGATGCAAAAGTAGATTTCACAATATGAGGATGCAAAGCAAGAGGGACAAAGGGCACGAATCGAGTGGAGACGAGGAAGAAGACCACCGATGCATTATCCGACGGGTCTAGAGAGCCTACAAACATTCATGAGCTTAAGATGGTTGCACAACCAATTGAAAAGTGCACAACAGTGCGGTGAAGAAGTGACTAAGGAGGAGTGGGAGTACTCTCGGGGTTGCACGACCAAGGTAAGTTTGCAATGTACGACTAGTGACTTTCTAGATGTTTGAACGGCCACTCATAATCTTTGTTGGTTGTAGTATAAGTCATAGACAACAGCATGGTGTAAAGGTTGACATTTTAGGGTGGAACGGATCGACAAAAAGCATTTTACTCAAGATTGTGGAATCATGGCAAAATTTGAACAGTCTAGTCGACGACGGTCCTCTGATACAGATCCTGTGGTCGCGGAACTCACTTACTTCGGCATGCTACAAGAGATTTTGAGGATCAATTATAGAGGATTTTTTGTCGAATTGCTCGACATGCAATGGTTCAAGATAATCATGGAGGGTCGCAACGCTACTGTGCATACATCAGAGTCTGGTTTCCTTGAGGTGGATTCAACTAAGAAATGGACTGACCTAAGAGACACTTTTGTACTACCCGAGCATTGTGAACAAGTAAGTAATAGTTAACATCCAATTTTAGAAGTTATGTGCTTGGAAGCTCTCATGTAAGTTATGTGGCTCTGGTAGGTGATATTACATCCTGCAAAATCTGCATCAAACTGGTGGTACGTCATAGAGGTAGCCCCTCATAGTGCACGGACGTATGAGGGCTACCATGTGCCAATCACAGTGGCATCAATGGAGGAGATTGGAGAAGATGCTCAGTCAAAAGCCGCTGAGGTGGTGCCAGACGAGCATCAAGCTGCTACTCTCTATGGCGTGCATGTAGAGGATCTACAAAATGAAACGGAGGACATCTGTCTAAACGGAGAACTCTATATAGATATAGGAAGTTATGCTGAGCTATGTGAGGATGAGAGAGAGACCTCTTAAAGCCATAAATATTGTATTTGAACAATTTTGCTCCGTTTTATAATATACATTGTATTCACATGGCTTTTTGTCCATTCTTGTCTATATGCGTCATTGTATTTAATGGTCTTTGCGTCCACTCTAGCTACGTATGCTCTAGGTATGTTCTCACAAGCAGGGACGACAAGCACTGCGCTCCTAGTGCAATGGAGACTGAAGCTGCAATCGCGAAGAAAGTGAGCTGTCTCTGCTCATAGATGTTGCTTGTCCCACCGCTAGATCTAGTTGATTGGGTGAAAGAGACGCTAAGAAGCACTACTGCTTCTTAGCATCTCTTTCACCCGATCAACTAGATCTAGCGGTGGGACAAGCAGCATCTATGAGCAGAGACGGATCACCTTCGTGATTGCAGCTTCAGTCTCCATGGCACCTGCCACCCGGAGTGTAGTGCTTTTACAAATTCACAAGAACTTCAACGAAATCTCTCCACACAGGAATCCCTCCCCCTTTATGAGTCCTCTCTCTCTCTCTCTCTCTCTCTCTCTCTCTCTACTTGTCCATGTTTTCTTCTCCATTCATTCAATATTAAGATTAAATGCTCGTGTGTTTAATGCAGGTATGGATGATGATGAGTTTCTTTCTTCTTTGTCACCCCAGAAAAGGCAGTGGTACGAGGATCGTCATCGCTCTGGAGCACCATCATGCGTTCCTACTCCTTTAGCGTCTCCCTCTGTTTCGGAGCATTTAGCACGCTCCAAAGCTTTGGTGTCAATGAGACGATCTTCACACTCGTCTAGGCACCAACGCTCTAGTGGTGGCAATGGGGGTTGTTGTGGGGATACCACCACCGATGCCTCGACACGGCCTCGTGTTCGATGAGGCTCTTTACCCTCCCCTTCCTTGCCCGCCCCCACACCAGCCACAACATTGCCATCTACGCCAGGTTTTGCCCGGCTGACAGCTGTTCCTAGCAGCTACACACCACTACCTACTCCTCCGGGAGTCACCCCAGTCAACACTCCTCGCTTCGGAGCCTAGACTCTAGTGAAGACACCTGATGTCCGTACCCCCATCGACACGCC
This sequence comes from Adiantum capillus-veneris, assembly GCF_014529385.1. NCBI lineage: Eukaryota > Viridiplantae > Streptophyta > Polypodiopsida > Polypodiales > Pteridaceae > Adiantum > Adiantum capillus-veneris. The sequence continues at coordinate 9,971,845 of NC_140944.1, forward strand.
GCTAGAGACCCCTGCCGGACACCCAGGTTCATGCGTCACCGGCGAGAGCGCTTGCCTTACTCCGTCGACTTCAGCGACGGCATCATCTTGGATGATGAAGGCAAGAAGGTGATCTCGCACATGCGCAGTCTTTGCTCTCAGGTGTTTAGACACTACATACTAAATACCTGGAGTGAAGTACCAAGTGATTTAAAAGACAGAGTCATCAGCATGCTGCATGATGAGTTTCCCGTTTCAACATGGGATGACCACTTCAATAAAGACCTGATGAAGGCTTGAATGTGCGAATACTGCAAGCACAAGCGTTTTGAAGTGCAAAAAGCAATAAAGCGTGGGTGGAACATACCAGATTGGCTAGCCAAAGAATATTGGAACAATGCGAAGAATGAAGCACGTGAGAATCCTGACTAGTGGAAGCAACAAAAGGAAGCAGCCAAAGCGCATGTAGAGGCAGGGAGCTCGCACCACTTGGGAAGCGGCGGGTGGGTATCATTTGAGGCCGATTTTGTAAGTGTTTTTGCATTTCTCTTTAGGTTTGATAGTTTAGGGGTTTTTACATTCTTACATAAGGGATTTTGTAAGTGTTTTTGCATTTCTCTTTAGGTTTAGGGTTTAGGGGTTTTTACATTCTAACATAATGGATTCTTTGTATGTTTTGACAGTGGTCGATGGACAGGACGTGACCCCACACCGTACAAGGACGAGTACACAGGCAAGAAGGGCTTAAACGCCCTGATGGACATTCTGAGTTCTCGCGGCGGCATGGTTAGCATTAGGGTTTACTATTTTCTATTTTTTATATTGTTTTGTAAATTATATGTTTATACTTACAGAAAGCTATCTTATTGTTTTTTTTTTTTTACAGAATCCGACAGATATGCCGCTTGGACGCGATGAGATGTCTGATTAGATTACATCAGTCTAGCCGTAGCTAGATAGCATTAGTTTCCTTTTGTCTAGCATATGTATCATGAGATGACGTGTATACGTCTTTTTGTAACTATTGGAAAACCATGTATATTTTCTCAATAATGACAATGGTGTTGTAACTATTACATTTGCAAAGTTTAACAATCAAGTGATTTTGCCTATGATGTGTACAATTGTCATTGATTTACTTTCATCAATTTACTTTTGTCAATTTTGTATCTTTATTTTGCAAACAATACTATGGATGATGGAGTTAATGGTTATATTGTCTTGTGGGTGACTACTTTGGGTCTAAATCTAAGCTTGCACTTTCTTTCAAAGGTGAATCTGGGCTTATCTTGGATTCATTTAGGTTTACTCTATTAGTGAAACATTCAATATGGTTGATGGGTGGCAGGGCATTGAATGCCTTGCCACCACCATAAAAATTTACTCTCGGGTGTCACTATAAGGTTCGCTATAGAAGGCTCTGCATCGTCTCTATGAACGTCGTTATAGGTAGCCTGTAAGCGTCGCTATGGTCGTCGCTATATAGCGACGCTCATAGCAATGCTTATAGCACCGTTCTCGTATCGACGCTTTTAGTGATGGTCTTAGCGATGCCGGGGAGTATAAAAACCCAATGTATTTCCGTTGCTAACAGCGTCACAAGTGCACACAACATCTTGTAGTGAAAATAAAATAAATTGTACAAGGTGTGGTCTAGTCAACCTTTAACAATCTTCACGATGGTAAAAAAGAGTTTGGATAAAGTTTAATCAATGACTCTAGCATTTATAGACAATTGGAACTACTGTTTAGCTCCCAATCAATCAGAATTTATTAGAGTCAGCTTGATCTCGATGCATGCAGAAGCCCTCATAGTTGGATGCACTTGAGCCCCTCAATGAACGTAGATTGGCACCAATACTTCAAACATCGGTTTTTTATCTGTTGTTGAGCTCCTCTTTCCTTTCTCCAAAGCTTATTAATAAATTGAACCCCCTTGTGTAGTTCCAATTCCAATCCCGAGGAAATTAATACCCTTGAATATGTGAAAGGCAGAGAGATATTAGAGAGATTAGGGCTCATGAAGCTTGATTATGAGGGAAATATGGCTTGATTAACACGGCTACATGCATGTGGGCTTTGTGTGTGTGTGTGTGTGTGTGTGTGTGTGAGAGAGAGAGAGAGAGAGAGAGAGAGAGAGAGTAGGATAACGGAAAGTTTGGGAGCTATGGAAGCTTAAGAAATATGCTTAGAGAGAGATAGAGCTTAGAGCTATGGAAGTTTAGGCATACGAAGAGAGAATGAGATAGTACATCCCTCTTCCTTTTCTTTTCTTTCTCCCTTCTTCATGTCTTGTTTTTCCTTCTAGACCTCCATAAAAACAATAGAGCAAGAAAACTTCAATATCCTCCGGTTGTTGTAGAATTGGCCTATGTGCATGAGAGACAAAGATGTTCAAGACGGCGTTTTCCTTGTCCTACGCAACCCATTTTCCCACAAAAATGAATTTTGTAAAAATTTTATAGATTAGCACTTATCGACATCCCTCATGTAGTACATTTAGTCTCTCACCCACTTTCCTTTCTATCACTAACCACATGGTCTCCAACTACTCAACTTGCTTCGCATGTTTTAAGTGCCTTTTTCCATACCAATATTTTCTTCTTAAGCATCAAATCCTTACATTGCACAATTAACATGTACACTTCAATTAAGTTTAATTTGTATCTTTTGACCCTCTTTCCCATCATAAAGAGAAGCAACACAACATTGAGCCTCTTTGAACTTGTAAATCCTTTAGCATGTACCAAGCGTTATCCAAAACTGTGAGCATACACATATCTTCACCCAATCAATGCCTCACTATAAGCATGCTTTGAAAAATCTCCCAATTTGTGGTTTCATTGAGGCCTTATGAGAGCATATTTGCTTGGAATAAAAGAAAATGTAATCACTAGAACATAAGGACAATATACCCAATGAGTCTCATTTGTCATGGCACAAAGACATGCCTTGTCTAGAACCACAGACATCATGTGGGGCCCCTGGATCAAGCAGAATAAGAAGGAGCCGTCCAAATACTATTATGTTATTATGTTCATATCCATTAGATCATACCAAAAAACCCATTAATAATGGCATCTTCTTTCTCTTTTGTGACATCAGCACCTGTAAACATACAATCATCAATAAACATAGACTCATTTTTAGTCTCATGTACATCTGTGTTATCTCCATAATTTCCAGGGTAACAACAAGAATACATGTACAAAAACTTATTGTCCTTGACATTGCTTTCATGGTTTCAAAAATTCTATGATTTCTTACTTAGTAATCAATATTTTTGAGAGTATTTAATCCTAGAGGAGAGTTCATGTATCCTTGCAACCTTTGAGGCATCCAAGTTATCCACACATGCATTGAAGTCATGAATAAATAAAGTAAATTTTCTAAAGTCATTTAGTTAAAGTGCACATCTTTAAAGTATAAATATTGAGCCCCTCTTTCCTTTCCCTAAAGCTTATTAATAAACTAAAACCCCTTGTTTTCTTTCAATTTGAATCTCCAGGAAATTAATACCCTTGAATATGTGAAAGTGAGCAAGATATTAGATAGATATTAGAGCTCATGAAGCTTGATCATGAGGAAAATAAGGCTTGATTAACATGGCTATGGCCATTTAAGATTTACGCGCGAGAGAGAGAGAGAGAGAGAGAGAGAGAGAGAGAGAGAGAGAGAGAGAGCGCTAGCTGAGGATAATGGAAAGTTTGAGAGCTATGGAAGCCTTAGAATTATGGCTAGAGAGAGATAGAGCTTAAATCTATGGAAGCTTAGGCATATAAAGAGAGAAAGAGATAGTACATCCCCTATTCCTTTGCTTTCCTTTCTCCCTTTCTCATCTCGTGTTTCTTCTTGCAGCCCTCTAGAAAAATAGCAAAGCACAAAAAATTCAATATTGCCCAATCCCTGCTAAAGTAGCCTATGTGCTTGAGAGGCAAAAATGTCAAAATGGAGTTTTCCTTGTTCTCGATAGCCCGTTTTCTAAAAAAACTTTTTACTAAAAATTTTACAGAATAGCACTTTTCCACCTCCCTTGTGCAGTACATCTAGTCTCTCATCGAGTTTCCTTTCTATCACAAACCACATGGCCTCCAACTACCCAACTTGCCTTGCATGTTTTAAGAGGATTTTCCTAAAACAATATTTTCTTTTTAAGCATCAAAACCCTAACTTGCACAATTAGCATGTACACTTCAATTAAGTTTAATTTTCATCTTTTAACCCTCTTTCCAAGCATGGAAGCGAAGGGACACAACATTGCGACCCTCATAAAACTTAATGGTTTTAAAGCGCATTCTTTGAATTTGATTAAGTGCTCTATGGATTTTGATATTGGATCAATTAAATACACATTTCTAGTTTTGGGAATAATAAATAGCAAATTTTGTTTCTTTTATGCAAAATTCTATTAATCATCTTTTCTCGTGATACTAGGTGCTTTTTAGTCTATTTTTAGTGCTCTATGTACCACTAGCCGTATCACGTGAGTGTAAGGAAGAGGGGTTTTTAATAGGGGTACCATAAGCGCATACAATAGGGGTAAACCCCACTTATTTTTCATATTTACTGTAGGTAGAGAGTGGGGGGGGGGGGTAAAGGCCATGACTGTGACCCGTGTGAGCTCTCCCTACATACACTAACTCAACTAACCCTTTATGTCTGTTATACTAAAGAATAAAGAGACATCGTGTTGATTATTCTAGTTATGTGTTTCTCCCAAATATCCTTCTCCTCTTCTTCTCCTTCTCCCTTTCTTGCACACACCCGTGCACGGGGCTTGAGCCTCTTCAACTAGTATCAGAGCTCCAGAACCGGCGCTCTGCGCTTCCCCCATCGCGTGCAGCTCCCCTTGGAGCTTTCAAGCCTTCTTTGAGCATAATCAAAACAGGCAGAGCCGAGCTTTGCCATGGCGGAATTTTGAAGCAAACTAAGTAGATCTCAACAGAGCAAGAGAACCCAAGTAGGTAGAAAGAATCGAGCCTCGAGCAACCTTGCGGAAATGGGGGAAATCGAGCACCAGTCAGGCAAGGCAAGCAACAAAGCAAGGCCCAACAACAAATTTGGAATCAGACAGTAAGGAGAAAATCGAGCATTGCACTTGAGTCGAGGCATTGAGCATGCCAAATCGAGCAATGAGAAAAATCAAGAGCACTGAGCACTGCCAAGGAGTCTTAGTGAACATTGAACTATAATCAAACAAAAACGAGCAGCATAGCAGAGAATTATACAAAGAAAAGCTTAGGAGGGTGGCTTGAGCTCGAATCGGAGCACTCCACTGAGCTGGAACCAGTGAGCAAGGCAGGCTCGAGTAGCCAAATCGGCACTTTTGTAGAGGAAGTTGTGAGATTTTTTGTTTAGACAGTGAAACCGAGAGCAAATAAATCTATTTTTGTGTGTGTAAGGGCAGTTTCACACACACATCAGACAAGTGAGAGAGAAAGTCTCCTCGTGTACAAGCAAGGTGAGAGAGAGAGAGAGAGAGATTACCACACACATTGTGTGTGTGGTCTTCTCCAACGTCGACATCCTGTCTCTAGTTCCGAACTCTCCAAAGTCGAGTTCGATTTCTCCATATATGACATCAACACGCATAGTGTGTGTGCACATCCGATTTTTCTTTTTGACATCCACTCTCATCGACATTGGAAATTTTCTCGATCATTTTCACCAAAACTGGCATTCCCGCAGACAATTGATTTCTCGCGGATGACAGCGCTCATGACATGTGTGGGTGAGGCACCTCTATCATAGAGGAGTGGCACCCAACATCGGCATTGAGCACATTGGTCACGTGTTCGGCATAGTTTTGACCTCGAGCATTTTGGCGGCTATTCGACAGCATATTTTCATCTGGGCGGTGGAAATCGGCATTGATTTCATAGTCTACACCGATATGCAGGTTTACAGGGGGGCTTTTGAGCCCATATACACCCAATTTACAGGTTTTTAGAAACGCATAGGTATAGCACCTTTCAAGCCTACTTGGCAGTCATTTTTGACGGCAGTTTCTCTGCGGATGGTCATGCACGGATGGTCATGCATTGACAGATGCATACTTTCTTGAGCACACATAGTGCCGTTGTGCTCTCAAAAGAGCACAACGGCACTATGTGCTCTTTTGAGAGCAGAAATCCCCACAGGGATTTGTGAACTGTATGTAGCAATTTTTTGGCGCTTGTTTGTGTGCAATTTCTCATGTACATTGAATTGTGATTACTGCCTATTTTACATCGTGCTGCACCATTTTCTGGCGATTGGCAATTTTCCCTATCGTTTTTGAGACTTGGATCGGAAGAGCCCTTTCTGAGGCTGCGGCTAGTCTTGAATCTGCTTAGCATTTAGATTGTCGTTTGTGTGAGGTTTTCTTGAGGTGGGGTGTTCTCAAATGTTGAGATACTTTGGTGATATAGGTTGTTGGAGTACCCCTCTTTTGGTATCCTCTTCATAAGCCATGTATCTGGACGAACATTTTTTCTTTTGACACTGAGTTGGTGCTATGACCACGATTAGATTACATCTTGGCAAGACCATATTCTTCATGATTCTGGACAAGACTACAACACGTGATTTTTGGGAGTCTCTACGCACAACTTGGGATGGAAAGAATGCTTCTAACAAAGTCTTCTTGATGAAGAAAGTTATGCATTTGAATATGAAGGAAGGTAACAACATTAATGCACACTTGAATGAGTTCCATATCACATTTTCTCAGCTGACATCAAAAGGGTTGGGTTTTTATGATGAAATGAAGGCCATTTTCTTGTTATGCTCTTTGCCTTCTTCTTGGGATACATTAAATATTCTAATTAGTAGCTCTGCACCAGGCGGTAAACTGAAGTTTAGTGATGCTACTAGTGCATTACTCACTGAAGAGATTAGACGTCAATCTCTCGATACTGGTGGGCATGGAGATGCATATATGGCAAGTGGCCATAATCTCCATAGGCAAAGAGGTGGGCGTAGTTGCAACCGCCATCATTCACAAGATCATAAGGATCCTCATAATTGTAGCAAGAGTCAAGGTCGTGGTTTGAGAAATGTAGAATGCTATCATTGCGGTAAGATAGGTCATTTAAAGAAAGATTTCCATGTTTTGGAGTGTGAAAAGGGCAAAGCTATTGTGAAGTCTAATGCTCCAAAGAGCAGTGTAAGGATAGAGGAGATCAATGTGGTGGAATATCCACCTCTAGAGGTTGTTCTTGACGTGCAACAACATTCAGCAGATGTGCTTGTTTTCACTTCTAATTTGATCCCAGATGTGTTATTGGCTCTTGATGAGTGTTATGGGCAAAATTAGATCATTGGTTCAGGTGCCAGCTTCCATGTTACTCCCCATAGGGAATGGTTCTCCACATACACTATTATGCATGTTTCAATCAAGCTTGGAGATTCCTATCAGCTTGATATATGCGGTATGGGAGATGTCAAGTTATGCATGAACATGGCACCGAATTTATGCTTCATGGAGTCAGACATGTTCCTAAACTTGGTGCCAGTTTCAACTTGATGCTCTAGGCTTTGTATTTATGGCAAGAAACTAGAGAAACCTCCTCGCCATTACATCAAAAGTTGGGAAACCCTCTAGATTTGGTTCATAGCAACTTATGTGGGTCTATGCCACACAAATCTCTAGGGGGAGCACTGCATTTCTACATTCATAGACGACTCTACTCAAAAGGTGTGGGTCTACCTCTTGAAGAGGAAAGACAAAGTATTTGCTACATTCCAAAAATTCTTAACCATGGTTGAGAACCAATTTGGTTGAAAGCTAAAAGATTTTCGATTGGACAATGGTGGCGAGTATGTCTCCAAAGAGTTCAAGAATTTATGTAGAAAATGAGGGATTTGGCGACAATTTACTACGTCGTACACACCTGCTCATAATGGCATTGATGAGCGTATGAATCGCACGATTGAAGAAAGAGGCACAACCATGTTACCTATGGTGAGTTTACCTCTTGAGTTTTGGGGAGAGGGTGTTATGACAAATGTACACATCATAAATAGATTTCCTAGTACTTCGTTGAATTTCAAGATTCCGTAGAGATCATAAGAAGCCAACTTATGATCGATTACGTGTTTTTGGGTATGAAGCATTCTCAACTTCGCACAAGCTAGACATTAGGAAGAGAATGGGGTTTAAGAGGGCCTCTTTATTTGCCATGAGCTTATGGAGGTTATTAACATTTTGACGAATAGGTGTATGCCATGTGTGCAAGAATGGAGGGTGTGTAAGAGATATGTAAGTGGTCAAAGAATGCATTTTCCCCCCCAAAAAGGAGGTGAATAATTTTATGATTTTTGGCCCTTTCTGCTTAATAGGCGGTTGCCTCAACCATTGAGATGGCATGGCTAGTAGCCATGTCCTCAACTAGCTTCTTCATCTTGCCTTTGCCAAAATTTGTCCCCAAGAGCTTATGTATTTTACTTAAGTGAATCTTGCCATCTTTAACAAAACCAAGCTCCTTCATCAAAGCATCTTGAAAATCTCACAATCCCTCCTTGCATGGTCAGTACTATCACACCATATGCATCTATTTACAAATCCTTCTCTGTTTTGAGGGCTTTGCCCTATAGATTGACTTGATGACAGATGAAACACTCTTTTTCCTTGATAAAAACCCTTAAATAAATGCTTCAATTCTTAGTTGTAGCCATTTCATGGAAGCTTCAGAACTTAATTAGACAATTTCAAGTGATTATTTGAAGAGGGAAAACCCTAATTGGTGGCCTCACAGCCTCAAACACGCAATGAAAACTGTGCAGGACAACACTAGTACATTGAGAGATCCCCAACCCACCGACTCCAAGGTCAAGATGGGGTCCTTGACAGGTCTCTAAGTCTAATAGAAACTAAAGTCTTTAAGTAAGAAAAATTTGGGGAATAGAACTTTGCCATTGGCAATGGCTTAGGACTATAGCCCTAGAAAAAGACCCAGTCTTGTCTTGCAAACAAAAACAAGACAAAATCTAAAAGTTCAAATCTTTTTTGACCCTATAAATTTTACAAATGGGCTAAGGTATCCTCATCCAACGCTTTTTTCCCTCTATGTGAGTGAGAGCACGGCCGTTGGTGGACTCCTCTTCCAATGAAGAAATCTCTACCGTTTAGTGCACAGGAATGGATAGTTACCTGACTAATCAGGTCAACCCGTCCATGATCGACAACCTTAGTGGATCCCCACTTACCATCCCGCACTCAAACATGCTTCTTTGTTTTTTTAATTACTACCATAATCTTTCAACATTTAAAATAAGAGTTCATTTTAACTTTCCGGCATAGTGAATCATTAAAACAGGTATTGAAATCAGTATCAAAAAACATTCTTTAACAAACAAGCATCTTTAAACTTATAACAAGGTACAATCACCTAAAATATTCCTTGAAAAACCTGACACGTAGTCAACTTGTCTCAAGCACACCTATACATGGGTGAAAAACGACACCCTTCCTTATTCATAGTCTAGGGTGGAAAAGCATCACGCAAAGTTTGGGGTGCCCATACACCAAAACCAACTGCCTTTACAACCGAGCAGTTCCCCTAGGATAAAAACGGTATCCTAAGATATATAAACATACACACACACATGTACGAGGTAAAAATGCCTCGTACATGGGGATAACCGACTCATCCGTGGTTGAAAATCCATCATTACTCATCAGCTATATATATATATATATATATATACATATATTGTTAGAAGCTGGACACACCCTACGGAAACTGACTACTCGACAGATTATCATTTTTTTGTAATTATTCATTTATTGAGAAAACTCGACATTTCACCTTGTAAATATTGGGGCTTACATAAGTTTCCAGATTGTATCCCAGTTTTTACAGTTAGATTGAGTAGATAGTTGATTTGGAACTTTAGGGTTTGAGAATTGTAAGGTATTTATACCACTTTTTGACCTTAATGAAGGACCTTTTGTCATTTTTTTAAAAAGTTTTGAAGTCTGTGAGTGAGCGTACTGTGTACGAGAGAGAGTGTGAGCTTCATCTTGACGCTACGTGTGCACCGGTGGTCGGAATTGAGTGCGGAGAAGTGCAGCGTGTTGCCCCCGACGAGAGCTACGTGCCAATACCTACATTGCGCGCGTACGGTCCAATTTTGCGAGCTCCATTTACGAGCTTCATCTGGTAATTGGGTGAGCATACGTTGTCCGATTTCGTATTGCAGCATATCCACGCGTTCACATTGAGTAGAGCTACACATTAGGAACTTTAGATTTCGGAAACAAAGACCTGCAAATTTCGGTCAGACATCCTATGTGATTTTGCATTGGGTGTTTTGGGTTGGGGTTTTGGTTCATAGACCTTAGGGAGAGCGACCTATTGGTGTTAGTAGGGTCTCCTTCAAGTTCTGTGGTGTTTCGAGATGGTTTGATGGGTGTTCGGTTCTAGAAAGCATTGTAGGAAGTTTCCTCTTATGCACTCTTGAAGGCTGTGACTTAGACACTGGGAAGAGACCTTTGTAGGAATTAGTTAGGAGTCAGTCGAGTGTAGGTTGACACCTTATGCTTGCTTCCACACGCCTGCGGGTCGAGCTTCATCCTTAGCTGACAAATCTTGTTAGGTGAGTTCTCGCTGTGCTGACGTTTGTCGTGGCGTATCCGTCCAACATTGGCACCGCTGCCGGGGACAAAAATCTTAGGTAGGTGACAGAGACTAGTCCTTGAGGATAGGGATTTTTGGCTTGCCAAGAGTCTCGTTTTACATTTAGATAGGACCAGAGGGTGGAGGACTCTCTAGGTCTTAGAGGGAGTCTAGGAATCGTGTGTCTGGCCTAGATCCTTCGACTTAGGTAGATTAAGGTAGACTGAGATAGTTTTAGGTATTAGTTGAGTTCTTGAGTAGGAGTTGGAGTGGTAGAAGCGGTGAGAGGAGAGCTTGAGAGTTCGGAGAGGCCAGAGAGCAACCAAAACACCATGATCACCATTTCACATGATGAGTAGGAGTAGAGTAAGTAGGACATCATGATTCAGGATCTAGAGCACTTCATGCATGTATACTTGCTTGGTAAATTCATCACAAGGTTGTAAAAGATGCAAAAAGATGCAAAAGTGTGTTTGAAAGCTGAAGTGAAGTCCAAAAGTTACTGTGAGTGTTTCTGATAGAGCTGCAGAGCATTGGGAGCATTTCTGTCAGGAAAAAAATTAATTTTAAGCCAGGAGACATCCTACGCGTAGGATGTCTACAGGCTAATATGGTGGGAATTTTGGGATTTTGAGTTGACCAGTGTGTTCAGAAGGTGGGGTTTACCCTATTTTCAATTGGAAAGTGGAAATTTGTCCATATCTTGACAAGATAAGGCCAGATAGATTGAAATTGCAAGACATCCTACCTTAATTGTGCCAAAGCATTATTTTAAGACCAAAACCATAGGATGGCTGCATGAGCATGATTGCATGATATATTGAGTGACTAAGAGGGGTTTGATCTCATTTGGGTGAGAAAATTGGGTTCAAAGCAGACTTTAGCACTTTTGACTGAAAAGGCAAGAACAGTTAAAATTGGGGACTTTTGAAATCCAAACCAAAATCTAAGCATACCACTGGGTTGCTGACATCAAGGAGAGCCTGTGGGTCAACTCTGGGGTCAAACAGGCCAAAAAGACATCCTACACGTAGGATGTCTTTTGTGTGATTTCGCACTCCAAACCCAATTTTGAGCATACCAAAGTGATCAGCACCTCAAGGGGAGCATGTGCTTTGAAATTGAAGCCATTCTGATGAAAAAGACATCCTACGCGTAGGATGTCTAAAGCAAGAAATTGAAGCCAGATACTGATTGTGGGCATAGCAAGGTGTTGTATAGCCTAAGGCAAGCCTCCTAGTCAATTTTGGTCCAAATTGGAGTTGATTAGACTGATCAAGACCAGCAACAGGCTATCGGAACAGAATTCTGATCCATTGACTAGCTTATAGGTGTCCAAATCAAAAAGTAAAAACAGCTATGGACTCAGCACATCAAGGGGAATCCATAGTGCAAAAATCTAAGCAAAACAGAGAAATAGACATCCTACACGTAGGATGTCTACCGGGGCCTACTGAAGAGAAAATTTGATTGGGCTTAGACAGAGAGGTTCCATTTGGCTTAAGGGTTCCAGAACTTCTTTCAGAAGTGAATTTGGACCTTGTTTGTCCATTTGACGGAGCAAAGACTGAATTCAGACTTTTTCACGTAAATTGACCAACATCCGAGGGAAGTACAGTTCCAGATTAGCAGACCTAATCCAAAACATAGGCAGTGTATAAAATACAGTAGTGGTTGAGATTAACTCTTTAGTTATACCAATCATTACTAAAGATAACCTCTAGCAATTAAATGCTTTGATTCGATTGCCGCAATTAAACGCTTGTGTACAGGTATATTCAACAGCAAAGCAAGAAGTTGTGTGGAGACTAATCCTTTGTTAGGTGAGTGGTTGGATTTGTGATAAATTGCATTGATAAGTTTGATGAATTTAAGATCAGGAAGATACATTTTTAGAGACCAGAAGGTGGCAGGTGACCAAGGTAGCTTAGTGTCCACCGAGGAGAGTGTAACTCAGGCAAGGCTAGATCCACTAGCACCGATTATTGAGGAAGGTAGTGATACTGACACTTCGTCAGACAAATCTTTCTTCACGATGGGTAGTCAACAGCTAGGAGGTTTCACCTATGACGGGCCAATGCCAGGAGGAAGCACCTCCCTAAATCCTTTGAATGATTCCAAGCTCACTGTGATCTTCTTAGAAGGAACAAACTCGAGGGAAGCCCTAGTCTATTCTGATTATCGAGGACGCAAGTGCATTTGTATTGAAGAAAGGCCGGCTCAGAGATTGGAGATAATCCGAGTCTATGATGATGGAGATAGATTTCGAGATGAAAAGGGGAACCACTATCTGATAGTTAGTAACCCTAAAGATTACAACAGATATGGAGATAACGTGGTGAAAGGGAAAATGGTTTCAGAAGCTCAAGAACCGCCACCAAACATTGATCGACCTGGAGCAATTTTTATGTATGATAAGAAAACAACCAGGGTTTCAACTTATAATGAGAACGTGGGAATCTACAAGCATGAGAGTGAGGGAATAGTCACTTACTTTCACTGCAAGGAACCATACTTAAATGAATTAAGCAAAGACAAGGTTCTTTACTTATTCTCTTATGAAACTGCTATGGGGAAGGATATAGTTTTTGTTGATAGGTACGGGCGGGAATACCAACGTATTCTCTCAGAGGAGGTAGAAAAGGCAACATTTCCAGGAGTATCAACATATGCCCCAGGCGAAGTGCCAAGAGCCACCTACACCCCTAGCAAGTCGACAAATCCCTTTTCAGAGGAGTATGACATGACCTCACATTCTACCCGACCGTAGACATTCAACAATGAAAGCCAACCAGCAACTCGGCCATCATTGCAGGCATGGCTTCGACAGAGTGCAACATTGGAACAAGACCGAAACCGAGATGGTTATCAAGACGCACGAGGGCTAAGGGACTTGCAAGAACCACCACTCTATTCAAGGTATCAAGGAGAGAGTAAGCCAAATACTCAAGGGTCAATAGAACCTGGAAAACCACCCATAGAACGAGTTCGAAGTGATGAACCATCTCTGGCAAGAACTGTTAGAAATTATGGCTTAGGAGCACCACTGGGAAAGGAACCAGCCTACTACAGAAGACTAGAGAAGGTATATCGATTAGGACGTGGAGATCCAATGATGAGATTTGTAGACCATCATAAAATTAGACCTTCTCAAGTGCAAAAATGGGTAATCAAGAAATACACAGGAAACAGAGATCCAAGAGATCATGTAGCAGCCTTTGTGCATGTAATTAGAGTTGAAGAGGTGTTAGAATTCCCTACCCAATTCGCAGGGTTTGGACTAACCCTAGAGGATGACGCTACTACTTGGTTTGACTCTGTAGAGCGTAGAGACTTTGAGTCTATGGAGGAAGTGTTTGACGAGTTTATCGAGGAATTCTCACAAAGGGGGATAGCTCATAATACCGTCTCAAAAATCCATAAATTCAAACAGAAAGATGGGGAATCTGTACGAAAGGCAACCCTAAGGCTAAAAAGATATGTTAAGTTCTGCCCTGTGGAAGAAATGCCCACTCAGTCCAGACTAATGCTTATATTCATCCAAAGACCAAGGAATACAGATCTCCAGAAGGACTTACATATGAAGAGGAGCACGACGTTGAATGAGTTGACCAAGGAGGCTCTTTACCTTGTGGACAATTGTGTAGTCTACAAAGAGGGGGAGTTCAAGGACCTTGACGACGATTCATCTTCACAACAAAGTGGAAACAAGTCTTCTAAGACAGCACCGAAAGGAGAAGTAGTTATAAACCAAGAGCAGTTGGTAGAGGAAGTGTTAAAAAAGATTAACTTGTACGCCAAACCCCATGCTAAATAACCCAAGTGGTGTGCTATTGAACAAAAATGAACAAACCATGGGACAGAGGAATGTTATTATAACAAGAGATATGTGAGAGAGAGACCTTACGCTCCCCAAGCTAAGGTAGCTTCTCCTCAAGTTCCACCAATGCCTAGGTATCAAGCAGGCAACCTACCAGGACCTGTAGGTGTAGAACGACCACAACCAGTATTGGGGCAACAACCACCCTTACCAGGATTATGACTTGTTGGTATAAGATACACACCAACCGTAACCGAATCAGAGGAGAAGGCTTTGGTATCAGAGGAGAAGGCTTTGGTACCTATGCATGCATATTATGAAGATCCCAATGGATATGCGGCAAACTCTGTCTATTATCCACCAGAAGAACCCTCGACACCAGAACCATGGAGCATGATAGGAAGTACAGGACCACCAACAGCTGCACAGGCAACAGGAGAAGGAAGATATAGCTTAGATGAACAGACATTTTTGTTCATAGCCAACGGAGGCATGGGCGGACAGAGACATGCATACCAACAAAGAGGAGCTCAAGGAACACCTCAACAACCCAAGGGACCCGGCTACAAGTGTGGTGGAGACCATTGGCTAAGAGACTGTCCTCATGATGAAATCATTAGAGTCAACACATATTGCACCGAGTGTGGAGTTACTCATTTGATTCCTAATTGCCATAAAAACCCAAGCAAAGGAGCAAAAACTACCTTGAACATGCTAGAAATAGTACCTTCCAGTGGAGGGTCAGAAAATGAAACAATCATACCTATTCAGGAGGTGACTCGAGCCCAAGCTCAAAGAATGACGAACGAACCCATAATTGAAGAGCCAAAAACCGATGCCCCAAGTTCAAAAATGAAAAATCAGAGAAGCACTTGGAAAGCTAGAAAGGCGCATATGAAAGCCAGGAAAAAACGAGAGCAAACAGCTCTATTCGAGGAGTTAAAACATACAAAGGGTAGATTAGAGCGGTTAGAGGATCTAGCTAGCTTAAGCTCACACACCACGGCAACCATAGCACCCAATGAAATAACAGAGCCCAAAAGTGCAGGATCAGGAGGATCAGTACTAGCAGACAAGGTAAATGAGCAGTTGGATGCACTTCTAAAAGCTTATGAATCCAGACTCAAAAAGAACCAAACCTAGGAGCAAAGATGGATGACTTATCCATATGCTGAAATAGAAAAACAAAGGTTGGAAATGTGTAGAAAGATGATTGAAATAGCTCAATCAATGATGGAAGACCCGCTTGGTAAACCTGCAAATTGGCATGAAGTACCAACTACAACCCCTATCCAACCAACTTTAGAGGAACAAGTAGAAACGAAGGAAAGACTCACGAATGCCTATGAGTCCAAAGGAGAGCCGATCATAGTGCCAAATACAACAGATGAGGCAAGTGATGGGTTCCAACCTAAAACATTAACAGAAATGGGTAAGGACTGTAACGGTCTAGATGAATTGTGGAAGCAAATCCGTGAGGCCAACGAGGCTAACAGGGCGAGTAACCACATGAATAGTACCAGAAAAGAGAAGAATGAGATATTACCTCCTATTGAAGAATTTGAGGCAAGGTCGCAAATGAACTTTGATATACATTCACAAGGGGGAGACCAGGGATCAATTAGTTCGGGGCACAGCCAACCAGACTCGCTGAAAACTTTACCCTCTTACCTAGGAGAGTATGAAGCCAAGTCTGAAGTGAGAGAAATCCCATCTCAAAGACTTTCTTCTAACAAAGTGATGGATTCACAAGGATTGATCGAGTTATTGTCCACCCCGGTGGCATGCACAATCACATTAGCCGAACTCCTAAGGTTACGACCAACATGTGGACCACTATAGGTAATGCCTAGAAAAATTTGGAGTGAAAGACCCCACCTCGAAGCTTCAGGAAGGGATCAGAGAATTGGATAGGCCTCAACTAAACACTAGGCCAATACCATTAAACAAGGTTGGAAAGTATTGCGAGGGAGAAGATGGAAACACCACGCTACTAGTAGAATTCCAAGGAGTAGTTTCCAAAGCTATTCTTGACAGTGGAGCGGGAGTTGTTATCGCCACCAAGGAAATCTGGAAAAAATGGGGAAAACCAGCTTTAAGAGCTACCAGAATGAAATTGCAATTGGCAGATGGGTTCATGGAGAAGCCTCTAGAACTCTTAGAAAAAGTGATTGTCACTTCGTGCGGAATTGAGTATGAGCATACATTTGCAATAGTCGATTTCGACAAAAAGAACAATTATGAGATCATCTTGGGAAGACCATTCATGCGACAATTGAAGATGGTCCAAGATTGGGGTTACGACCACATATACCTCAGACATGGCGAGACAACAACTAAAATACATCTAAAAGACCATAGTTACAAGGATGTGAACCAGGCACCAGTGGAAGAATTTGATTCAGCTACATTAGCAGGATCGGAACTCCCAGCATGGTTAGGGCAACAAAAAGAGCTATGGATGTACGGAGCGAGCTATGGATGTGCGGAGCTTCACATTGTGGAAGCTTAAGAAGAGAGGAATGAGTCTTAGAAAGAGCGATTGAGGACAAGGAGTATATTCCGGAACCTTTCCCTAAAGATGCCTTGGAACCTCTAGAATGGGAACACATACTAGCAACATTGGATGTCTGTACCATTACAGATAGTCCAACAACAAAATTTTACGACAAGGATGGCTATGATGTGCTACCCTACTACATGGTAAGCATTATACCAGGAGGAGATGAGACGATAGAACCACCAGAACAAGAAGAGTTTTATAACTCCTCTGAGCATCTAGAAGTAAATAATGATGCAGATAATAAGTGTTCAGACAACTCGAGTGAGCGTGGGGGAAAAATAGAGAATATCAAGTTTTATGATTTTGCTAATCAGCACCCTAGACGCCAGGAACGCTATAGGAGGAAACGAGCAGGGAACAAAGCGAGAGAGAACCTGATGCCCAGGATAAAAAGTAAAGCTCACTATTTGATGCTGGTAAAAGTAGAGGATTGTGTAAAAGATCAAATATCAGGAAGATTCTCAAAAGTTCGAAGGGAAAGAACGCAAGAGGAAAAAAGACAAGTACGAAAAGCTAAAACAGAAACAAAATCACAAAAATCTCAAAACTCAAAAAAAGAAACAACGAAAGACCAAGAGTGTGGACCAAACTGGAGCGTAAATAGAAATACCAAGAACTGAAACGGTCTTTACGAGAGGTATGGACTACTGAGGAAGATAGTGATGGTAAAGGGGAGTCAGAGAAGGGAAACATGAATGTACCATTGCACTATTGGAAATTTACCATCCAGGACAGAAAAATCATAATGACACCACCAATCAGGGAAAGAACCAACCAGGAATCTTACGATGGGCCAAAAAATGCAAAAAGAATAGACCTCGCGGAACCAGGTGAAAAGCCTCAGCCGGTCTATATCGCAACCGATTTAGAGCCTGAAGAAGAAGAACGGCTAACACAACTTCTCAAGAGGTATAAAGATGTGTTTGCATGGTCCTATAAAGACCTCAAAGGAGTTGATCCATCGATATTCCAACATACAATTCCTTTGAAATCGGATGCAAAACCTAGAAAACAGCGTCCTTATACATACAATGACACATTTGCTAAACTAATCAAAGAGGAGATTGACAAGCTGATGGAAGCTGAATCGGTCGTAATGAAAAAAAAAATCGAGATGATAAGTGACTATAGGACAACCTATGGTACAGTGGGGGTGAATTATGAGACTGGAGCGGAAAGCGTGTTTTGGCCAGATTTTGACCGAAATGCCAAATTTCTGGTAAACAGAGCAAATGGAGTCCAAATCAAGAAATTTTTGAGCCTCAACCGCATCTCGCAAGAAGTTGGGAGCACATGTCAAATTTCATGAAAAGTGGTTCGGGGACCTCCATTATAAGAATTTTCACCTCATTTTTAGCTCATTTTCACTATTGACATTTGAGAGAGAACTTCTCCCACCTAGAGCGAGCAGAACTTCCAGTAGCTTCTACGATGCGCACGACTACCCGACGGGCTTCAGACATGAGAGGTAGGCTCACCACCTTGAGCTTTTCGCGCATGTTTGTCGTTTTGTCGCGAAAACTAGCGTAGGGTTCACACACAAAGCGGGCAGTAGAGACCTACAAGTAGAAGCGGCCACCTAACGGCTAACCCAAAAGCAACGAGACTTCATAGGCAGCTTACCCTAGCATAGGAGACCAGTCTTGGATGTCCAAAGGCAGTAGAAAACCATCGGGAAAAACCCTAATTCCTAGAATCTCGCAAGAGGCCACCAAATGGAAAATCGGCGAAAAGGCGCCCAAATGCTACCAAAATTCGTGGGTAGGAGCATCTCGACATGCTCGACAAGTCTATGTAGCCCACATGACCAAAAGGTGACCCGAAGCGGCACTAAACTTCAGAAACGGCATCAGACACACAAAGCGTCAAATAGCTCTCGCGGCCAAACCGCATATCCGTTTGCCACCAAACTTCACGAGCGGCTTTTCTAGACCATCAACAACCAAGTCCTATGGTGGTAGACCACCACAAATCATCGAAGATTTGTAAACGCAACCACGGGTGCTTCTAGAGAGACAAATTGCCAAATGGAGCTCCAGTGAAGCCAAAGTCGACAAAAACCATACAGCAAGGATCCCCAAGGGATCGGGAAGCTATGGAGACCAATATCAAGAAATTTCATCGCCGAAAAGAATTCCAAAAGTCAGAAAATGGCTCGAAAGCTTTGAAATCCACAAAGGGAGTTACTTTCTATCCATTTGACTTTTTTGTTGAAATTAGGTTTAAAAGGGACTCAGGGGGACTAAGGGCAGGCACTAGTGACAGATTCCATGAAAAAATCATCAGGCGACATCCTACGCGTAGGATGTCTCAAGGGAATTTCTGGGCACAGAACCCAACATTTTTTATCACACACATTTTCTGAATGGCCTTTACATGCTAGCCACCTAGTTTCATCCCATTTGGACCAACATTGACCTCATATGCATGAAAAAACGCAAAGTTAGGGCATAGAGGAAATAATGGGCCATAGACCTACCAAAACTTGTCCAAATCACATGAAACTTGCACAACACCTTCATGAGCACATAGCAAACCAATCTGTGTGGTCACCTGCAAAAATTGATGAGGTAGACATCCTACGTGTAGGATGTCTATTTGACATTTTTGGCCTACAGAGGGTGTTTGTCCATTCCAGATCTAATCACATCATCTTTAGAAGCTCATATATCAAGTTTGAAGCCATTCTAATCATTTTTGACCCCCAACACCTTCAAGATACACTTTTTGAGTCCAAAAACACTACCCAGGGTCTTACCAACATCAATTCTTGACCAAATCAAAATCCAAGAGCATGGCCATGTTCCACATGCCAAGGACTACCCACAAAACAAATCCCAAGCCATTTTGATGAAATAGCGTAGGATGTCTCCAGCATATTTTTGACCTTTTGTGCAAAGAGTGACATCATGGGAGCCAATACCATGGTGCAATGAGCCCATATATCAATTTTCAACCCATATGGACATCATTTGCTACCTGTTATGGACTTTCTACCCAATTTGTGACCTAAGGCCTAAATCAGCCCAAAAATCCACTTTTTGATGCCCAAATCCAAATCCAAGCACAAAGCCATGTTGTACAGGCCAAGGACCACCAGCATGCCCCAAATCTGATGAAAAATACATCCTAAGCGTAGGATGTCTAATGAATTTTTTTGGCCAGAATTGCATTGTGAGCACATGCACAGTTTCACAAGTTCCTTTTAAGCTTTATTTTCAATTTTCAAGTCATTTGGATAGTTAAAACTCAATTTCTCAGCTGATATGGAAAAAACGCTAACTTCGGACTACTAAGTGCAACAGGATCTATGGGAGCCGCAAAGTCACCGGCAAAGAAGAAAAGGATGACCATAAAAGATTACCTAGAAGAGGTAGAGCCCTTCGTCATACCATAAGGGACTCTAAATCCAACAAGCACATGGATCCAAGAAGATTTGCTAGAGTCCAATGATCTAAAGATTTACCAAGGCATGTTCAAAGACATCGACGAAAACGTGATAGAGCTACCAATGTTACCGCGGTAACTGAATGAGTTCGTCAGAAGCAAGATGGTAGAGTATCTAGAGAAGATTGATCTCCACAATTACTTTGAAGCGGTGCCGGCAGGTATTGACATAAAAAGAGTCTGGGAATTTGTGACAACAATAAAAGAAGATGGAGTGGCCCAAGTTACAGATCTGCAGGGCAAGCTAGGCACTGAGATTCTAATCACAGAAAGAGTAGTGGCAGCTGCACTAGACCTCTCCAACAAGGGGGATAGTGTAACCAAAAGAAGAGACGAAGTAAAGGTGTACACTGAAAAGAAATCCAACTATACCTTTGAAGATATTGCCAACCCCAAAGTGGCAATCATGAGTCAGCTGTATAATCAATATTTCCATATGTGTACAAAGCGGCCACAAAAGTACAAGATGCCGCCTGCAGCAATTGCCACAACATTACCTGGGCAATGCAGAAAAGCAAGCCGAAGATCATCAATGGAGGGAGCGTGTATCCCGAACAAGAACCCGCACAGTAGGTAAACCTGCGGCCTTGATCACAACTACAGCTGCAGTGCGCGGAGACTCCAGAACTGTCCCGAACATGGAACCAATCCTGGGGAGAAGAGGAAGATACTCTCTCCTCAGTCCTAGGAATAAGGGTACCCCCCACTAGTGATACCGCTAGTTCCATAGGGGGGCGTCCTGCGACGGTAGTCAACAGTGAAAGAGAGGGTCTCAAAGGGGTGTATCCCACCATAGTTGGCAATGGAAGAGAGAGAGAGAGAGAGAGAGAGAGAGAGAGAGAGAGAGAGAGAGAGAGAGAGAGAGAGAGAGAGAGAGAGAGAGAGAGAGAGAGAGAGAGAGAGAAGACCATGCAAGCATACCAAATGAGTCACCAAGTGGCCACTGCATGGCCTTCTGGGTTTAACACTGCTCCGATCCAATCGCCTGAAGCATCGCAGTGAACCTCAAATGGTTTGTATTGTCATGTGCTACTAAATGCTTCTGAGTGCTTTTGAATTCTTTAGTGCTTGCAAGTGCTTTTGCATGCGTTTGAGTGCTTTGGTTCACATATCACAGTTTTGATGTGCTTGGTGCCATTCAAAAGATGACCCACTTCTACATCTCTGATGACAACATGACACAATGAGTGGCTGAAAGTTCAAGGCTGTAGGGTCAAGTGACATTGGGTGTGGTTTGATGGTCTTGCTTCATAATTCAAAGCAAGGTTTCCATTCTATTTCATAGCAAGGTGGCCATTCAATTCTTCAATATGATCGATATTGAGATGATGCACAATTACTTTGCTTCTAGCCATGGGAAGTGTAAACATGATGGGATTGGTGTAGTGCGCAAAAGAGCTCTCACACACGAATAGTTGAAATTCGATGGATAGGTGCTACATAAGACTCCAAGCATTGCTGCATTCCTCAATGCAACCCTTAGAAAATAATGTCGCCAGACATGCAAGAAAGTCAATCATTTATTTTGGGAGGTCAAGCTCGATGATGTCAATCCTTTCATTGGGTCAATGGATACAGTCAAACATATATGCATGGGCTAAGGCACAAACTATTGTCTTGCTTTTGCCATGCATGCATCAAAGTTCAATGTAGGAGATGAGCAAACAAAGAACATGTGGAAGGGTGGAAGTACTTGAAAATACAACCCACAATTAGGGATGGAAGCAAAGGATAAGCTTCAAGAGAGGATAAGGATGAATATGCCCCCATATACACTGGACACCATGTTGACCTGAGTGATGCCTTGATGGTTGGTCAAAACTTTGCAGTGAATGCAAAGGAGCCAGGCACAAACTTCTACATCCTCAAATGCATTAAAACAAAGTGCTTGACCATAAACTCTAAAAGGGATGAATGGAACAATTGTATTAAGAAGAATTCATTTGTAGTCAAGGGACTATTCTACAACAAGGTAAATGGGTGAGATGATACCTATGTCCTTTTGGACAACAAGTCCACTACTCTTCTCTACTCCCACATGGTGTGATGCATCAGGTCTCCAATGTGCCCGAGGGAAGGTGAGCCTAATCGATATGATATGTCAAATGATGTATTTGAACAAATCTATATTAGCATGCCCCAAAAGAAGAGCTTGTAAGTTCTATGTGATCATTCATAGCCTACCAACAGCTTGTACTCCTATGTTCAAACTCCATCTCAAGGAGTAGTTAACCCACTTGGCAACACTTTTCCAGCACTTCACCACCACTAGGCACCACTTGACAACACTTTTCTAGCACTTCACCACCACTAAGCACCGCTTGAAAGCATTTGAGTAGGCACTTTCTAGCACTTCTTACCACTAGCTATTCTCTTGACAACCACTTGAAAGCATTAACTAGGCACTTTGTACTACTTGAAAGTACATTCACACCACTTGGCCAGCACTTTAAAACACACTCAAGATAAGAAATGAGTAAACATCAACACAAAAGCATTCCTATATAAGGATGGATTCATCATAGTTGTTATGAACGGAGGTTTATAGAGATACTTATCTATAGAGGGAGTTAGCTACATAGGTTTACATAGAGAGACAATTAGCTACATAGGGAGTGGAGGTAGTGAGATATAGGAGATGTCAAGGCAAGATGTCTACTAAAAAAAAATTCCCATCCTTGGTCGCTTGTTTTGGCTCCTCTAGGAGTATGGTCAGGGGGTATTTTTGACATTTTCAGGGAGGCAATTCCATGCTCGGACCGTACTTTCAAATCCACAATATCCCACTTCCATTGTGCAAGACCTCCTTCTTGGTAGCATCAAATGGACATGCAATAACAATTTTTGCTCTTTCAGCACTCTTAGCTCATTGTAACACAAATTCGGCCAGATCATCTTTCAAGATACGTTTCACTGCCTCTTATTCTACTTCTACAACTCAGAAAGAATCACATAGCAAGAAGGATCATTACTAATTGCTAACATGGTAGGTGCTCTCTGAGAGCCTTCCACTCAAGAAATGCTTGGCCTAAGTCAAGAGCTTGTCAATAACATTTTCCAAATTCTAGTGAGCGCATGAGGACCACAGGAACACCTCTACTACCTGACTCAAGTGCAACTACAAAAATGTTTGTGTCCTACCATAGGTAGTAGATAATGTTTTCATCGCCTATTATATTGGCAAAGTAGAGCATTGATACATCCGAGGGAAGCCTTGTTTTGCCCTTATTGTGCACGCATGAAAGTACATTGTTGTAGTCAACAATGTATTTATCACTCATTGTTGTAGTCAACAATGAGTGATAAATACCTATTGTCATTGAAGCAACCAATGATGCAAGGAACTTTGCGATCAATTGTTGGAAATAGGGTTGCAGGGAAACACACATAGCTTGGAGAAGAGGAAGAAAGCTCAAGGCACACAATAGAGAGTAGTATCACTTAGTGAGAGTAGTATTACTTAGTGTGCAATGGAAAGATAGATAGCCCTAGAGTGATGGGCGTATATACAATGTACGGGGGAAAAAACCTCCTATTGAGGGGGAAAATGCCCCTGCGGTCCTAAGTGTGTTCACACACATCACTACCACATGTATATGGTAACAAATCCTCCCTGGGAGTGATATGATGAACAAGAGTTGGCACATAGAGTATAGGGAAGTACCATGCCCTGAGGACATGATCAGCCTACAAAGGCAAGTAAGCCCAAAGCTTTGAACTTCTCACAAGAAAATGCCTTTGTGAACAGATCTGTGAGGTTGTCCTGGGTTGTCGCATAAGCCAAGTTGATCTCTCTCATTGAGAGTTTCTCCTTGACATAGTGATAATGCACCTCAATTTTCTTTGTGCGAGCATGAAAAACTAGGTTCCTCACAAATGCCAATGCGCTTTGACTATCAGTGTAGATGATGTTGGCAATGTTTTGTCCAAACACCCAAATCACCCATAAGAGGCATCTGAGCCATACACGCTCAGTTGTAGTTGTGAAGACTTCCCTGTACTTAGCCTCACAAATGGAAGAGGCCATAGTAGGTTGCTTTTGAATTGTTGAGCATGAAATAGAAACCACTTATAGACACTCTCTTGTCAAAACAACCATCCCAATTTGAGTACAAAAAAGCGTGTAAATCTGGCAACAACAATCTCCCCTTGAGATAAAACAACCCAAGATGTAAAGCCCCACTCAAGTAGTGAAAGTTCCGCTTGATAGCATGCCAATGCTTAAACCCTGGGCTATGCATAAATCTGCTGGAATGTGAGACTAAAAACTGAATATCTAGCCTCATGTTGCAGAATAAATAAGGCTGACCTATGAGACTACAAATCTTCTGACATGTGAGACTACAAACTGAATATCTGGCCTCATGTTGCATACATAAATAAGGTATCCAATACTATTTTGGTAAAGAGTGACATTGGCAAGATCACCATCATCATGAAGACTCAATTGTAGACTTGTTTCCGTGGGAGTGGCGATAGGTTTGCAATCCTCAAGTCCAAACTTACATAGTAATGTCTCTATGTAACTTGTCTGACACAGGGCAATACCACCATCACACTGCTTAAAGTGTATGCCCAATTAATCATGCAACAGCCCCAAATCTTTCATCTTGAAAGTAGCATTCAAATCAGCCTTAATTTCAGTAATTTGCGCCTCATTTGAACCATTGATCATCAAATCAATCACATACAGAACAACAATGAGAAGTACATAGCCCTCACGCTTTACATATATGTGCTTTCAGTTGGACTGTTACTAAAGCCTTGTTTAACCAAATGAGTGTCAGCTCTCTCATACCAAGCACGAAGAGATTGCTTCAACCCATATAAAGCTTTCTTACATTTGCACACTTTATCTTCTTGCCCTTTAATGACAAAATTGTGAGGCTGCATTATATACACTTCCTCAAATATGTCACCATTAAAGAAAGCAATAACAATATTTGATTTAAGTACATCCCATCCAAAATGAGCTACCAATGCACAGTAGTCATACGATGAGTAGAAGCAAAAGTCTCTTCAAAATCTATGCTTTTTTGTTGTGCATAACCTTTTGCAACAAGTTGAGCCTTATAGCGATCAATCTCACCATCTGGCTTGCATGTCAACTTGTAAACCCACTTTGTACCAATGGCCTTTTTCTCAGGAGAAAAATCACATAAAGTCCATGTTTAATTTTCTATAAGTGCATCATATTCTAATTGCATGGTCCAATTTTTTTGAATTCTTGTGCTTCATCAAAAGACAGAGGTTCCTCAACATCACATAAAGCTAGAAATGGCCAAAGCATAAAAAAGTGATGCATAAGATGCATGGAAAGAACCTAAACAAGTACAACTAGATAAAGGTGCATCCAATTTATGGTCATGCAAAGTATGCACCAACCATTTCAACATACCTCTAGCCTGCTCATTCTCAGTCCTTTCCTCGTCAAGTATATCATGTACATCTACATCAGCAATACGCTGATATGTAACATTTTCAAAAACCCCCATAGGCTGTACATTTGTCTCATTCAAATTTACATTCAAATTTCCACCACTAATAAGAGGCAACAAACTATCATAAATGTCATGTGAGCTTACATTATTGTCTCTAGTACATGATAGCAGGGATGAATAGAATCTTCCACAAACACAACATCCGATGAAACCAAGGTACCCTTTGTTTGTAGATGGTACAACTTGTAACCTTTGCTTTCAACAATATAACCAATAAGAATGCATTTGATAGTCTTTTGTTCAATTTTTTGCACTGCATTTGTGGCACCAAAACATAAGCTAAACAGCCAAAATGCACATATAATTAATAGATGCCTTTCTATCATGCCATGCTTCATAAGGAGTCATCGATTGCAAAGTTTTTGTAGGAAGCCTGTTAAGTACATAAGTGGCACACATGATGGCCTCAAGCCAAAATCAATGTGGAAAGTCTTGACTTTTGACCATACATTGAGCCATCTCCATAAGCGACCTATTTGTCCTCTCAATAACACCATTTTGTTGAGGTGTACACAGCACTGTACATTGGTGTTTTATCCCAAAACTAGCCAAAAATGCATTAAATTCATGAGACATATACTCCCCCCTCGATTGGAACGGAGGGTGCCATAGTACACTTAGAGACATTTTCAGCCATAGCCAAAAATTGCTTGAAGCACATATACACTTTGGAATTCGCTTTAAGTGTATAGACCCATGCATTCCTAGAGTAATCATCAATGAAAGTCACGAAGTAAAGGTAATTTTCCAAGGACAGAGTTTGCATGGGACCACAAACATCACTATGCACAAGCTACAACCCGCATGTAGCCCTAACTGAACCATCCTTTGAAAACTTTGAACGTTGCATCTTACCCAAAATATAGCCTTCACAACATGCTTTACACGTGCTTCAAGAGGCGGCAAAGAAGCAACCATATAAGATTTTTGCAAACGCAGCAAACTGGAAAAATTCATATTCCCAAAACATGCATGCCAAAGTTTTGCATCTAAAACAGCTTTAGAATCCACAACTGCATTTGCAAAATTCTACCCACACTTGTCATACAAAGTGAGCTTATACAACCCACGACATAAAATGAGAGATGATGCAACAAATTCATCACCAAAATTGAGATGACGAACTACACATATCCACAAATTTGACAACAAGACCAAGTCTAGCAAGTGTAGATACAAATAAAAGATTCTTCTTGACCCCAGGTACATAAAGCGCATCAACAAGTGTGAAAGAACTACCATTCGCAGCAATTAGCACATCTTTCCAACTCCCTTGACCGGATAAGAGGCATTGTTAGCACAAGTGATTGTATTCCCATGAAGGACATCCTCGGTAAACAAGTCACGATGAGAGATAATGTGCTTTGTAGAACCACAATGAGCATCTGCATCAAGTCACATACATGCATCATTGATAGAAGGATCATAAGTGCACTCTGTAGTAAAATCCCTTTCTACATCTACATCAGCATCACAATCTCCTTTCACAGAAGACTCTACAATAGTTGCACTTGTAGTGAAACCAACCTCTTTCTTCTTAGCCTCTTTTGCCTTCAATTTCGGACATTGCTTGATCAAGTGATCATTAGCTTTACAATAATGGAAACGTATCTTCTTCTTGCCCTTTTCACCAGAATTACTAGACAGAGTGTTGCTAGCAGAACCATTAGGAACATGTGATTATCACTTGCAGAAGAACCATGAGAAGTGGCTACATTGCTATTACCACTTTTTCTTTGAACACCAATAAAGGTCTATTCATTTGCATGTTGTTTAGCCCTTATTTTTTTGGAAAGCGACTCTTGCAATGACAATGTGAAAAATGCATCAAACTTGACAACTTCAGGATTTCCTTGGGTCATAAGTCTCCAAGTACTAGCAAAAGTCTAATAAGATTTTGGCAAAACATCAAGAGCAGTCTGCACAAGGAAACTATTAGAAATGACTTACCCGCAAAAATAAGTTGCTCATTAATATCCTTGATACCAGCAAGGAAAGTTTCCATTTCATCTTCCTCATGCATAATCTTCGACTCCAGCTCTTTATACAGCAATGCAATTTTAGCCTCATTGCGCTTGCATAAAGACCAACTAGAATATCCAAAGCCTGTTTTGTAGATTTAGCAAAACGAATGTGAGGAGTAATAGTGCACTTCATAGATAATGCAATCAATGCATGAGCCTGCACATCTCTTACATCCCAAACGAGCTTGCTCACTTGTAGGCAGAACAACTCTAGCAGCAACAATCCTACCACCAAAACTTGCAACATCCTCAACATTCCCTGTATCCTCAGAACCAAGACATACATCAGTGCCCTACAAAAGATTCCACATGCCCTTTGACACAAGAACATGTTGCATCATGTAATCCCACAAGGGGCAATTGTCCCCATCCAGTTTATCCTCAGCATCAAACATCTTGAACACATAGGTGTTGTTGTGAGCCATGGCAAATGCCTGCACCTAATGTGAAAACTGCCCAAAAGAGGAGAAAAAAGTGGGACAAACATGTGCTATATATAATGTAATGGAAATGGCCTATGAACTTTGAAGAGAGTAGAAAAATTAGGAAAATTAGAGAAAGAGTTTTTGTGAGATTACTTTGTGAGCATAGAGGGTGAACTTAATTGATGGTAGCAACATAACCATAGTACTTAATTAACTTGGCATGAACAATACTTTTGCAAGAGAGAGAGTTTAGAGAACATGACAACAGTTGAGGACCGGATTTACATGGAGCCGGTCCCCCCCTCCAATATGCATTTGTATTACGGATTCTCCCATAAAGAGAGACTTTGTACAATACATTCTTTGTGTTCCTTGTAACCTAGGTGATGCAATGAATATGGAAAGCTTCATGCATCACGAGCATAACATAAAATTTGCAAAAACAATTAACTATCCCAAGCCTCAGTCCCAAGGCCTTAAACACCTTCGAAGGTGGAGAGAGCTAGCAGGGAATGAGGGTAGGGAAGAGGAAGAAGAAACATTCCATAGGAGAAAGAAATAGTTCCTCACTTGTCATTACTCTTCTTGCTAGCATACGTAATAGCATATAAATGAAGATGGAGAAGATGGAAAGATTAAGCATTGAAGCATGGCTCTTGGTTGGATTTTCAGTCCATAGCCAAGAGTGTTGGTGTAGGCTCTCAATGTCTCTACTAGCTTGGAGAAGGAGATGGAGCTCTTGCACTTTGCACTTCACACAATGAGAGTGTGTGTGAGTGTGTGTGGGAGAGTATAACCCCCAAGCAGCCCCCATTCTTGCTTTGGTCAACCCCCCCCCCCCCCCCCCCCCCCCCCCCCCTTGTAGCTCATGCTTGAAGCTCATTGGGACCCTTGCAGGATGCATAACAAGAAACAAGGGTAGTCTTGGCACAAGTGTCCCCCTTTCCCCTTTGAGAAAGAGGACTTGATAAATGAAAAAATAATAATCAAATTAACTAATTTATTATTGGACCCCTTGGAACACCGGCCAAAAGGCCTTAGGCACACCATGAGGGCAAAAGAGGACTTTTTCATCGTCCATCTCTAGCATGAGGATATTATCCTAGGGGCACCATGGTTCAACCGCATGGTTGCCAATATAAAATTCCATGAAAGGAGAACTTATTTCACCTACAGGGAAAAGAACATATACATAGATGCTAATGAGTCTGGTTGTACTATACCCGTTGTAAATTCACTTGCTTTTGATAAGTCAATGAATTTTTGCGTACATGATTTTTGTTAAAGAGTCCATAATGATCCTAATGTTTTATCCAATGGAAATGGTAGGAATCACGAGGAAATTACAGTTGTCTAATTTCCTAAATAGATTCCAAGATTATCGATGACATCCCTGGAGAGTTACCTTCAAAATGAGGGGATGATGACCATAAAATAGAGCTTCTACCTGGGAGCTCACCGCCTAATAGGCCTCCTTATAGAGTTTCTCAAGCTCAACAAGAGAAGATAATGAGGCAAGTACATGAACTGGTAGATAAGGGGATGGTGAGGCCTAGTTCCTCTCCCTTTTCTTCACCAGTCCTTTTAGTGCACAATAAAGACAGCACTTACCGTATGTGTGTTGACTATAGAGCACTAAATCGGATCACTATCAAAAAAAATTTTCTTGTGCTACGGGTAGAAGATTTGTTTGTTAAGCTACAAGGCTCTACCTACTTCATTAGGATTGACCTTAAAAGTGGCTACCATCAAATAAGGATAGTCAATGAAGATATTTTAAAGACCGCATTTTGTACAACATTTGGTCTTTATGAGCATCTTGTCATGCATTTTGGCTTGACAAATGCTATGGCCACATTAAACTGCTTAATGGAGAAACAATTTAGGCACTATCACAAGTTCACTGGAGTATTCTTTGATAATATCATCTACTCCAATTCTCTTGAGGAGCATAAGCAACATCTCCGGGTAAATTTTCAAGCTTTGAGGGAGGATATACTCTCCCATTTTCAAGTATATCCATGGAATACAAGAATATGGACAATAGCCAACAAGTTTAGCAACTAAGCATATTTTATACCTGTCAAAAAGACTATTAAGGCACATCAAATAGCAACCCTCCTTATATCCTAAATTTTCAAACACCATGGCTTGCCAACATCCATAGTGTCAGACAGAGATCCTAGAATGACAATTAATTTTTGGAAAGGTCTCTTTGAAAATGTGGGAACAAGGTTAAATTTCTCTTTGGCCTATCATCGGGGAGAGCACATCGGCTCTCCTCCAGTAGCTTCGAGCATCGATAGAATTTGGCAACCTTGACATATAGGTGGAGAGAGGGAGTGGATCAACCCTCGTCTTAGTTCTAGCATCGGCAAGCACACTCTCTATGACTTTCAATTTTTTGGTGCTCTTCCTGGCATTGATTTGGCTAGCGACACATTGGCTACCCTCCCTCCTGTATAGCCCTATTCTAGAGCAATTTTTCTCCAACTGACACTTATCGGTATCACGGCATCTTGACCTCGACACAACAGGAGATAGAGAGAGAGAGAGAGAGAGAGAGAGAGAGAGAGAGAGAGAGAGAGAGAGAGAGAGAGTCAGCTCATTTTGGTTGGGATGTACATCAATCAGACATTGTTACTGCTTTCTTGAATGGTGACATATTTAACGAAGTTTATGTAACGCAGCCTCGTAGTTTTGTGAAGAAAGGACAAGAAGAAAATGTGTGCAGATATAAGAAGGCTTTGGATGGGTTGAAGCAATCTCCTCGTGCTTAGTATGAGAAAGCTGACACTCATTTGGTCAAACAAGGCTTTCGTAATAGTCCAACAAAAAGCACATTGTATGTAAAGCATGAGGGTGATGTACTTCTCATTGTGGTTCTTTAGTAGATGATTTGTTGATCACTGGACCAAATGAGAGACATATTGCTGAATTTAAGGCTGATTTGAATGCTACTTTCAACATGAAAGATTTGGGGCTGTTGCATCATTACTTGGGTATATAGTTTAAGCAGTGTGATGGTGGTATTGCCTTGTATCAAAAAAGTTACATAGAGACATTGCTATGTGAGTTTCGACTTGAGGATTGCAAACCTATTGCCACTCCCATGGAAGCAGGTTTGAAGTTGAGTCTGCATGATGCTAGTGATCCTGCTAATGTCACTCTTTACCAAACTGTTGTTGGATGCCTCATTTATGTATGCAACACGAGGCCGGATATTCAGTTTGCAGTCTCACAAGTCAGTAGATTTATGCATAGCCCAGGGTCTAAGCATTGGCAGGTTGTCAAGAGAATTTTTTGCTACCTTAATGGCACTTTACATCTTGGCGTGTTTTATCCCAAGGGGGGATCATTTCCGCCAGACTTACATGCTTTTTTGGACTCAGATTGGGCTAGTTGTTTTGACATGTGAGTGTCCACAAGTGGTTTCTGTCTCATGCTTGGCAGTTCATGTATATCATGTTTGAGTAAGAAGCAACCTACTGTGGCCACTTCGAGTTGTGAGGCTGAGTACAGAGTAGTCTTCACAGCTATGGTTGAGTGTGTATGGCTCAGATGCCTTATGGCTGATTTGGGTGTTGGACAGGACACTACCAACACTATCTACACTGACAGTCAGAGTGCATTGGCAGTTGTGAGGAACCCAGTTTTTCATGCTCGCACAAAGCACATTGAGGTGCATTACCACTAAGTCAAGGAGAGGCTCTCAGCAGGAGAGATTAGCTTGGCTTATGTGCCAACACAGGACAACCTTGCAGATCTTTTCACAAAGGCATTGTCTTCTGAGAAGCTTGAAGCTTTCCGCAAAGCTTTGGGCTTACTCCCCTTTGTGGACTGATCATGTCCTCAAGGCATGCCACTTCCCTACTCATGTGCCAGCTCTCGTTCACCGCATCATTCTAGGGGGAATTTGTTACCATATACATGTGGTAGGTGATGTGTGTGAACACACTAGGACCGTCGGGGCATTTTTTCCCTCTTTAGGAGGTTTTTTCCCCCGTGCATTGTATATACGCCCATCACTCTAGGGCTATCTATCTTTCCATTGCACACTAAGAAACACACTCTCAATTGTGTGCCTTGATCTTCCTTCGTCTTCTCCAAGCTATGTGAGTTTCTCTGCAACCCTAATTCCAACATGCACTAAGTCTAGGGGTTCACCTAGTTTCTTGTTCAATTGCGAAGATGTCAACCTAGTCTATTTGCCGTACAGACAATGCTCACACAATGGAAAGTCCATGTAATCTAACACAAGTAAGTAGCCAAAACACTGAAGTGTTTTCATTCCCTTTTGGCTAATATGCCCTAGCCGGCTATGCCACAACTCAGTAGATGGCAGCTTGGCAACATAAATAGAGTGTTCGTCGACACTCAACACAAACATAGAGTATAGGGATCCATTTTTACGACCTTTTATCATGACAAGGTTGTTCTTGCAGATCAGCCAAGAATGATTATTGAAAACTGTAGTGTAACCAAGATCATCCAATTGCCCTATAGAAAACAAGCTCTTTGTAATCTTGGACACATGTCTGACATTTTGCAACACAAAAGTAGTGCCATTATGCATCTGAAGTTTCACGTCACCAATGCCTATAATATCAAGCTCATAGGAATTACCCAAGCTTGACTATGCCATGCATGGATGCATAAGAGGAAAGCCACTCTCTATGCAGTGTGACACGAAAACTTGCACTAGAATCAAGAATCCAATTCTGTGCATAACCCTCATCCCGTGCAACCAAAGCATCTCGAGTGAGATCTGAAGTGAAAATGAGAACATTTGAGGGATCTGTTGTCACCTCCGCATGAATCTCTATTGGCATAATGATCATCACTGGAGGAGGAGCATCCTCTACTGTAGTGGTAGGTATGGGAGACTCAACCACATTGAGCTCCTCAATCTTTACCGTACCTTTGTCTTTGCCAAAATTATCCTTTTGCATGTTTTTCAGACCTCCTAGGAAACTATGACAATCCTCTCTGTAATGGCCCTTCTTGTGGCAATAGTAACACTCGATATTTTTGGTACTGTAGTTTCTACTTGAATTTCTATGTCTGCTAGGACTACGAGGATTTCTCTCTCTACTTTTGCTTTTGTATTTGTTCATGTCACGACTTCTTGCCTTTGTTGAACTACCAGCCATATATGCATCTCCATGACTAGCACCATTGAGAGATTTACGGTGAATTTTTTCAGTGAGGAACACATTTGTGACAGCATTGAACACTAACTTGCCATTCAGAGCCGAATTGCTAATGGCTGTGCAAAAGATGTCCCATGAAGTGGGTAGAGAGCATAGCAAGAATATAGACTTGAGTTCGTCGTCAAACTCCTTAAAGCACTGAGATGTCAATTGACTGAACAAGGAGTTGAACTCATTTAAGTGACCAGAAATTGTGGTACCTTCTTTGATGTTGAGCTTCATAAGCTTTTTCATGAGAAAAACTTTGTTGGATGCACTTTTGCTCTCTCATGTTGACCATAAGCTATCCCAAAGTTCCTTGGTCGTTGTCTTCCCTATGATAGTGAAAAACATTGACTCAGCTAGATGTAGACGTATTGTAGCCATGGCTCTTGCATCCAAAAGCTCCCACTAAGCTTGTGTATAGTCATCATCCTCTGCACACTCTTTCAATGGTTCTGATAAGCCTTTGTTTGTCAAAACATTTTTCATGCGCTCTTTCCACATGGTGATGAAATACTCCTCTTTTTTTTGAAGAAGAATCCATCACTGACGAGAGGGTTTGAGAGGTGCCAAACTATGGCGAGAAGCTGCAGAAATTTGGGCAGAGTCTCCTTTGTATGAGGAATCAAAACTCAACTCAAAATACGCATAAATGTGCCAACCGCACTAACTGGGCATCAAAAAACTGATACGATCACTGCCAATGTGATCGCAAACTCGATGTCAAAAGCATATGAAATCGTCCAGATACATTTTCTATGGTGAGGGTACTGTAAAAAGGGGAACTCTAGCTACCTGTATTACTGAAGGTGTCTCAACATTCAAGCACACCCCAACTCAAAGAAAACCTCATGCTATCGACCCTCTAAAGGCTAATGCAGACACAAATGGACTAGCCATTGTCTCAGAAAGGGCTCTTCCGATCCGAGTCTCAAAAACAGCCGGGAAAAACTACCAAAATAGCCAAATAATGGCTCCACATGTAGTACAATGGGCAGTGTCCGCAATTCAACGTACATCAGTAAACCGTGCGCTGCATGCAGTAAAAGTGATCCTTGCAGGGATATCTGCTCGAAAAAGAGCTCTGTAGCACTAGGAGTGCTCACAGCAAAATGCATCTGCCAACGCATCTGTCCGCAGAGAATCTGTTGTCGAAATGACTGCCAAATTTCCTATGAAAGTGTTGTGTTTGGTAATCTGGAGAATCTGTGTGTGAACAGGCTAAAAAACCCTCGTAACCTGTAACATGTATGTTGGTGTAGCTATGTGCCGATTTCTATCGCCGGGCAAAAATGCGCTAGTCAAATAGCCGCCAAAGGTGTCGTAGCTGAAAACCGTGCCGTACAGCGCGATCGGTGCGCTTGGTGCCAATGCCGAGTGTCACTCCTCTATGGTAGAGGCACCTGACCCGTGCGTATGGCAAGTACAGCTGCCGATCGTGGGAAAATGTCATCCGCGTGAAACCGGTGTCGGGTTGGATATTGAGAAGTTCGCCGCAATGTGTAAGGATGTCGAGCCAGTGCCGAAACGTG
The DNA here is from genome assembly GCF_014529385.1 of Adiantum capillus-veneris. Classification (NCBI taxonomy): domain Eukaryota; kingdom Viridiplantae; phylum Streptophyta; class Polypodiopsida; order Polypodiales; family Pteridaceae; genus Adiantum; species Adiantum capillus-veneris. The sequence goes on from NC_140944.1 coordinate 10,006,932, forward strand.
AAAGTAGGTGTCAAAACGGCTCTAATCACCGGTATCGATGTCATCTCCCGCTGCTGGACGGGAGTGGCTAGCCGAACAGTCATAGACGATGCTCGAAGCCGCCTTCTCTCTCTGTGTGTGTGTGTGTGTGTGTGTGTGTGTGTGTGTGTGTGTGTGCGTGCCTAAGAGTGGTATTGAAGTCGAGAAAAACATTGTCGCTCTCTCTCACACTCTTGTCGGTTGCTTTCAAAATTGATTTTGGCCTAAACCTCTCTCTTCCAGCTGGGGTCCTTAATCTCGCAAGCTCTCTCTCTTTAGTTTGGGGAGTTGGGGTCCGTGGTAGCTCATGTCAATGAGCTTATTGGCTGCAAATGGTTGATGTTTCTCTGTCACACAAGTTCAAATTTGGGGTGGGGGTTGGGTGGGAGATGGAGTGTAAGGGAGAGAGTACGAAGGAGTTGTTGACGTTCAGTTGGTGGGAAAAGACCCTTGCACACAAGATGTGTTTTAAAAGGCTCACAAAAAAATAAAAATAAAAATTGGTCGATTTTTGGATCTGCACTGCACCGCTCAAAGTTTGTGTGCGTGTGTGTGTCTGTGGACGACCTGCCAGCCTGTCCACTTTACCTGCTTGCAAAAAATTGTGAGCGACAACATTGTCCACCTTGCCTCCTGCTAGTATCTGTAGCTTACGGCCCTGTGTGTGTGTGTGTGTGTGTGTGTGTGTGTGTGTGTGTGTGTGTGTGTGTGTGTGTGTGTGTGTGTGTGTGTGTGTGTGTGTGTGTGTGTGTGTGTGTGTTATACACAATGACGGTTCTCACACTCTCATCGCTACCTTCAGTCACTTAGGCTATGGTCACGCGAGGCTTAGTTTTCCGTAAGCTTCGACCAGTTCTGACCATGGCAGATACGGACCCTCAGAGGGTGACAGGCAGTAGTGGGTAGAGAGAGAGAGAGGTAGGCCGATGCAACAAGAGAGAGAATGCGAGAACTGACCGCCAGCTAACCGGGTACGTTTTGTAACTATGCCTTTTTTGGCATAGTTATATGACTACGCCGGTGAAGTGCTGCAAAAAGCTGACTGTGTCAGAGCTTGTCGAGCGGCGCTACTAAAAACTAAGCCTTGTGTGACCATGCTCTTAGTATGTGTGTGTGGCTACTTCAATCCAAAGCCCCCCCAATTCTACTATTCGGCTGCGCCCTCTGCACTTGCCCGACTGGCCGATTACTTTCTGCAAATTTGCCTGCTCTCATGGCCTGTCCCTGCTGACTTTCCTCGCAAGCTATTCCCCCAATCTCTGTCGACTTAATTGCTTGCTCCCCGAATTCCCACTGCTGCTACCTTTGACTGGTTGTCCCTACACACACACTCCATGACTGTCCTCAGCCACAATAGGCTGCTTGTAGAGCTGCCAATTGCTCTCGACCTGCTTGTTTGCAACGCCTTGCTTGCCGGGTTCGTAGACCTGCTTGGGTTTACTGCCTTGCTTGCACATGGGCCTACTTGAAGTCCCCCCAAGCTCTCGGCTCAGCTCCGATTTGCTCTTCTTTCTCCGTGCTTGATGCTCTTCTTGCAATCGACTTGCCCTGTTGTGAGGTCACTGCCGACATTGATCTACTCGATTGCTGCTCAAGGGCCTAACTCGTTGCTGCCTCTAAGCCCAAAATGCGCCCAATTGTGCGCTGTCGTACTGCTCATTCTCCGATTACTACTCAGCATTGAGTGTATGTGCGTCGTGTGTAACCAACACAAGCTCGGTCCGCCTTTACTCGATGCCTGAGCTCAAGGTCCATTTCCTTCTCCTGCTTTGCTTGCCTTAAGCTCTCAAGTTCGAGGTTGGTGCACATGCGGTTAGCTGGGGAGGGGAAGGCGACAACCTGGGCTCTGATACCAATTGATGGTGACAGAGTGTGCGTGTATGGAAGCATGCAAGAGAGGGAAGGAGAAAGGGGAAGGGGATGAAAAATAAGCTGCATAGAACAGGGGGTTAGTGAAGAGGAAAGTGAGAGAGTAGTCAACTCTCTCACGTTCTCTCCCTATATTGATTAGGAAGAAAAATGTAAGTAAGGGTGGTTTCCCACGGCCACCTGGCCCACACCCCAATAGTAGAGGATCCCTTTTTACCCTACGACATCATTCCAAGATGGATGACTAATCCATTTGGTGCTTGGGAGACATAGCTACCACAAGCATGTCTCCTCTTTAGTCCATTGCATTCTCCCAAAGTAGAGTTACAAATTCTACTTGGTGTTTGAGAGACATCATCATCACAAACATGATTCTAATCATGCATACTATCTAAATTTGTGCACAACAAAAAGAGAATTAGTCTTGTAAGACAAAAACATTGGTCATTTAAAGAAATTTGTACATTTGCTTACTCTATTGTAGCATTGTAAGCATTGACAAGGTTCATACTATCCTTAAGCTGTATTCCTTGCATCCATCTAACATCTTCAAAAGGATAATTTTTGAACTTAATAAGATACCGTCAGATAATCTTACCATGTCATAGTATCTTGTCATCATGCCAAAGGATAGCTTCGAGTTGTAGCACCTCTTCTTGGTCTTCGATTTCTGGAGGGCCTTCAATAATTGGTTCACTTGGTGACTCTCCTTTGTAGGGCTTAAGTAGGCTCACATGAGAAGCGTTGTGTATGAGCCAATGGTTGGGCAACTTGAATTGATAAGCCATCTCATTGATTGGCTTCAAGATTTGAAAAGGGCCATAGTATCTTTTTGCTAGTTAAGCATAATACTTTTGATGGCCTGTAGGATTTTTGCCCGTCGTTTGCCTCAATCGAACCTTGGGAAACTTAAGTAAGCCCCAATCATTTTCTTTGAACGTTAAGGTCCTTCTGTGCTTATCAGCAACAAATTTTTTTCCTTTGTTGAGAGGTGGATATAGCCTCCTTAATCTTTTGAAAAGATTCTTGCAGGTCATAGCTATACTCATCAGCAGCAAAGATCTTCCCATGTACCTTAAGTAGTAGGTCTTCCCTCAATGATTTCAAAAGGTGCTTTTCCCATAGAAGTATGGACAGTATTATTGTACGCATACTCTACAAGAGGTAAGCACTTTTCCCATTGTGAGCGTTGATCTACTTCTGTAACATAAGTCTTTAGTAGATTGAGTATCGTAAGATTAGCTATCTCACTTTGGCCATCCGTTTGTGGGTGATAGACCAAAGAGAAATTCAATCTTGTAACTAGATTTTCAAAGAGACCTTTCCAAAAATTACGGGTCATTCTAGGATCTCTATCTGACACGATGGATGTTGGCAATCCATGGTGTTTGAAAATCTGAGATATGAAGAGAGTTGCCATTTGGTGTGCCTTAATAACTTTTTTGATAGGAATAAAGTGTGCTTGCTTGCTACACGTGTCAACTATTGTCCATATTTCCGTATTTCCATGGATAGACTTGGGTAATCCAAAGATGAAATCCATGGATATACTCTCCCATGGTGAATTTAGGATAGGCAATGGCTGGAGTAATCCACGTTGCTTCCCTCTATCATACTTGGTCTTTTGGCATACTACACATTTTGAAACATACTCTTGTATGTCCACTTTCATGGTAGGCCAATAGAAGTATGTTTCTACTCCTCGGAGTGTAGGTTGAATGCCTCTATGCCCCGCATAGGCAGGAGCATGGGATTCATACATGACTTTCTCACAAAGGGAGTGGGTAACACATAGCCTATTGCCATGGAGAAGATAACCATCCTGCAAGGTGATTGGTTCCTCTTTCTTCCCCAAAGCAAGGGCTGACATTATGTCTTTAAATTCAAGGTCAATAGCATACTCATCTATCATAGAAGATAGATAATTGTGAGTAGCTATAGACGCCGCATTAACTTTTGGTCATCGTGAAAGTGCATCGGCCACTTGATTGTGCTTACCAGCAATGCGAGCAATATGAAAATTAAATTGTGAAAGAATATTTACCCACCTCATTTGTTTGTCGGAAAGCTTTGTTTGTGTCCTGAAGTACTTGAGACTTTGATGGTCTGTTCGTAAAATGAATAGAGTCCCCAATAAATAGTGCTTACATGTGTCTAGGGCATATAGAACAGCTAAAAGCTCTTTCTCATAAATACTTAAGACCCGTTCATCCGTATTAAGCCTTCAGCTCTCATATGCTATGGCATGCCCTTCTTGAAGCAAGACTACTCCAAGGCAATCACCACAAGCATCACATTGGACCTCAAATGGTTTTGAGAGGTCTGGAAGCATGAGGATTGGTTGGGAGGTAAGCTTCTCTTTGAGCTTCAAAAGAATTTTTCTCCTTAGCAATCCATGAATACTTAATGTTCTTCTTTGTTAAGTCATGTTGTGGTCCTACTATTTGAGAAAATTTTGCTATGAAGCATCTATAATATGCACACATATCAATAAAGTTTCTTAGCTCATGTAGATTCCTTGGATTACGCCATGCTTTTATTACCTCCAGCTTTGATAGGGATCCATACGGATACCATCTTGAGAGATAATATGACCTAAGTATTATATCTCTTGAAGGAAAAAATCACTTTTCTTTTGATTGAGAAAAAGCTTGTTCTCCCTCAATGCTTGAAAAATTGTGTTCCTCCAAGGACTTGGAGTAGATGATGATATCATCAAAGAACACTCCAGTGAATTTACGGTAGGCTTTAAAGATTTTCTCCATTAGACAATTGAACGTGGATGGTGCATTGGTCAAGCCAAAAGGCAGGACTATATATTCATAAAGACCAAACATTGTCCGAAACGCGGTCTTTAGGATATCTTCATCCACTACCCTTATTTGATGATAGCCACTTTTCAGGTCAATCCTACGGAAGTAGGTAGAGCCTTGTAGCTTATCAAACAAATCTTCTACCCGAGGCACGGGAAAGATGTTTTGATAGTGATATGGTTTAGTGCTCAATAGTCCACACACATACGATATGTACCATATTTCTTTTGCACTAAAAGGACTAGAGAACAAAAGGGACAGGAACTAGGCCTCACCATCCCTTTGTCTACCAGTTCTTGTACTTGCCTCATGATCTCCTCTTGTTGAGCTTGGGAAACTCAATAAGGAGGCTTGTTAGGCGGTGAGCTTCCTGGTAGGAGCTCAATTCGATGGTCATCATCTCCTCGTTTTGGAGGCAAGTCCATAGATGAACACATCTTGGAATCCTTTTAGAAAATTAGACAAGTCTAACTCTTCTTGATTCCTAGCATTTACATTTGATGAAACATTAGGACCTTTTAGGGACTCTTTGACAAAAATCATGTACACAGAAATGGAGCTCTTCATTGATTTATCAAAAGCAGGAGGATTTACAAGTGGTATAGTACGACCAAACTCACTAGCATCTATATACATGCTCTTTCCCCTGTAGGTGAAGTAGATTCTCCTTTAAAGGAACTTCATGTTGGTAGCCATGCGGTCGAACCATGGTGCCCCTAGAATAGCATCCTCATATTGGAGAGAAGAGATGAAAAAGTCTTCTTTGTCGACATAGCTTTGGACATGCTGTCCCTTGAAAGTTGTGTCAACAGTCACAGTATCTCCCATCTCGAATGCTTGAATGCCCAACTTGGTGGCCAACTCCGTTCATATGAAGTTGTGAGTAGATCCAGGTCAAAAAAGATGAAGGCATCATGCTCCCTTACCTTTCCCCAAGCATAGGAGAGAGGTGATCCTTTGCAATGAGCATCCTCTTTTGGAGCTTCGATGGTGGAAGCTCTAGGAGTCTCATTGCGATCATTTCTCTTGGGGCAAGAACGATAGCCATGTCCTTGCTCCCCACACTTAAAACATTTATGGTCCTTGAGAAAAGCTTCAAGCTCTTCAGGGGAGAGTTTGTTTTTACCTTTGTAAACTCCCTTCTCCTTGGACAGATTGTTGTTGTTGTTCTTGTTGTTGTTGTTGTTGTTGTTGTTGGAATTGCCTTGGGAAGAATTTTGGGCATTGATTTTCCCCTTTGCATCATTTTTGTCTTTGCTTTCCATGGGCTTGACATTCCGTCTAGCTCCTCGCTGAAAATTGATACGCGAAGCAACAATGGTGTGGTGGATTACTTCAGTGATAGAACTAGGCGTTGGGAGTTGACATACTCCGCCATCTCTTCAGGTAATCATGCAGAGAATTGTTGTTTTTGCTCGGTGAAGTCTATCTTTTGAAAAGATAGTAGCCTTGAGATGTAAATCCCAAAACTTTTCTACATATTTGTGGATAGACTCATGAGAGAGAAGCTTCAAACTATGCCATTCGGTAAGCACTTTGTCCTTTGCATCGCTTGCAAGGAATTGCTTCATGATGGAAACTCGTAGAGTTCTCCAAGTCTTTGGGGCTTCATTGTTGCCACGAAGGCTAGCCCCACCATTGATGATCTGATTTTTGGAAGTGCATAGCTACATGGAAAATTGTTGGATGAAGGCCAATACTTTGTCGGTGGCACCAAAGGTGCCATCATAGGTGAGAAAAGAGATACTCTTTCCTCCCTCTTTGAATTTCTCGAGCTTTTGTGACCTTCGCCATGCAAGATAAGATTTGTGATGTCATCCCCTCTTGTATTCTCTAGGAGAATAGCCATAGCTTTCGTCGAAAGAGGAGGAAGGTGAACAAGAAGGAGGGTGACCTCTTTCTTGCCCTTTTCTTCCTCTCTTCCCTTTCGGAGTGATAAGGAGAAGGACTGTGGGTTGATCGTTTCCTCTTGGGAGAAGTTGGTGACCATCTAGACCGCCATCTTCGTGTAGCCACATCTTCAAAGGAACTTAAAGATTGATTACTTTCTTGCTCTTTGGATTCCTCCTCTCGTATGGGAGAGAGTCTTCTTTTGGGGGTCTCTTCAAGAGGCCTCCTAAGCTCTATCTCCTCTTGGAGAGGAAGGGAAATCCCATAAGCACGAACTTGTTGAGTAACTTCGCCTTGCAAAGCAGGGTTGCCCATAGCTTGCTGCAACCTAGTAACAAGATAATTGACAAACATGGGGGCATCATCATTAGCACCTTCATGTGAAAAATCAAAGTATCAATATTCATTCTACTCTCTTGACTATTGTTAGCCATGTTAACAAAATTTGTGTGATTGCTTAGTGTATTATTTGGCAATTCAAAACCTTAGTTGCTACTCCTCTTAGACTTTGAAAATCAGCACTTAAGTGTCTACACCTACGACTCGAATTGGTTAATTATAGAGAGTAGTGGAGTGGCTCTAAGATTGTAGAGTTGCTGAGAAATAGCTCATTTCATACTTCTTATGGCTCAATAATGGTAAATCGTAGGCAAGTCTAAAAAAGAATCCATTATTAAGACCAAAGCTCTCGAGGTGTGCACCATATCCCACAGTGTGGGCTCAACAAAACCTATAATAGATCCCAATCCCACTTACCCTAATATAATTAACAAAATCAACCATTAATAGGCTACTTAAGGTCTCTTCTTAAGCAAGAAAAGAGAAACCAAATGCTCTGATACCAATGTAATGGAAATGGCCTATGAAATTTGAAGAGAGTAGCAGAATTAGGAAAATTAGAGAAAGCATTTTTGTGAGATTACTTTGTGAGCATAGAGGGTGAACTTAATTGATGGTAGCAACATAACCATAGTACTTAATTAACTTGGCATGAACAATACTTTTGCGAGAGAGAGAGTTTAGAGAACATGACAACAGTTGAGGACCGGATTTATGTGGATCCGGTCTCCCCTCCAATATGCCTCTGTATTATAGATTCTACCATCAAGAGAGACTTGGTAGAATACATTCTTTGTGTTCCTTGTGACCTAGGTGATGCAATGAATATGGAAAGCTTCATGCATCACGAGCATAACATAAACTTCCCAAGCCTCATTCCCAAGGCCTTAAACACCTTCGAAGGTGGAGAGAGCTAGCGGGGAATGAGAGTAAGGAAGAGGAAGAAGAAACATTCCATAGGAGAAAGAAATAGTTCCTCACTTATCATTACTCTTCTTGCTAGCATACATAATAGCATAGTAATGAAGATGGAGAAGATGGAAAGCTTAAGCATTGAAGCATGGCTCTTGGTTGGATTTCCATTCCACAGCCAAGAGTGTTGGTGTAGGCTCTCAATTTCTCTACTAGCTTGGAGAAGGAGCTGGAGCTCTTGCACTTTGCACTTCACACAATGAGAGTGTGTGTGAGTGTGTGTGGGAGAGTATACCCCCCAAGCAGCCCCCCTTCTTGCTTTGGTCAACCCCCCCTTGTAGCTCATGCTTGAAGCTCATTGAACACCTGCAAGCCTAGCCAATCACATGCAGGATGCATAACAAGCAATAAGGGTAGTCTTGGGACAAGTGTCCCCCTTTCTGCTTTGAGAGAGAGGACTTCATAAATGCAAAAAAATTTAACCAAATTAACTAATTTATTATTGGACCCCTTGGAAGGCCAATCAATAGGCTTTAGGCACACCCTGAGGGCAACATGGGTAGGGGCTTGACATGTGTCCTTGCTGCCTCTTGAGGCTTGGGATTTCCTTGTGTGTGAGTGTGTGTGTTCTCTCTCATCCCCCTAGCTTTAGGGCTCGTCCCCTCCTTTGTAGGAATGTGGTTGACTTTTGGAACACCTTACCCTCAAGCACCTTAGTCAACAAGCATGACAAAGCACCTCAAGCTTGGGTAGTGTTCCCAAAAGCACCTCAAGCATCTTAGTCAGCAATCACGACAAGCACCTTAGTCATCAAGCCCGACAAGCACCTCAAGCTTGGGCCGGGTTCCCACCTCAAGCTCAGCCCTAGCTTACCTAAGGTCAAAGGTCAAAGGACTTTTTAACACTAACCTTTGGAGGTCTTCAATGAAGCTAACCCTAAGGTCTTTTAAGCTCCATTGGTTAGCCTTGCTCTTTGATAGACCATCTCTCATTTGGACCCCTTTACCATTGGCCCCGTGTTGAGATAGATCTATAAGCACATGTCTATATTCTAACCCTTGTTCCCGTTTATTCTCCCACATTAAATAATCAGTTTAATATGAGAAAATCATTTGGGTTGGTTAGATATTAGATTTTATGACATAGAAAAACCCAAAGAAGACTATAAGGGACCTATATATGCAAAAAATGGTAGTGACAAAAATTTTGCACAAAAGGACAAAATTGCATGCATAGTGCTCCCGCAGTGGAAACAGAGGCCAAAATGAGCCCAAATGGAAAATTTGAGCAAACTAAGCTTAGCGAGATCTCCTGAAGTATTTTTTGACCTACTGACACTCACCAAAGCTCACCGAGATCTGAGAAAGTGAGTAGGCGTGTGCTTGCGATGCTGATGACTAAGTCTGGGAGGATGCAACCTGCTCTGATACCAATTTTTGGAAATAGGGTTACACAAAAACGCACAGAGCTTGGAGAAAATGAAGGAAGCTCAAGGCACACAACAGAGAGTAGTATCACTTAGTGTGCAATGGAAAGATAGATAGCCCTAGAGTGATAGGCATATATACAATGCACGGGGGAAAAAACCTTCTAGTGAGGGAAAAAATGCCTTGTCGGTCCTAAGCGTGTTCACACAACTACCACATATATATGGTAACATCAATGTTCTCTACGTCATCACTAGGTGGTGGGGATTTTTAACACTTTAGAAAAAAACTGAGAGAGAACACTTATGTATTATATTGTCGGGAAACGGTACGATAGCATGAAAAAAAATACAAAGATGCAAGAAGTTAAAGTCTCTTGCATGCTCTAGTTTTGGGGGGAAGTATGTTAGTACTTTCTTTGGGTTTGCAAGCGAGCCCATCCCCCACTTTCTTTTTTCTTTTCTTTCGTAGCTTACCTGTAACAAATTGCAGGGTTGCGTCCATTTTAGGATCGAGCAACTTAGCAACAATGTTTCCCTTACCGATATCAATACCTGCGTTTCTATAGTAAGGCAAGTTAGGAGCGATTTAGGGAGAAGGTTGCTCATGTCATAGACACAAGATTGAGAGCTATCAAGCATAATCACATGCAACCATTGGTGGCCTAGATGTGATTTTTTGTGGAGATTTATATCAAGCAAGCCCAGTTTGAGATAGGTGGATATTTAGTGAGCCACAAGACCCCTTGAATCTACTCACACCACCATTATGGCATACTTGAATCAAATGCCACAAGTTAAGAACAATTGCCCGCTAGATAGACAAGCAATCCATAACATTTTCAATCAAATACGGAGTGGAAATCATACATTGGAAGATTTGCTCACCACACATTATCTATTTTCACAAAATAACTTAAAGAAAAACCATCTTCTTTTCAAGGGGCATCCTAGTCAAGCATACATCATGCATGCTTGAGCTACTATCACGAAACATGCTTGAAGAGCCTGAAAATCTTAGATGCCGTTAAACAATTGAAGGTTTGGTACCTCTTCTTGAGTTGAAGATCAGTGCAATGAGTTGAGGTTGTGCAAGTAACATTGACAATTCAAATGGTCTCATGAATGGTGTGGATGGTATTTTCAAACATATAGACACATTATCATACTTATATATTGCATGGGTTAAATTTTTCCACCATCACCGAGACAAGAGCAACCATAAATGCAAGAGTATACCGAGGGGATGCTGGCTAATTGTGGACTGGTATCATTCTTCCAAACAAGTGAAGACCTCTAGGTTGGTAAAAATATATTAAACACAATTTACAAGACACAACTACCAATTCAAGCTGCAAATGTACGCACAATTCACGAGCCACAAGGCTTGGCCATGGAGACATTAGCTTTTGACCCAACTAGAATTATCAGTCATGGGTTGGTCTACACTACTTTGTTGAATGTCAGAGACATTAGAAACCTCTGTATTCTCAATCGAATCCGTAGCAAAAAAATCAAGGTCGATAGTGTTGTGCTTGACAAGCTTGAGAGAGTGCAATCAACGAAATAATGGAAGATATTTTTGTGCACCTCTCTCAACATTCGAGGACACTCATCTCATTATTCAATCATTGAACATTAATTCTATCCAGAAATACATTCAACATGTCAAAGGAGACCCAAAAATCACATCTTCAAATATCATGTGCTTCCAAAAAAAAAGATAATCAACCAAAGCAAACTTGGTTGCACCAGATTTCAGGCATCTTCACCACAACAATGGCTTCACCTTATCGATATACTACAAAGGCTTTGCTCCAATTCTCCTCTATAGATACATTGTCTTCTCCTAGACTTGAGATATTGCAAGCATTCTTTGACATCCATGAATGTCTATAATTACATCTCAACATTGTGTACAAGTCACCCAAGAGCCTTACCATTTCACATGGGTGCATTGACAAGAGCAAACCACAATAACATGATAAATATCATCATCGGTGACTTCAAAATTGACATAGACGAGTCAAACAACCATTATCGAGCATCACATGATATGTTGCACCGGAGACAATACAACCAAATGATCCATGAAATGACAAATGTGTACAATTCAAAGCTAGACCATGTTTGACCCAAATAAGTCCAAATGTGGAACAAGTTACTGCTTCTAGTCAGACCGCTCTTCAACACATGTTTCCTCCCAAAATAACCTGAAAGAAGTGTTCCATTATCATGTACCTTTCTCTCTAGAATGACACTTCCTTGACCCTCACAACAGGCCCCCCCCAACCCCCCGCCGCCTCTCAAAGCACCTTCTATCACTTAGCTACCAGACATCCATCATGTATCACCATCCTTTGAAGCACACTCCTCATGCTCCCTTTAAAGGCGTTATACATTCGTTTAATATTACAAAGTAATCTAGTGCTTATTCAAAATTTTATATTCATCACTTCCAATTGTGCACTTGGAGTTTTGAGCAGGCCTCATGATTTCATGCCTTGTTTTTTCGTTACTTTGGCAATTGGCAATTGGCCAACCTTCAACATTGAATGTGCTTTATAGAAATAAAGAAAGCTTGCATTCCTCTATGGTTAAAATTTAGGGTAGAGTTGTAACATTTAATGGCCTAAAATCTTATTTGGAGCGGAAATTAGCATGAACATAGTGGGCATTTCATTAGAATAGATTCCTAATGAGAATTACAAGAGTGCTTGGGTGGAGAGAGCAACAAAAAGCATAACACCTAGTTAGATAGCATCGACAATACTTTCAAAAGAGAGAGAGCAATTAAGCTATTGACAACAGTTGAGGACCGGATTTGCATGGAGCCGGTCCCCCCTCCAAAAGGCTTTGTATTATGGTTTCTCCCATCAAGAGAGACATTGTACAATACAATTCTTTGTGTTCCTTCAAGACTAGCTAGTGCAATGAAGATGGAAGCTTCATACACCAAGCAAAAACACTTAATCAAACACAACTTGAATTATCCCCGTTCTCAGACCCAAGACCTCACACACCTTCGAAGATGGTGAGAGCTAGCAGGGTATGAGAGTAGATTGAGAGGAAAAAGAAGTATCTTACGAGAAAGAAGTACATCTCCTCACATAATCACTCATATTAGCATAGCTTAGCTTAGTAATTAGCTTGGTAGAGAAGATGAGCATGCATTGAAGCTTGGCTCTTGGTTGGATTTGCATCCACATGCCAAGAGGGTGTTGATGTAGGCTTCTATCTCACAAGCTTGGAGTAGGTGATGAGCTCTCCATTAAAGCTTGGGAGGAGATAGAGTGTTTTCCCTTCACACATGGTCAAGTGTGAGAGTGTGTGAGTGAATGCCAAGCAAAAATCAGCCCCCTCTCTCTCTTGGGCGAGCCCTAGCTGCTAAGTTAGGCTGGCTTTTTCCTCATTGGACCTCCCCAGGTCAAGCCAATAGGAATTAAGCAGCATAAGTGATAGCCTTCTGACATGTGTCCCCCTTTCCCCTTTTGTGAGAGCTTTAGATAATTAAATAATTAAACTAAACTCTCATTGGACCCCTTTGCCTCCTGGCCAATAGGAATCAGGCAAGCCATGGGGCTTCTGAATGCTCATTGGACCCCTTGGGAGACTGCCCAATAGTCTTCTAGGACACTTAATTCTTATTGGTTTCTTTTATTAAATGTTTTTAAATTAATTAAACTAGATTTACTCTAGCTTAATTCTCATTGGTCCACTTCAAGGGTCTTCCAATAGGAATTGGGCACACCTTGTGGGCATCTGGCCTAAGAAGCTGACATGTGTCCCTCATTCCCTTTGTGTAAAGGGAGCCTGTGTGTGTGTGTGTGGTTTTCTCTCTCATCCCCTAGCTTTGGGGCTCGCCCCCTCCCATGTAGGGATGCAGAAAGACTTTTTGGGTACACACTAAGCATCCAATTTTCCCTAAGGTTAACCTTTGGACACAACCTTTGAATTTTGGAACCTTAGCATTTTGGAAGTCTTAATGGGCTGAACCTTAGGGTCTTTTTAGCCCGTTGTTTCACATGGCTCTTTTGCAGATGGCCCCCCCTTTGGATCCCTATTTTCCCTCCTTTGGATCCCTACTGTGGCCGGTCTGCTAACTTAACCAATATTCTAGCTTTTTCTCCCTTGGCACTTCCCCACATTAAATGATCAGTTTAATATGAGAAAATCATTTAGGAGAATTAGATATTGATTATTATGACATTACCTCTCTCTTGAAATCATAGTCATCCTCGACTATGGTGTAGAGAAGATAAAGCATATACATGAGTCCTTTTCTTAGCGGGTAGAGGATCCCTATGTTACCCTACGACATCATTCCATAATGGATGACTAGTCCATTTGGCGCTTGAGAGCCTGAGGCTGCCGCAAGCATGTCTGTACATTAGTCCTATCAGTCTTCCATAGTAGAGTGACAAGCTCTACTTTGGTGTTTGGGAGACGTCGTCCCCGCAAACTTGATCTAAGCATGCATACTACTTCATTTTTGTGCACAAATCAAGAAAAAGAGAGTCTTATAAGACAAAAATTTTTGTTCATTTTTTTTAACATTTTGTACATTTGCTTACTCTTGGGAAGCATTGTAAGCATTGACAAGGTTTAGGTTATCCTTTAATTGTATGCCTTGCATCCATCTAGCATCTTCAAAAGGATAATTCTTAAACTTAATAAGATATCGTCTGATAGTCTTACCGCCTCTTAATACCTTGTCTTCATGTCGGAGAATGGACTCGGGCTGCAGCACCTCCTCGTGGTCCTCGATCTCCGGTGGGTCTTCAATAGTTGGTTCTTGAGGTAGCTCTCCTTTGTAAGGCTTTAAGAGGCTCACATGAAAAGCATTGTGTATGAGCCAATGATTGGGCAACTTAAGTTGATAGGCCATCTCATTGATTGGCCTAAGAATCTGGAAGGGACCATAGTACCTTTTTGCTAGTTTAGCATAGTACTTTTGGTGGCCCGTAGGATTCTTGCCCGTAGTGTGCCTTAATCGAGCCTTGGGAAACTTTAACAAGACCCAATCGTTTTCTTTAAAGGCTTGGGCTCTTCTGTGCTTGTCAGCAGCAGCCTTTTGCCTTTGCTGTGAGATAGAGATAGCATCCTTAATCTTTTGGAAAGATTCTTGTAGGTCTCGGCTATACTCATCTGCAGCGAAGATCTTCCCATGTACCTTAAGTAGCAAGGGACTTTTTGATCTTCCCTCAATTACCTCGAAAGGTGCTTTTCCTGTAGAAGTATGTACAGTGTTATTGTAAGCATACTCTACTAAGGGTAAGTACTTCTCCCATTGGGATCTTTGATCTACTTCCGTTACATAGGCTTTTAGTAGATCGAGAATAGTTAGGTTAGCTATTTCACTTTGGCCATCAGTTTGTGGATGATAGGCCGAAGAGAAGTTTAGCCTTGTTCCTAAATTCTCAAAGAGACCCTTCCAGAAATTACTGGTCATTCTAGGATCTCTATCCGACACTATGGACATTGGCAAGCCATGGTACTTGAAAATTTGCGAAATGAAGAGGGTTGCCATTTGATGGGCTTTGATAGTCTTTTTGACAGGTATAAAATGAGCTTGTTTACTGAACCTGTCTACTATCGTCCATATTCCCGTATTCCCATGGATAGACTTAGGCAATCCAAAGATAAAATCCATGGATATGCTCTCCCATGGTGAATTAGGGATTGGCAAGGGTTGAAGCAATCCAAGTTGCTTCCCTCTATCAAATTTTGTCTTTTGACATACCACACATTTGGAAACATACTCATGTATGTTCACTTTCATGGTAGGCCAATAGAAATATGTTTCAATTCCCTTTAGAGTAGACTGAATCCCTCTATGCCCCGCATATGGGGGAGCATGAGATTCATACATTACTTTCTCACGTAGTGAGTTAGTAACGCATAGTCTATTGCCATAGAGAAGATAGCCATCTTGTAAAGTAAATGGTTCTTCTTTCTTCCCTAAGGCAAGGGCTGAAATCACATCTCTAAAATCGGGATCAATAGCATACTCATCTATCATTAAAGATAGATCATTGTGAGTTGCTATGGAAACCGCATTCACTCTCGGTCGTCTTGAGAGTGCATCGGCTACTTGATTATGCTTGCCAGCAATGTGAGCAATATGAAAATGAAATTGCGAAAGGAAATTTGCCCACCTCATTTGTTTGTCGGAGAGCTTGGTCTGCGTCATGAAGTACTTAAGACTTTGGTGATCCGTTCGCAGAATGAAAGGAGTCCCCAATAAATAGTGCTTCCATGAGTCTAAGGCATGTAGAACTGCAAGGAGTTCTTTTTCGTATATGCCTAGAGCTTGCTCAACAGGGTCGAGCCTTCGACTCTCATAGCCTATGGCGTGCCCTTCTTGGAGCAAAACAGCCCCAAGGCAATCACCACAAGCATCACATTGGACCTCAAATGGTTTTGAGAGATCCGGTAGTGTAAGCACAGGTTGAGAGATAAGCTTTTCTTTAAGCTTTTCGAAAGCATTGTTCTCCTTAGCAGACCACGTATACCTAACATTTTTCTTTGTTAGGTCATGTAATGGTCCCGCAATTTGTGAGAACTTTTCTATGAAGCGTCTATAGTATGCACACATACCTATAAAGCTTCTTAGTTCATGAAGATTCCTTGGTTTAGGCCATCCTTTTATTACCTCTAACTTGGATGGATCCATTTGGATTCCATCTTGAGAGATAATGTGACCTAAATATTGAATCTCTTGCAAGAAAAATTCACTTTTCTTTCGATTAACATAAAGTTTATTCTCTCTTAAAACTTGAAATATTACCTGGAGGTGTTGCTTATGTTCCTCTAATGAATTAGAGTAGATGATAATATCATCAAAGAACACTCCAGTGAAGGTTCGATGAGGCCTGAACAGCTTCTCCATCAAGCGGTTAAATGTGGCTGGTGCATTAGTCAAGCCAAAAGGCATGACAATGTATTCGTAAAGACCAAATGTAGTACGAAATGCGGTCTTTACAATGTCTTGATCAACTATCCTTATTTGATGATAGCCACTTTTTAGGTCAATCCTACTGAAGTAGGTCGATCCTTGTAGCTTATCAAATAGGTCTTCTACCCGTGGAACGGGAAACCTATTCTTGATAGTGATCCTATTTAGTGCTCTATAGTCGACACACATACGATATGTACCGTCTTTCTTTTGCACTAATAGCACAGGTGAGCAAAATGGAGATGAGCTAGGCCTAACCATGCCCTTCTCAATTAACTCATGCACTTGCCGCATAATCTCCTCTTGTTGAGCTTGAGAAACTCTATAAGGAGGTTTGTTAGGCGGTGAACTTCCTGGAAGAAGTTCAATTGCATGGTCGTCATTACCTCGTTTAGGAGGTAGCTCACAAGGGATGTCGTCAATAAAGACATCTTGAAACCCCTTGAGAAAATTGGATAACTCTAATTCCTTTTGGTTGCTTTTATTTTCTTTTGCTAAAGCATTAGGTTCATTTTGAGAATCTTTAACAAAAATCATGTACACGGAAATAGAGCTCTTTATTGACTTGTTGAAAGCTGGTGTATGTACAATGGGGATGGTGTTACCCATCTCCCTAGCATCTATATACATGTCCTTTTCCCTGAACTTAAAGGAGATTCTCCTTTCAGGAAATTTAACATGGGCAGCCAGACGGTCAAACCATGGTGCCCCTAGGATTACATCCTCATGCTTGAGAGGAGAGATAAAGAAATCCTCTTTGTCCACATAGCCTTGGACATGAAGCCTCAATTTCCCGATTAAGGGAGTGACTGAAGCTTCTTGCCCCTTGAAGGCACTGTCTGCGGGTAGGATATCTCCCATCTCGTAGGATTGTATGCCTAGCTTGGTGGCTAACTCCATAGATATGAAATTGTGAGTAGAACCAGGGTCAAAGAGAATAAAAGCATCATGTTCTCTTACCTTTCCCCAAGCATGGCATAGAGGAGATCCTTTGTGATGAGTTTGGTGAATCTCCTCCTCTTGGATTTCAACCAAAGAAGCTCTAGGAGGATCTTGGCGGTTGTTCTTTTGGGGACAAGCGCGGTACGCATGCCCTTGTTCGCCGCACTTGAAACACCGGTTATCTTTACGATAACGCTCAAGCTCTTCAGGAGAGAGTTTATTCTTTCCTTTGTAAACTCCCTTCTCTTTAGCTTTGTTGGAATTGCCCTTAGGAGACTTTTGGACATTGTCCTTCCCCTTAGGCTCATTGGAACCCTTGTTTTCCGGGGGCTTATTATTTCTTTTACCCCCCGTTTGGAAATTGATTCGCGAGGCCACCATAGTATGGTGTATTACCGCCGATATGGTACGTGGCCTTTGGGAGTTGACATACTCCTCCATTTCTTCGGTTAAGCCCGCACAAAATTGTTGCTTTTGCTCTCCAAAATCCAACTTTTTGAAGACAGTGGCTTTGAGTTGTAGGTCCCAAAACTTGTCTACATATTTGTGGATGGATTCATTGGGAGAGAGCTTTAAGCTTCGCCATTCGGTGAGTACTTTGTCTTTGGCATCGGTGGCCAAAAACTGCTTCATAATGGAAGCTCTTAAAGCCTTCCATGTTCGTGGAGCTTCACCATTGGCTCGTAGGCTAGACCACCATTGTCTGGCGGACTTTTGAAAGTGCATAGCTACATGGCGTAGCTTAGAGGACTCCGTGAAGCCCTCATCTCCAAACGCCGCATCGAATTGCTGGATAAAGGCCAAAACTTTGTCTGTAGCACCGAAGGTGCCATCATAGGTAAGGAAAGAGATGCTCTTCCCTCCCTCTTTGAATTTCTTCAGCTTGGACGACCTCTTCCATGCGGCATAGGATTTCCTATGGCCTCTTCTTTTTGATGGTTCAAAAGTTGCACCATCACTTTCTTCAGAAGATGAAGAATTTGAAGAAGATGGAGAAGAGGGTGACCTCTTTCTCGCCTTTTTCTTGTCTTGATCTTTGTCATCTTCACCATAGCTTTCATAAGAGGAAGAGGATGAAGAAGATGGAGAAGAGGGTGTCCTCTTTCTCGCCTTTTTCTTCTCTTGCTTTTTATCATCCCTCTTTGAATTATGGCGTGGAGAAGAGTGTGATGGTCTTCTCCGCTTTGGTGGTGATGGAGAGCGTTTAGCCCGCCGTCTTCGTGGAGCCATCTCCGCCGAGGTGGCGGGAGACTCGCTTCTTTCTCGTTCCTTCGGTGGAGGCTCTTGAGTTCTCCTTTGGGAAGGAGATGCATCATCAAGAAGTAAGTTCTTGAGCCCTTCATATGGATTCTCTTCTTCTTCCCGAATCGGAGAGAGACCTCTTTTGGTAGTCTCACAAGGAGGCTTCCTAGGTGTTCTCTCGTCATGGTGATGAACTTGGAGAATCCCGTGAGCACGGAGCTGCCGTTGCACTTCACTTTGGAGAGATGGATTGCCCATGGCTTGTTGAAGCCTAGAAATAAGATAATTAACAAGCATTGAAGCATCATTAGTAGCTTGCTCATGAGCAAAATCAAAGTTATCAACATTAATTTCACTCTCTTTAATATTGTCAGCCATTCTAACAACTTTTAGGTGTAAACTTTTTAGGTGTACTTTGGCACTTCAAGCCCTAGTTGCTACTCCTCTTTACCCCTTTAGAAAAAGCACTCAAGCTACTGTACCCGCGGCTCGAATACCATTAATTGCAAGGAATAGAAGAGAGGGTCTTTCGACACCAAAACAGCACCGGCTCCTGTCAAGCTTCTAATAGCTCAATAGTGGTTAAGCCGTAGGCAAGCCCCGTAGGACTCCACTATTAAGACCATAGCTCTCGACGGTGATGCCCCGTTAACTGCACAAAGGCAGGCGCACTGCAAGGCTGAAAAATCCCTATTCTACTTACTCACAGGCAATTAATAATACCAACCATTTGTAGCTAGCTTGAGGACCTCCCTTCTTGAGCAAGAAAAGAGAAACCTTGAGCTCTGATACCAATGTAACATTTAATGGCCTAAAATCTTATTTGGAGCGGAAATTAGCATGAACATAGTGGGCATTTCATTAGAATAGATTCCTAATGAGAATTACAAGAGTGCTTGGGTGGAGAGAGCAACAAAAAGCATAACACCTAGTTAGATAGCATCGACAATACTTTCAAAAGAGAGAGAGCAATTAAGCTATTGACAACAGTTGAGGACCGGATTTGCATGGAGCCGGTCCCCCCTCCAAAAGGCTTTGTATTATGGTTTCTCCCATCAAGAGAGACATTGTACAATACAATTCTTTGTGTTCCTTCAAGACTAGCTAGTGCAATGAAGATGGAAGCTTCATACACCAAGCAAAAACACTTAATCAAACACAACTTGAATTATCCCCGTTCTCAGACCCAAGACCTCACACACCTTCGAAGATGGTGAGAGCTAGCAGGGTATGAGAGTAGATTGAGAGGAAAAAGAAGTATCTTACGAGAAAGAAGTACATCTCCTCACATAATCACTCATATTAGCATAGCTTAGCTTAGTAATTAGCTTGGTAGAGAAGATGAGCATGCATTGAAGCTTGGCTCTTGGTTGGATTTGCATCCACATGCCAAGAGGGTGTTGATGTAGGCTTCTATCTCACAAGCTTGGAGTAGGTGATGAGCTCTCCATTAAAGCTTGGGAGGAGATAGAGTGTTTTCCCTTCACACATGGTCAAGTGTGAGAGTGTGTGAGTGAATGCCAAGCAAAAATCAGCCCCCTCTCTCTCTTGGGCGAGCCCTAGCTGCTAAGTTAGGCTGGCTTTTTCCTCATTGGACCTCCCCAGGTCAAGCCAATAGGAATTAAGTAGCATAAGTGATAGCCTTCTGACATGTGTCCCCCTTTCCCCTTTTGTGAGAGCTTTAGATAATTAAATAATTAAACTAAACTCTCATTGGACCCCTTTGCCTCCTGGCCAATAGGAATCAGGCAAGCCATGGGGCTTCTGAATGCTCATTGGACCCCTTGGGAGACTGCCCAATAGTCTTCTAGGACACTTAATTCTTATTGGTTTCTTTTATTAAATGTTTTTAAATTAATTAAACTAGATTTACTCTAGCTTAATTCTCATTGGTCCACTTCAAGGGTCTTCCAATAGGAATTGGGCACACCTTGTGGGCATCTGGCCTAAGAAGCTGACATGTGTCCCTCATTCCCTTTGTGTAAAGGGAGCCTGTGTGTGTGTGTGTGTGGTTTTCTCTCTCATCCCCTAGCTTTGGGGCTCGCCCCCTCCCATGTAGGGATGCAGAAAGACTTTTTGGGTACACACTAAGCATCCAATTTTCCCTAAGGTTAACCTTTGGACACAACCTTTGAATTTTGGAACCTTAGCATTTTGGAAGTCTTAATGGGCTGAACCTTAGGGTCTTTTTAGCCCGTTGTTTCACATGGCTCTTTTGCAGATGGCCCCCCCTTTGGATCCCTATTTTCCCTCCTTTGGATCTCTACTGTGGCCGGTCTGCTAACTTAACCAATATTCTAGCTTTTTCTCCCTTGGCACTTCCCCACATTAAATGATCAGTTTAATATGAGAAAATCATTTAGGAGAATTAGATATTGATTATTATGACAAGAGTCTAGACTATTTTATCTTCACACTTGTTCATGCTAGGTCTTTTGATTTTCTTCCTTCTTCAAAACACACAAACTCACACACACAACATGGCTATGTATGGCATTTTAGTTTTCTACACACACACACACGCACACACACACACACACACACACACACACACACACACACACACACACACACACACACACACACACACACACACACAACATGTGCATTGATAAAAATGTACCAGCTAACATGCGGTTAAGTATGTAAGGAACTTGCTTTGTGCCAATCAAGGAATCATTGATTCACTTGTAAATAGATTTGTGCATGCTAAATATTTTTAGAAATTTGTCTTCTAGTTGAGTTGACACTCACATTTTTCATGAGGATTCATAGTAAAGAATGTTGCAACATAAGAATAGTCCACTAGGTTGAACAAATCCACGATAATACAAATTGCAAAGGAATGCTCAGAGTAAATACCATGATCATTGCACTATTTTGCATGGTCTTTAGGGTGCTTATATTATTGGCATGCATATACTTAACAAATTGAGAAAGTATTACTGCCTTCGTTGACATGTCCATTGGGAAAGATAC
Organism: Adiantum capillus-veneris; assembly: GCF_014529385.1. Taxonomy (NCBI): domain Eukaryota; kingdom Viridiplantae; phylum Streptophyta; class Polypodiopsida; order Polypodiales; family Pteridaceae; genus Adiantum; species Adiantum capillus-veneris. The sequence goes on from NC_140944.1 coordinate 10,028,320, forward strand.
ACGCCATCATTCTCTTTTCGCCATTCCATTTCACTTGGTCATAATTTGCACACCACGCTTAAGTGACTTCAACCTCTCGACGTAACTTTGCTCCTTGCGGTTCCTTAGCCATCTCTGCTAGAATTCTAGTAACAATACCTAACCATAACACTTACCATAACAACATAAACATGTTAAAATGAGCCACTTGTATCTTGTTGGCTGTCTTGTGTGGGTGCCTAACTATATTACCACAATGATATAAACATGTTAACATGAGCTAGGGCTACAGTAGCTATTGACCACATGATGCATACACCATCTAGCGATGACACAACTTTCAAACATATCTTTTGTCTGCAAGGCCACCCACCATACTAGTTGTGAAGATGTGCATATGATTCTACTGTGTGTGTGTGTGTGTGTGTGTGTGTGAGAGAGAGAGAGAGAGAGAGAGAGAGAGAGAGAGAGAGAGAGAGAGAGATTTCAAATTCTATGGAAGTAAGAGCGATCCCAAGAGACCAAGAGATTTATCCCATGTTAGTCTTTGAACTCAAGACATGTTTTTTCAAGGGACCTAGAGAGTTATGCCATGCTCCATTTTGAGGGATCATCCACTCACATCTTTAATGGAACGACAATAAGCAGCACAGCAGAAGTAAGAAGAGGCACTAACGGGATAAGGTGACAGAAGACTCTCACAGGGCTCGGGCCATGGCTACGCGTACACTGTGTCAAAGCCCATCCCTCACAACTTCATTAGGTCTGCTGGCTGCGTCCTCTTCTTCATCGACTAGCGGCTACTGCTGTGCTCTTCCTTCTCAAGGTTATGGTGTCCCACCCTTGCAGTTTTCTTCGGCCGCTTTCGAGCAAATGAGATCCCGCAGGCATTCTCTTTTCGTTCATGTTGTAGCGGAAGAAGCCGAAGCTTTTGTCGCTCCACCCAGTGGCCTCACAATGAACCTGAAAGTAAGTACTTTCTTGCTTGCTTCCTAGTCGCACAGGAGAGGGAGAGAGAGAGAGAGAGAGAGAGAGAGAGAGAGAGAGAGAGAGAGAGAGAGAGAGAGAGAGAGAGAGAGAGAGAGAGAGAGAGAGAGAGAGAGAGAGCTTTTTGGGGGGGGGGGGGGGGGGGGCGGCGCTAACCAGCACACTCTTTTCAAATGTAAAAGACAAAAGATGTTGTGTCCTAGTGAAGGCTTTAAAGCGCTGAGTTTTTCAACTAGATGTGTTGGTACATTCTGTTGTGGTAAGTGGGCAAAGCTTGATGGTGCAGGCTCGTAAAGCTTGTTCATAGTCATTAAGGTTACGGCTGCGGAGGAGGCTGTATATCTCTAATAAACGAAATGGCTCAAGCTTTGATGATGCGGGAATAGCCACCAGTTGCTCTAACAAAAGTGAGATGTGCTCATTACTCTCAAAATTGTATAATCGAATACCAGCTAGTGTTTAATCAGAGAGAGCCTCATATGTTTTCGGTTGTCCTTGAGTTTCAAATCTCATTGCGGCAATGAATAGTTGGATTCAAGTTTCAAAGGTAATTGTTGTATTCTCCGAAGGGTCTCATTTTTAGAATTTCCCTACCCTATATAACACTGGTTGCCCAATAATTATTGCAATCTTTGTTAATGGCACTGGCTGGCATGCAGATAATCATTCTTGCAAGAAAAGAGGCTATTTAGGGAATTGCTTCCAAGGATTTCAAGCAATTAGGAAATCTAACTGAAATGCCATCCTTAATTGCATTTTCAACAGGGGGTTGAATTTTACACCTGCATAGGTCTGGCTTGTCAAGTCTTATGCAAAATTGTAAGCTGACAAACATGTCAGAAGTGTAGTCTTATTAAAAGGTACATCGAGCATATTTAGCGTTTACTGAGACAATCTATTAATGTTGATTCAGTCCTCAGTTAAGTGTTCATTGAGTGAGTCTTGTGGAGTGCGAGCTATCTAGATTAGTTGTGAATTTTATCCTCCATTAGAGAAGAACTAATCACTTGCTATCAGAGGAAACTTGTCAGTCTCATTCAAGTGGTTGTTAGTTCTAGTGGAGCCTGCAAACTAGATTAGATCCTCTTGTAGAAAAGGTGCTAAGCCATCGTGTCACAGAATATGAGTGGCTTTATGCAATGAACTAAATATCATGAGCACCGTTCTTCCCATTCTTTTCCTTTTTCACTTTTGTATTGGTGATTTGATGAACTGTCTTTTGCAGGTGGAGGGTACTCTTGCTGATTCTTTGATTCCCAAGGTTGCCGACATCCTGAAGGTATTATGCTTTCGCAAGTTTTTTGTTGATTGCTTGTGTGTGTAATTACAAATGTGAGCATAACATATTTTCTAAGAGAATGTATTTGCTCTCTTTGCAGAATGTTGAGGGTGTTTCTAACCTTAAGGTGTACACATCTGAAGGGGTGGCAACAGTGGAGGTAACTCGTAATTAATATTCACATGCAGGCTTCAACCACTTTGATGTGTTTGAGTGTGTGCACTTATCCATTTTGTAATGATGAAAAGCCGTTCTTTTAAAGCAAGTTATGTTTTGGTCCATGTGATGTGCTCTAGCTTTCAGTCAGTATCGTCAAGTCTTTTACTCCGTTTTGCCTCTTCTCATTTGTATGTCAAATTATATTTGCAGGTCTTATCCTATTTTACTGACTGTTTTTGTTGCTGATTATGGTGTTTTGCAGTTGGAGAAGCAAACGACCATTCAAGCCACAGGTGAAGCATCTTCTTTGCTAGAGAAGATTCAAGGAGAGGGGTTCAAGCTGCAAAACCTTTCTATTAGCTTTGATGACGCCACTGCTGATGCGGATGAGGATATTGCGTATGAATATGAGAGTACTTCATGAGGAAATTTCTGCCGTTCACAAGTCCAATTGATTAGTTGGTTTACAAAGCTTCTTAAAAATGGGAAGGTCTCTTACATGTTTTGCCGAGGTATCTTGTACACTTAATCAAGTAAAATCTAAAGAATGCCTGGTTAATGCTTAATTCTTCTATGGATGAACATCTTCTTGCAAGCTCTAATTTTTCCACCGGGCTGCTATTGGGTCATGTTTTAAAGTAGAACGCTATTTGTATAAATGCTGAGACTCTGGTAAATTGGTTTTTGTTAAGAGATCAAGATGGTCATAGAATTTTGAGATCGACCAAGGTGGTCGCAGACAGCCAAGGGGGTCATTTGGAAATAGTGATGAAGGGCTGATCAAGTCAGTCGGGGAGCCCGTGATCTGGCATTTGAGGGCATGGGATATTAGTCCAAGGCCCAGATTGTGGATTAACTCACCTAAGGAGACCTGCAGAGCAACAGCAAGGTCGAAGAATTCTTGCTCATCTCTACTCTCGAGGAGTAAATATATGTGTTAGCTTGGTCATATAAGGACGCAAAAGGACCGAGCTTCTGTCTTTGAGACTTGACCCAAATATGGAAACAATGAAATTGTCTTCAATCGTCAAGTCGACCTTGCCCTTTCATTAGTGAAGTCATCGACAGCAAATAGCTCTCCTTTGTTGTGCAATAGTCTGGCAGACAGGAACCTATAATGCATTTTCCCTATGTGCCAGTTGTGAAACAACAAATTGTTTGACATGTCACAATTTGATTGTGCCGCCCAAATGGCTGATTGGTGCATTTCTCAGTTTTGCTTTAGGGCCTACTGAAAGGAGCATTATGAAGTAGTCTTTAGATGGGTCTTTGCTGTCATTTACCATTTTTTGACATTGTTTTCTGGTTATAATGTGTAAACTACATAAGCTCTCTCTCTCTCTCTCTCTCTCTCTCTCACACACACACACACACACACACGAACATTCTATTGCAGGAATCCATTGCTGGCATTAATATTAAGCATTACAATGTGGGATATTTTATTGTTGAAACAAGTGTGATTGGTCACAACTTACTATAATGTGATTGATGCTTGGTATTCATTTGTGTCCATATGGGAACGTGTATCTTGTGTGATTCGCCTTTTTTAATTTCGATTGTAACCACACACATATATATCTTATTGATGGGAACGGTGTTTCATTGAGACTGTCTCCATGGGATTCTAGCAGTTTGTAAAAGGGACTCTATGATGGGTTGACTTGAAACAAGACCCTTAAATCTTTTGGACACAAAGGTTGTCTTGTTTTTGGTGCACACCCTTTTCATGAGCTACTTCTCTTGACCATTCTTTCGCTTGATTAACGGTTTAAACACACATAAGTGAAAGCACAAAGGGAAGTAATGCACCACTGAAGACTTAGGTAGGAGCACTACATTGAGTATCATGGGTTGCAACACATCAAGAAGAAAGGAACTAGTTGTGTACTTTTTGAAATACCACAAGTATGGTATATACCCTCTTAGCTAATACTTCAATCTTTATATAATTGCACTCCATGAGGGCCAAAGCCTATGTATTTATGCAATGTTGGCTGACTTACAAAAGCTACTTTTTGATATTGTTGAAGCCCTTTTAATGTGAGAAAATAAAGCATTGCTCAGAGATTTCTAGTGCCCTACAGCTTTTATGACATACTATTCCAATTATGATTTTCAACTTGGCCACTTAGCTAGAATGGACCTTGAAAAATTACAGGCAAAGGTAATATCTCCAAGATTTTCATTTTCAATAAAAAATCGACACTACAATTGTTATTAATGAGCACTAGATAAGAGCGAGCAGCTTTATAGGCACCTAAATATGTGTGTAAGATTATCTTTTAGAAATTAAAAATCCAGGACTTTGCTTAGGCTTAAGTTTGATCAAGTATGCTCTTGTCTGTTTATTGAGGGTTTGATTTAAGAACATGAGCTTGCAGCACCTTTGAGAAAGGGTCCATATGTAATTGAAACTTTAAATATCACCCGAAATGAATTCAATCAAAGGCCCTTGATAGAAGCAAAAAAATGAAGAGGCCATGGTTACATTCCAGTAGAAACGCATCACGCCAAAATGCTGTTAGCTAAAGGCAGAGAGAGAGAGAGAGAGAGAGAGAGAGAGAGAGAGGTCTCTTGTTCCCAATCAAGATCCATATACCTTGCACTTAAAAAATTTTAAATCAATTAGTCCAATTATTGGGGGTTTTAGCATTTGAAAGATGCTACTACTCATCAATAAACTTGAACATTGGTTATAGTGTTACTTCTAAACTTCCATTGCTTTGATAACTCCACACAAGATGCACTATTCTAATCTACCATCAAAATCTTTGATATCAATATCTTAACAAGCTTACTTTTGTGCGAAAACAAGAAGCACAACACCTTATGAATGCATGGTATGACGTTTGTTGAGGCCTTTTTTAGGTTGCTTGGCAACAATGAAGATCCAATTACCTTACATATAAAAAAAAGTGGCAGTGCAACTAGATTCCGTATAACGGGCAATTAGGATTTACGGGTTCTACATCTTGTCACAATTACCATCGCTAATATAAGTGGAATTTTTCTTATATATGGCATGACATTCAACTATTTTCAAGGAGTTGTTATTGGGAATTTACATCATTGATTCCACGGGCTATATGCAACCAAACAATTGAGAATTTTTTAGCTTTCATCTACAAACTTCAATTGAAATTTTCTAATATTTTCTCAAGAATCACGTGGTAGCTCTTTGACTATTTTACATACAATGATAAAGCAAAAGGTTTTGTCGTTCCAAATTCTTGTAGTTTCCACACTTTGATAGAAATTAACTAAGATGAATATTTCTCTTCTTGCACTAAACCTTTAATGGTTTTAAAATCATGAGTTTTGAGAAATTGGCTAGTATGAGGACTTTGTGATGATGCTTACATAGATATGGTCGTATGCAAGATGAGCTAGTGGTAGGTCCTTGAACATAGCATATGTCAATGACATATTTTGAGGATCACAACTATAGAATGCAATACGTTTGTGAATTTCCAATGACCACTAGCAATACGTTTGTGAACTTCCAATACGTTTGTGAATTTCCAATGACCACTATAGAATGCAATACGTTTGTGAATTTTCAATGACCACTAGCAATCCCCTGGCCCGCTATGACATGGATGACTTCATTGCCCTTCCTTTTTTGAACAATGTTAAGCCACCCTTTCAAAAATGTTATTCTAGTATGAAATCTTGCAATTATTGAACAAAGATCCACTTTGTAGAGCGGCCACCAAGATAAAAGCATACATGATGATATCATAATATGTTGGCCTTCTAGGGGTCCCCAACTTGAGTGGGACCCTAAGACTGTTGAGGTTTGGGATCAATAATTCGTGCATTTAGTGCCCCAACCCCTTGATTCTAACTATGTGAAGATAAATTTATTTGCACCATAACAACTTGACTTGAATTCTTGAGCTTTCCACAAAGACTCAACCACTATTTGGTAGCCCTTTTATTTTACTATGTTGTGATGTGACGGTATGGTCCTTGGTTGTACTAGAAGACTCTACCTTTTTCTAGTTCTCCAAATAAGCCTTTGTATGGGAGTCCTTAATGTTGACAGAGGCCTTGCTTTATTGTCTCTTACTTGTTTTTGACTTGAATGGTTAAAAAAATTTGTGGGAACATTTGTAGAACCCTTTGAAGGAGTACGAGCGGAAGTGCGACGCGAGAGAGAGTGCGAGAAGAAGAGCACGACGATATGGTGAACTCGCTCTACTGTAATGTGTAGAGCATAGTGAGTTCTTATTAGGTTTTTACAAAAGAATATGTGTACATACTTGGCGGCCCGCCCACTTACCTGGGCGACCACATTGGGCTTTATACCTCAACAACCTCCCACTTAAAGTCCAATGTGGTACTTTAAGTGTGAGAGAAGCTACTATACAAGCTAATATACAAGAGATGTAGAGAAGTGATGTACTACCCTACACCTAACTGCTTGCGAAAATGCGCAAAGCTCTCTGAGGGAAGTCCTTTTGTAAGTAGATCAACAGGATTTTCTGTGGTGTGAACTTTGACAAGCTGAAGCTGCTTATCCTCGAGCATTTCCCTGATGAAATGATACTTCACATCCACATGCTTTGTCTTTGAGTGATAAACTGGATTGCGAGCCAATTGTATAGCACTTTGACTATCACAATATAACACAGGCATCTCTTCTTTGATTCCCAAATCTGTTACTAGTCGATTAAGCCAAAGTGATTCTTTGCATGCCTCTGATGCTGCAACATATTCAGCCTCTGTAGTAGACTGAGTAACACAATCTTGTAATCTAGAACGCCATGATACTGCTCCACCAGCCAATGTAAAGACATACCCTGATGTAGACCTTCGGTTGTCTAAGTCACCTGCATAATCTGAGTCTGTAAAACCCTTTACACTTAGCTCCTGACTCCCATAGCATATACGCATACTCTTTGTAGCTTTCAGGTATCTCAATATTCCTTTCATTGCCTCCCAATGTTTCTTGCCTGGGTTTGACATGTATCGACTTACTACTCCCACTGCAAATGCAATGTCTGGGTGAGTAGCAATCATTGCATACATCAAACTACCCACTGCAGACGCATATGGAATCTTATCCATTTCAGCCTGTTCTTCCTCAGACACAGGACAATCTTGTTTGCTAAGTTTCACATATGGTGGCAATGGAACACTCAGTGCCTTTCCCTTCTCCATATTGAAACGTTGCAAAACCTTGTCAATATACTCTGTTTGAGATAACCAAATCAACTTCTTTCATGTGTCTCTCTCAATGCGCATACCAAGTATATGACTTGCCTCACCCATGTCTTTCATGTCAAACGATTTTGCCATCTTTGACTTCAAAGCTGAAATTTCTTCCAAGTGCTTGCCAGCAATCAACATGTCATCCACATACAAAATAAGGATCAGCCAACTGCCATCCTTAGCCTTCTTTGTATATAGACAGTGATCGAACTCACTACGTTTGTAGCCTTGAGACATCATAAATTTGTGGAATTTATGGTACCATGCCCTCGGTGATTGTTTTAAGCCATAAAGACTCTTTAACAACTGGCATACCCAATCTTCCTTGCCTTTCTCAACAAACCCTTCTCGCTGCTGCATGTAAATTTCCACATCTAAATCACCATGCAAGAACGCTGTCTTGACATCCATTTCGTGCAACACCAAATCTAATATGGCAACCAATGCAAGAAAGCATCTCAATGTAGTCATCTTGACCACCGGAGAGAAGACTTCATCAAAGTCAATGCCTTGTTCTTGCTTAAAGCCCTTGGCAACAAGCCTTGCTTTGTACTTTGGATGACTATCATGAGCGGTGATCTTATACCTGTAAACCCATTTACAAGGTAGAGCCTTTTTGCCCCGTGGTAATTTAACTAGCTTCCATGTCTGGTTTTTATGCAGAGCTGTCATCTCTGACTGCATGGCCAATTGCCAATTCTCGGAGTCCTTCATTTGCACTGCTTCCTTGTAACATGAAGGCTCATTGCAATCAGTCAACATGACATAGTTCATAGATGGAACAAACCTATCAGGAGGTCGCGTGACATGTCCAGATCTACGCACAATACGTGGCTCAGGCTCAGCCACAACCTGTGGTTCCACTCTATCTTGTCCTTGCTCCTCTTGAGCCCTGACATTTTGTCTTGCACGTGCAGGTCCATCTTCTTGGAAGACAACTCTTCTAATCTCCTCAACCCTCTTTGGTTTAGAATGATATTTGGATTCATTAAAGTGAACATCATTGCTGCGGATAACCTTTCTGGATTCGGGATCCCAAAGTCTGTACCCCATCTCACCAGAATTACCATAGCCTAGAAAGATGCACTTTCTACTCTTTGGCTCAAGTTTGTTCCTAAATTCCTTTGGAACGTGAGTATATGCCTCACAGCCAAAGACTCTGAGATGCTTGTATGAGGGCATTTTGCCTGACCATACCATCTCTGGCACTGAATCCTTCTGCAAAACCTTGCTAGGAGATCTATTTACAAGATGAACAGTTGTTGATACAGCTTCAGCCCAAAACCCATTTGGCAGTTGTGCATTAGACAACATACTTTTGACCTTCTCTTGTATGGTCCTATTCATCCTCTCAGCAACACCATTTTGAGGAGGATTGTAAGGAGCAGTAAGTTCACGTTTTATACCTTTTGACTCACAAAAGTCCTGAAAGGCCTTTGAAACATACTCTCCACCATTGTCAGTGCGTAAGCATTTAAGCTTCTTGCCACTCTGATTCTCCACAAGTGTGACAAACTTTTTGAAAACACTAAACGCTTCATCCTTGTGCTTGAGAAAGTAAACCCATACTTTCCTCGAGTAATCATCTATAAATGTCATAAAGTAAGAAGCTCCCCCTAGAGATAGGTTAGGCATAGGTCCACACAAATCACTATGAACAAGTGCCAACTGTGTATCTCTTCTACTGCTTCTATGCTTATGTGGCTGCTGTGTTTGCTTACCATACAGACAATGTTCACAGAATTCAAAATCATTAAATGAAAAGCCAAGCAAATAACCAGAACGAGACAAGATTTCCATTCCCTTCTTGGACATATGTCCTAACCGGCTATGCCACAAAGAAACGTTCGGCTGCTCGGTTACATTGATTACATTTTTAGAGACATTTGATACATAAATCATGTAAAGTCCTCCAGACTTTACTCCATGTGCTACTGTCATAGAACCCTTGGATATCTTCCACATGTTCTGTCCAAAAGTGGTGACGTAGCCAGCATCACCAAGTAAACCTGTGCTAATCAAGCTCTTTGTAATTGCGGGAACATGTCTCACATTCTTCAGCGTGAAAGAAGAGCCATTCTGAAACTTCAATTGAATATCTCCAACACCTAAGATCTCACATGTCTGCCCATTGCCTAGCCGAACATGATCTTTAGTGGTCACATAAGAGGTAAACCACTCCTTGTTTGGAGACACATGAAGTGATGCCCCTGAGTCTATAATCCAGTCACTCAGTGCATTTCCATCAGATGCTATAAGAAGAGCTGAGTCCATTGTATTCTTCAAGAAGTAGATGTCTCCTGACACTAGACTGTCATCCTCTGCAACAGTGTTTGTCACATTTATTTCTTGAATCTTCACTGAGGACTTGTTCTTCTCACCATGGTCTTCAGCTTTCTCTTTGCCTTTTTCTGCTTTCCATTCTCTGCAGTCTCTTTTCATGTGACCCTTCTTGCCACAATGGTAGCATTCTATGTCACTCTTGCCTTTAGCACTGCGGGACTTGCTACGAGACTGATTCCTGTTTCCACCTTTGTACTTTTCTTTGGTCCTTCCCCTGACAACTAAGGCTGTTCCTTTGCCTTTGTCCATTGTCTTTATATTGGTTTCTTCAGTAAGCAGACTTCTTTCTACACCTGCTATGTTCAAACCATCTGGAGGTGCAGAATTACTCAAAGCTGTGCGAAAAGTGTCCCAACTTTCCGGCAATGTGATCAACAGGAACATAGCTCTAACAGGTTCATCAAACTTGACACCTTGAGCTGACAACTGACTATAGATTGTGTTGAATTCATTCAAATGATTGGACATAGGTGTCCCTTCTTTCATCTTCAAGTCAACAAGCTTCTTAAGCCAGTATACCTGTGAAGCTGCACTCTGCTTCTCATAAAGATCACTGAGCTTTAACCATGCTTGATAAGCCGACATCTCGTCTGCTACATTGAAGTAAACGCTTTCTGCCAAAGTCAACATAATGGTAGAAAGTGCCAATTCATCCATTTCGCTCCATTCATCTTCGTCCATATCTTTTGGTTTTATCCCTTTGAGCTTTATAGGTTTTATCTGCTTCTTTTGTACCAACACGTGCCAAATCTGTTTCTTCCACAATGGGAAATTGGTTCCATCCAGCTTCTTGATATTGTAAAGAGCAGTGTCCTATGATCCAGCCATAGCTACGCTTCACAGTGGTTTACTTTCCTGGGAAAAATTCGGCAGAGTTTCCCCTGTAAACTGACCTCTGAACCAATATCAACCTGTCAAATGAACCAAGAAAGCTTCAGATTCTGCATAAATTTTGGCAGAGTCTCCTTTGTAAAATGGCTCTGGTGTACTAAAAAAACAGACCAAAAACAGCTCAAAAACACTGTCTCTCTGACACTGTAAGCTGCGAGTAAACCTGTCCTGCACCTGTACTGTCTCTGACTGTCCTGTCACTGTCCTGTAAGCATAGACTGCGACAATGCCTCAACGGCAGTAAAGCAAAGATGCAATCCCAACTGTCTAACTCACAGTCAATACATCCTAGCTGCCTATCTAAGGGTGCTCGAGGGATCGCTCCAAGACCTGTATCACCGAAAGGATCTCAACATTCGAGAATCCCCCAGCTCAATAAAACCTCACTCGACCCTCAACAAAGGCTGCAGTAAATCTGACAGTACATAGACTTCCCACAAAGTCATACATCCACAAATTTCCCACTGTATGCTGTAACCGCTGCGGCGGTCGTTTGCTGCATGACTCACAGCCAGCAAACCCTCAACAGACATACATCATCGCTGACAATACATCCCATGTGGAAGTATCTGCAATGTCAGGATGAAATCTGGAATATCAAGCAACAAACACAAGCTACCTGATGAACTAGTGGATGTCGCCTACAGTCTGTGTGTAGATGCGCCCGTGTCGTATGTGACACGCCTCCAAGAACTGTGAGCCGTCCTTCGATGTGTAGACAGCCACAAATCAACACTCTGGGAGTGTCGATATCCTCAGCACCTGCATTCGTAGGCTGAAAAACCCCAAATTTGCAGAGTCGGATCTGCACCCGCCAAGACCACGTAGTCGAAAATGGCCTGCAGTGCCGCCCTGAGCCTCGATGTGAGCTCTGATACCAGTTGAAGGAGTACGAGCGGAAGTGCGACACGAGAGAGAGTGCGAGAAGAAGAGCACGACGATATGGTGAACTCGCTCTACTGTGATGTGTAGAGCATAGTGAGTTCTTATTAGGTTTTTACAAAAGAATATGTGTACATACGTGGCGGCCCGCCCACTTACCTGGGCGACCACATTGGGCTTTATACCCCAACACCCTTATGTTTGAAGTAACCCGATTCGTGTAGTCTAGTGTTGTGTTCTTTTAGCATGAGGTGATTTCTAGCATCAAGTTCATTCGTAGATGGTGCATGGGATTTAAAACCGGCCCCTATTATTTGGTTGTTGAGAAATTGTTGTGACCAATTGACTTGATTAACACTTCAGGTCTAGTCAAAATTAATCAATTGGATGCACATAATTCTGGGGTTAACATTATAAGAGATTTGGGAATATCAAATATATAATCCATGGTTATACCCTCCCATGGTGCTTCTAGTATTGGTAGTGGAAGGAATAATCTAGATTGCTTACCCCTCAAATCACATCCAGCCTTTTGGTTTGTTATGCATTGAAGGGCATGCATGAATATCCTTTTTCAACGATGACGAATAACAATTTTGGATTTTCCAACACTCCAACAACAAATTTTTGTGGTCGCATTTCAAAGAAAAATGGAGGAGTTTTTTCAATGGTTGCCTAAAATTCTTCATTTCGATATTAATAGCATAAATGCATTTCCATCAGCCCTAACCTCCCATAAATTAGACAAACCATCTTCATTAGAACTATCATAGATGTAATATAGGGTATGGACTTGATGAGCATTATCATCAATAAATTGTGTTATACCAATATCTTCAACAACATCTTCAATGAAAACCAGTATGCTAATCAAAGAAACCCTTTCAAAAAATCCAAAATGTAAAATTGAAGGGTAGGGAATAGGAAACAAAAAGCATCATGACAATGAACAGTAAAAAGCCCTTTTACTCTATATGTAAACAGAGGTGGATGTAGCTTGCATGCAACATACATCTATATCTTTATGTTGTTCTCTTCTACCTTTACCTTTCCATAGTGTTTTCTTCTTGTTAATACTATTATCACCTTGTATGTATTAAATTTATTTTTTTAAAGCCATTAAGAGACGTATTTTATTGAAATATTAGAATATTTAACATCTAGTATGAATCCCATAGTACAAAAATTGTCTATAACTTGTTCAACACGTTTGATTGGTTCATTAAAAAAATTACCAATTTGGTCAGAAAGTCGGGAAACATTCCATGATGTATGGTCATTATACAAATAATTATTATACTAGCTCGAAATATCCTCAACATTGCTACCATTCTCAAAATCTTTTTGATCAAAACACTATCGATTTTTCAATGAAAAGTCATAAATAACATTCATTGTTTTATTAGAATATTTAACATCTAGAATGAATCCTTTAGTACAAAACTTGTCTATAACTCGGTTCAACACGTTTGATTCGTTCATTAAAAAAAATACCAATTTGGTCAAACAATTAGGAAACATTTTCATGATGTATGGTCATTATACAAATGATTATCATATTAGCTTGAAATGTCCTCAAAATTGCTACCATTCTCAAAAACTTTTTGCTCAAAACACCACCAATTTTTCAATGAAAAGTCAATAAGTATCATTCATCATATTTGGAGCTTCCTTAAAAAAATCTACAAATAATTATCATACTAGCTTGAAATGTCCTCAAAATTGCTACCATTCCCAAAAACTTTCTGATCAAAACACTACCGATTTTTCAATGAAAAGTCAGTAAGTATCATTCATCATTTAAGAGACGTATTTTATTGAAATATTAGAATATTTAACATCTAGAATGAATCCCTTAGTACAAAACTTTTCTATAACTCGTTCAACAAATTTGATTGGTTCATAAACAAAATTACCAATTTGATTAGAAAATCGGGAAACATTTCCATGATGTATGGTCACTATACAAATAATTATCATACTAGCTTGAAACGTCCTCAAAATTGCGACCATTCTCAAAAGTTTCTTGATCAAAACACTACTGATTTTTCAATGAAAAGTCAATAAGTATCATTCATCGTATTTGGAGCTTCCTCGCAAAAATCTACAAATAATTATCATAGTAGCTTGAAATGTCCTCAAAATTGCTACCATTCCCAAAAACTTTCTCATCAAAACACTACCAATTTTTCAATGAAAAGTCAGTAATTAGTATCATTCATCGTTTAAGAGACGTATTTTGTTGAAATATTAGATTATTTAACATCTAGTATAGATCCCTTGGTACAAAACTTTTCTATAACTTGTTCAACACATTTGATTGGTTCATAAACAAAATTATCAATTTGATTAGAAAATCGGGAAACATTTCCATGATGTATGGTCGTTATACAAATAATTATCATACTAGCTTGAAACGTTCTCAAAATTGCTACCATTCTCAAAAGTTTTTTGATCAAAACACTACCAATTTTTCAATGAAAAGTCAATAAGTATCATTCATCGTATTTGGAGCTTCCTCACAAAAATTTACAAATAATTATCATAGTAGCTTGAAATGTCCTCAAAGTTGCTACCATTCCCAAAAACTTTCTGATCAAAACACTACCGATTTTTCAATGAAAAGTCAGTAAGTATCATTCATCGTTTAAGAGACGTAGTTTATTGAATTATTAGATTATTTAACATCTAGTATAGATCCCTTAGTACGAAACTTTTCTATAACTTGTTCAACACATTTGATTGGTTCATAAACAAAATTACCAATTTGATTAGAAAATCGGGAAACATTTCCATGATGTATGGTCACTATACAAATAATTATCATACTAGCTTGAAACGTCCTCAAAATTGCGACCATTCTTAAAAGTTTCTTGATCAAAACACTACTGATTTTTCAATGAAAAGTCAATAAGTATCATTCATCGTATTCGGAGCTTCCTCACAAAATCTACAAATAATTATCTTACTAGCTTGAAATGTCATCGTATTTGAAACTTCCTTAAAAACATCCACTAATGAATTTTAAATAATATAATGGTACCCCCTGCTAGTAGGGATGAAAAGAAATTCTTTTGTTTGAAGATGCCTCGGCATCTTAACAAGGTTAAAAGAATGTGGAGGGCGAAGGGGGAAAGTTTGCAACGAGCATGAGAACGTGCTAATGTGGAGCGCATAAGGCACTTGAGGAAATTCACATAAGGAGCCCAAGATTTTTGTACATTTTTCCACTCATGTTCATATATATCGCACAATGTCCGCAAAGTAATTGAAATGGAAAGTGTCACAACACAAGCATGCACCGCGGTCAACATATGGAGAGAAATGACAGGCTGTGAAGAAGTAAATTTCACAATATGTGAACAACGAAGTTTATCACTCATATTATTTAATCAAGTGAAAATGGCATTTAGTATATTGAGCTTCATCTTAAGCAATACAACTTTGGCATGCAAACATTATATCTGCTCTTAGATGTGGGAGATTTGGACATCTGTTACATTGACTTTGTATTCGCTAATAATGGTTTTAATGCTATCTATGAAGTTATCAATAAAAGTGTGCAGGGTCGTTGAGTCCTCTGGAGTGTCTCCACGGAGATGGCGCAACATTTGTACAAATATGTTTTGGAGTCTATCGAGAGTAGATCCTCCTCTAAGGCCTTCACTTTTGGAGGCTGCATCTCTTCATTTTCCTCGGGACTTGACGACTCCATCGAATATGCGAACATCGTAGAATTTTTTAGAAGAGGAGGAGAAGAGGAAAAGATGTTACATTTCAAGAGGAGTTCATAACGTATTATGTGCATCGTTCTAACTAGAAATAATAGTAACCCCTCTCCTACTAAGAAGAGGAATGAAGTTTGTGCCTAAGGCTTCGTCGTTCTCATTCTCATTGTCCTGTATGACAATGGTTTCTTTGCCTTTCGAGATTGAGGGGTTATCAACCAAGCTTTGATGGGCATTTATTGGGGAGGTGGCTGCGTGCACTTCTGCAGGCAACACGCCCGAAGGAGATACCTGTTGAGGAGTTGGCCAATTTACGTGTTCACTGTAAACACGATGGTGAAAACGAAATTGGTTAAGAATCAAAGTGAGAATTTCACTACAAGTAATAATAAGAAGAATGAATATACCTGTGGGTTTCTTGCCATCATCTCAGGAACCAATCAATTTGAGGCTACGCATTTGTGTTAGCCTCGTCAAGCACAAATATGTCGACGAATCCTTGTATGTAGTAGCGGATGGGAAAATCCAATCGCTTCCTCTCTACTGCGATCACTGCTCCCTGGCTGCCCTGCTACGTGAGATGCCTCCCCTCTTGCTTGGAGGCTTGTGCACTGCACTGCAACACACCTTGCACGCAAAGTTGTTGCCGCTACAAGTTCACCTCTCTTTTAAGCACTGCAAAATTATGCGCTGCAGAGCGTTGTCTTAAAAATTTTCCATATGGGCTATGCGTTGCCTTGGAAAAAGTCCAGATGCATTGCCTTTTATGCAATGCAGGCTTCTGCCTTTAAAAAATTTCATATGCGCAGCCTTTAAGCACTTTGCATTCGCCAACATCATGCAAACTTCAACACAAAATTTCTATCGAATGTTTTTTTCCAAAACCAATCCATTCACCCTTCCACTTTCATTTTTTCCTAGCTTCCTATGACTACTCACCGTTTTTTCCCATTTTACTTAAGCTGGTACCCCCTACTCCAAAGGGATGAAAACTTTAAGATACTTGCTTGCCATGCTTTCTACAAGTGACTTATTCACCATTTTAACAATTAAAATTTCAACTACGTGCTTTGTGAAGTATCCCATTGTACACGGTCTCAATAGAGGCCAAATCAAGTAAAAATTGATAAAGATCAATGACATGTTGATACACCACAATTTTTGGCAAAATTTAGGTGTCAAATGTCATAAGAAAGTTAGCTTCAAATCTATACACGCCATTAGAAATGAGTGATCCAAAACCAAAATATTGCATATCTTCCTTTAATAGTGCATCCAATGCAAGATCATAAGCCAATCATTGTTCCACAAGATCTAAAAGAAATATAAATTCTCATCAGCTTCAAGGTTTTGTTGCCTCCATCCTTTGATGCATTCATCAGTTCTCAAATGGCTAGAGTATTGACTTTGGAGTAGTCAAGGTTGGAGAATTCTCTATGGAGTAGCCTAGACTTTGTAACATTCACTATTGATATTGTTTTGTAGATCATAATATACCATAATGAATACTCTAAGGATAATGCAAAGTTCCCTTTGTTTGCAATGAAAGTTATTACAAGATTGTGTGGTGGGTATCCCATACCATTGAACGCAAAAAGGATAATCCTTATAGAGAAACAGTTTGCTCTATGCGTTTTTGGAATCGGGTATGGGTGCCAAGCACTCAGGGGCCCCTATTTCATATTGTACACAGCTCATGCCCTAGCGACAGGAGTCGAAGACCCAGAGAACCTGGATCCATACAACAAAAGGCTATTTTTAAGGGATAGAAGATGCTTGATGCCCGCGGGGATGGTGCCATCAACAGAGGAAAGAGTTCGGCTAGGGGGCGTGCATGTCAAAGAGGTACACAGTGAGGAAGAAGGGGGTATCGCGAAGACAATAAAAACGACGGGATCATGCCCATTTTCTCCCGCTCCGAACTCGTGTGTCTCCACCTCGCATGGCGCTCCCGCAAATTTGAGTTTCCCCAAGCCCTTTACTTACTCTCTTTGTGGATGAGTTGTAAAGAACGTGTAATTTCTATACTCTTAAGAAGCTCCTTCTGCCTTGCTCTATGTATAAGTCGTCTATCAGTCCATTGGCTATTGGCTCTATCTTTGCCTCCACCGTATTTGGTGTGCTTAAAATAACCTATTCTTGCCATGTAGTGGGTCCTTTCCATGCCTTTTGTGGACCATATTGACAATGAGCCGTATGTTTTAACAAAATAAGGACCGTGGTTGAACAATATGTGTTGCATTGAAATAAAACAAAATGGTGAGTAGAGTAGGATTTATGGAGCATATGTTGTTTGCATATGGAACATGCTAACTCACCATGTAATGAGTGATATGTTGCCCACCCCACCCTGTCAGGTTTGCCTCCTTCCAATCCAGCAAGGCTGGTTGAAATGATGTGAGCTTACTTTCGTTCCACAAATGCTTCTCAACGTAGTGAAAGATTTTATCCATGATTTCCACATGTTTGCCTTGTGATTTTAGATTTCCCCACACCCAGCATTGTCTTTAACCACTCTATGTAATTGTTTCCATTTGTTGAATAGGTTTCTCTTCTCCTCTTTATCAGACTCTTTGAGACTAAACCCAAGAAACCTTCTGGCCTTCACGCCACCTATCGACGCTTTCCGTTTTGATACCTTGTAACGACCTTGAGACATCTTAGGGTCCTCTTCAATTTTGACATTGCCTCCATGCAAACCAATGTCTGAGAGCACTTCCTCTAATGCTTTGATGACTATTTTTGACTCACTCACTGGCTTTAAGGTCCATGCAAAACATATGTACAAATGAACCACCTTTTCACTTATTCTGTAGAGTGCATGGAGTGTACAAACGTGAACTCTACATATAGGACTGACCGAAAAGATTTATCTTGAAGACGTCTATTGGGAGCTCTACTCCATTGCACACTCTCAAGAGATTGTGCATCGGCCATGCATTATAAACATGGATTTGTCATACACCGTGTGTTATGTTGTACATGCACTTAAGAGTCTTTAAATCACCTGTCATGTGCCATTCGACTTTGTAGTCACCAAATCCTTCCACTGAAAGCATACCTTCGTTTCTTTGGTCACTGATGATAGAATTGAGCTAAAATCCCAATGGAGGATTTTGAAATTTTCTTTATCGACCTGTATGTAAAAAAAAGGAACATAAAGCCAAAAATCATACTTGTTATTATAGATTGAACCAAGTGTACCTCAAATGAACATAGCGTCAAAATATTATTTTCGGACTGCACGTTGAAATATCGTGGGTCCTCTTTGGTTATTGATGGATCCAAAGCTCTGTTCATGAGGGTAATGGTGACTCTCTCTAGCTTCCTATTCTTCAAGATCTCACACTCGTCGAGCTTCAAAGAAAACTCGAGAGCCCTATTGCACTCCTCTCGACTCATATCAAAGAAGTGAACTGCATACCTTTGCAATGCTTCAAGATCAACAAAGAGGTTTTTATGCTCATTATAGTGTACCTCTTTCCCCCCCTTGCCTATGAATGTTGCTTCAATATGGAATGGTGATCCAAGTTTCTCAAACACCTCATCGTTTATGTCTCAACTTGCAGCCTTTACATGTGATGGCTTTGAAAGCAATGATCCTCTCTGTAATTTATTTTGAGACTTTTTAGCTAATGCTTTAAAGAGAGCCATGTATCCCATCTGCCAGATGCCACTCTCATCAAGTATTGCTTGCACTTCCATTGACTCCAGGTGATTCTCCTTCATGAAAGAGGTAAGGAGCCTTCATTTCAATTTATCAGATTTCTTCTGAGTTATCATCTCTTTAATTGCATGTTTTGGAACTAGATGATTGTAATGCACACAGGCATCGGAACCTGCTCTAGCATTGGAACCTACTCCGTTTGAGTTTGGATGTATCAAAGTCTTGCAAAGAAAGAACCATGCGTCATGATCGATAATAAGAAAGTGTAAAGCATATATATGATACAAAAGCAAAACCAAACTTTGAGTTACCTTCTTAAAGCTCGTATTCCTTTTTTCAGAGCGTCACTATCAATCTTCATATTCTCTGTGTTACATAGATCTCGTTTTCTTTTTCGACTCCGAAGCATGGTGTCTTTCAAATGCAAACTTGTGATCTTCTTCTCAAGGCTTTGGATTGTCTTTCTGTTTGATGAAATCTTTTGATCGCATGCTTCATTTAGTTTGTTCAGCTGCATGTTGTCCATCGCTAGGAGGTTTACTTGTTTTTTCGCATTCAATCCTCGCATTTTCAAATGTTCAGTGTATCCAAGTAGTCCATCCTTGCCATTGCCTGTGAAATGTAAAAGGCCAGTGCTTATGTTCCTTGTTTGGCCTTCTAAGTTCTAAGTTCTAAGTTCTTTCTCCCGTTGGGGATAAGAAAGACTCCTTCCTATGTTTCTGCAATGATGCGTACGCTTGCAATACATCAACGTGAAGATGATGTGTGTTCTTTCTTTGGGTAAGTGTTGAGGAGAATGGGGCTGAGGATTGCAAGTTCAAATTATGTTTTCATAAGGAAAAGAAGTGTTTTCCATTCCTATGACTAACGAAATATCTCAAGTTTTGGCAGCAAAGGCTTAAAAGCTTGCATTTGAAATCACTATAGTCCCATGTTTAGAGTTGATAAAGTTCTTGTAGCTTATATTTTTGGAGGGAACGCTTGTAAATTGGCATTTCAAATCATTAGCAATACGGTTATTTAGATTCCTGACAACAGAACGAAGGACAAAAAAAGAAGATGACGGCTACCTAACAATGAATATAATTTTGGTTGTTTCTTGGTGCAAAAAAGCATCACCTAAAATATACTATCTAACATTTTCATTTTCTCCCTCGTGGAAATTCTTACACGGCCCAAAAGTGAGTTAATGGTCTCTTCAAGAGAAGCTTTCAATGAGGACTTTCTCTACACACAATCAATGCAAAAATTTATGGTGTAGAGCATAACCAATTAGAGTTGCAAAGCATGCCAAGAAAAAAACACGAAAATGCACATTACACACAAAGAAATTGTCCTAATTGATGAGAAATTAATGATCTAATTACTGACACTAATCACAATTTCATTAACCAAGAAGGGTAGTGGCCAATCAGTTTTTCCAATGACTTACCCAAACTTGATCAAGAATTTGTCATTAGGACTTTGATTAGAGGATACTAATGCAATAAGGATTAATTGGCCTAGGCATAAAAACCTTCGTCTCTGATACCACATGAACGGCGTAATGGCGGAAACGTGAACGAATGGTTCATGATGTGATTAGAGAGTTAATTACAAAATAGATTAGAGAGAGAAGTTGACACTAATACAATTGGAAAATCATGATATCAAACTAATATGAAAAGATGGATACAAAGTAGCTAATGATGGCATTGAGTGAGTGGATATAAAGTGTATAGCTTGGCTTCTTATATAGGCTAGAGGGAGAGCATTTGATGACCTAATCAGTGATGCCAAATGTTTAGGCTTCCAAAGTTGAGGGTGTTCACACACCCCAACATAGTGGACAGATCCTCTGTTGGGTGTTCATGGTAGCTTCTTCATTGACTTGTTCACACACCCCAACACAGTGGACGGATCCTCTGCTGGGTGTCCATGGTAGCTTCTTCATATGTCCACTATGAGCTGCATAGAGGGTGCTAAAGTTATAGCATCTAAAGTGAATCACCCAATGTGATCTCAATCTTTATTTTGTCTTTAGATATTTATTTTACTTATTTTTCAATTCTTGGGGTAGGGCAATTTGCTAAGATGACTATATAAGCACACTTAGCCCCCATTGTAAAGAATACTAATTCATTGCCCAGTTGGTTGGTTCATCAGTATATATCTCTCTGTTTCTCTCTCTCTCTCTCTGTCTCTCTCTCTCTCTCTCTCTCTCTCTCTCTCTCTCTCTCTCTCTCTCTCTCTCGCGCGTGTATTCTCGTCATTGCTCTACGCTTCTGCATCATTGACTTTGACACATACCTGGGTCTGCTTCAATCTCTTCTCCCTAAGAACAAGATAAACATCATCATAGTCATGCTCTGACTCCTCTCTAACAATATTGATGTGGTTCTCGGCTTCAATGAATGTTGTGGGGGCTCTCTTTCCACGTTCTAGGTGTCGTGCAAGCATTTTGAATGGCTAACTAACCTTTGAGTCCTAACTAGGGAGACTACTTTCCTATCAAGAGCTTTAGTTCACCACCGTGAACACCAAAATAGAATAAGGTGGAGCGTGACAGAGTAACTGAGCCTAACTAAACAAGTTCAGACTTCGGATGTCAGATAATCAAACCTCAAATAACCAGTTGATAGATAATCATTCAAATGAGTAGATGACAGACTCAGACTTCAGATACATGATTGGACTAAAATGAATAAACAAGTTCATATCAAACGACAATGAATAAAGGCGACTCAAAAAGTATTTCAAATTCAAATTTAGATAGAGAGTACAACTCGATACAAATGGTATAGACTCTGGACATAATTGACTAGACCTGAAATTAGGTTTTGGCTTACAACATACAAATGATGCAACTGAGCAATACTGACTACTCGTAAGCTCTATTAGCATCTCTAACTAGCCTCAAAGAGAGTATTAAGAGAGCTAAAATGAGATTATTGAGTCCTATTTATAAAGTGTCAACATTGGGTTGTGACTGCAATGTATTGTCGTACAATATAGAATTGCTTTAGTGCACCTCCACATGGTATTTACCGCTAGTGGTAACTTTGGAAAGCCTCAAGCTGGAGACTCCAAAGAGGACCAATGCGAGGCAACTCTCTAAGCAATATTGCTCATGCCAATGCCGATGCCGATGCCAATGCTAATGCTGACGCTTTCACATACGTCATCTGTTGCCTAGCTGTCTTGTCTTGTATTGTTACTGTTGTTTTGTTCGTGTTTTCTTTAGCTTCGTCTTGTTTGGTTGTTTTCTACATGCTTTCAAACTTGCCCTTGAGGGTATGTGTGTGTGGATGGGTGGGTGTGTGTTGTGTGGATGCGTGTAGCTCAATTGTGTGCAAGCACTATTTTATGATTTCTTTCCTTCTTATTACCTTCCAATGGTGTGTGATGAGCTTGGCACTGTCCCCTATATACCAAGTCTTTTTATTAATGGGCATCTTCTAGTTAGCCTCGAAGTCTCTTTTGCTGTCTCCTTGGAGATTGCCTCAATATCTTTGGATTACAACCACCACTTTTGGCAAGCACACTATCTTCTACCGTGCCAAGGCTACCTTGGCAGCTGAAATTCAGTGTTCTTGATGGCCCTTAAGATTTCTCTTGCAAATTTCTTGGTGATGCCCATTGTCTTATTTACCATCTTCGTCATCGATTGTCACCCTTTTTCTGTGCTTCCTCAGGTCCATGGTTACAAATGGTACTGGTTGGTGGGTTTCTGCATGACATTGAGCAGTTGCCATAGACAGCAAGTTCCTTACTCACTGGAACTTTAAAGCAAGAACAACTTCATCATGCACACAACAGCTGTAACCCCCTACTTGCATCATAAATGCCTCAGGGAACACGAATTTTGTCCAGACTTTGACAAGCTTTTTTGGTAGAAAGAGAATATACCCAAATGCATCCTGCTTTCTCTACAAGAAAAAATGCATATCTAAAGTTTTTCTGTATGACGAGCATTATAATTGTGAAGTTGACCTCATATGCACCACGCTAACTCGAGTAACGTAAAGTGTTTCTCTTAGTCTTTATTACCAGTTGAATTATTATTTTAGAGTCCAAAACATCGCCTTCTTCACAGGGATACACTGCAGGTCAAGCCAGAGCTTCAAAACACCTTTCCCCAGTATTGTATGCATTGACGAAAGAGATATGACCTCCACATTGATGTGTCCCTTTTTTCTTTTTGAACACACTACCATGTGCCGACAAGGCGGGGCATCTCCCCTCCCCTTCTAACAGTTGGCAATGGCAAAGCAACACCCAATGAGGGTAGAACAATAGTCATGCATCAGCAACCTTGGTCTACTGATGCAATCAATGCAATCCTCCACGCCGACAATGATCGCTCATCATACCAAGACAATACATATGAACACAAGGCACTCCAAAACTTCAAAAGACGATTATAACAGATATGGCCATACATGCAACTTCACAAGTGTAATATACATGACCAGATTCATAACTCAAAGGATCATGCAGCACCATGGTGAACTTAAAGAGGAAACAGACACATATTACAAGTCCCCCAGGGCCAATACACCATTCTCTACTTCAATTTGATTTTAATATCACTATTGTACAACTGCATCTAACCTGGGTTCAAAAAAAATACCCCTCAGTCTCTTACCAGGAGGACCAGAAAGCAAAGGACATCCTCCAAACCACTGCCAACACTTCTTGGATGAATCGTAAACAAGCCATTTTTGTTGCTTCTGTGCTGAGAAGCAGATGAAATTGCCATGTCCAAAGCATTGAAAGCTTTCTGCAGACGACTTTAACAATCCTTTGAACAAGGTATGGGGCATTTTTCCTACCTCGACCCAATCCATCTTTTGTAGATTCAAATCCCAAATGCGCATGCTTTGGTGAACACTATACAGTCCTACTCTGCCCACAAGCAGAAGGCGACCACATTCACCCGCTACTAAAAATGCATCCAAAAGAGAGCGAGGCATCCTCACAGGTATGGATTCCCACAATCCCCTGTCCATATCAAAAGCAACAAGCCCACATGGCGATGAGGTAAGACAATAGAGCCTGCCATTGCAAAACGCTGACTTTGATGAATGCAGGTTCCCAATGGGCATGCTATCATAAACAGCCCAAGAGTCGGATTTAGAGTCGTAGACTTCCGTTGGCAATGCCCGGCTGCTGCCCAAATAGCTAAAATCCCCAGCAGCTACAATACGATAGGATCTCGACTTCGTATCCATGAACATATTCACAAAACCGAGTTGCCTGCTATGGTGCATATCAGGCAATTGCTTGCATTCTCTTCTTAGTGGGTTGCATACAAACAGCTCATCATGACGACCTTCTAGTGCCGAAAAACACAATAAACCTCCTGCACTAGCAATTAGAGAATGCGCCTTCTTTGGCGTACAAATTACAGGGAGGGAGTGCCATTGTCCCATGGGGTGACTATAGACTGCACTCTGCCAAACATCGCCAATCTTCTGAGTGATTAGAAAGCAAGGACCGTGGGTTGGCAGCTGAGAGAGAAGTCTGAGAAAACCGCGCTCATTCAGAATACCGCGCCATCTCTTGCAAACTCCTTGTAGTCTGATGACAAAAAGCGGGGGTAACCAAGCAAGTATCCTGTCAACCAGCTCTTCAGGCAGATCTCCCCAGACCAAGCTTTCAAGAGTAACTTCTTTTGGGGAAGTGCAACCTGGAGAGACTACCGTTTCCTCCTCAAAACCACGAGGTTTGGTTTTCAAGCGTCTGAAGAGCTTCTGTGGTACACTTCCACTTACAGGATCGCACTGCAGAGAAGCCTGCCTTTCTACTTCTTCCATCGGGAGAAAATGCTTCCGATGCTCTTGTGAACTTCAAAATGTGATCCTTAATGGCTTAAGAATGCATGCCCTGAACCTTCATATCCTGATCTTCAACCTCTGTATTCCCATCTTTCCTACCCTTCAAACGCATCCAGAACTCAATCCTGGCAGATGTGCTGCATTGCAATGCAAGTCACTGCTTTATGAAGCATCACATCAGCGGCCCACCTTGCCCTATGGGAGGAGTGAAAGCTCTTCTAGAATGTCAAATCAGCCTTGTCTGAGAAACTTATAGAAATGCCGGTCACGACTCCTCAAGAGCATATACCGCTTGACCATGCCACCATAGAGCACACCGAGAGGAATGGAGATGATATGCACCTTCTGAAGCTGCAAAACATGACCAAACATCAGCTCAAACCATTAAGATGTTATGCATCTTTAAAACTGCAGACACATCAGACATCAAATCATAACTTTTGAAAGTGATTGTTTTAGCCTGATAAGAATTGAAATGGGTCAAACAGCGTTTCAGGTTATTGTTCCATAACAAATAGCTCCTACCTATCAATGGTTTGGAAGACTCCTCCAAACGACTATCACTTAGTTTCAAATTGTTGGAAACATTTTGGCTGACACGTTGGCAGCAGCTGTTCCCGTCTCCCTAGTACTCCTAATTGTCCCCATTAGATGCAAAATTATGATAAGAGAATACAGGAGTCTTCCCTTGGATAACTTGTGATGGTATGGGACAGGGAAAACAGCACCAGACTGTTACTTCAAAATTTACAAAAGAGACAAGACTAGGAACGCTAACAAGATAAGAAATTACGTAATCAACTCTTCCTAGCTGATCCCAATGGCCTCAGCATCCTGGACATCATCAAACCCCAAGTAACCAAAGAAACTGGTCACATTGAGGATTGTGAAAAAATAAATCATAAAGAAGTTCAAACGCAACATAAACACTCCCTAGCTGATCTCAATGTAAGGCCGCAGCATCGTGGGGACATTTTGTATCCCTTAGTAACCAAGCAGCCTGGTAGTAACCACTTCTCAGAAGCCCTAGACCTTTCGAAGGAAATTTAAAGACGTAACCAGAAAACAATGAGCAAAGAGATCGTTGAAATTTGAATCAAAGCAATTACAACAAGGATAAAAGCCAAGAACAGAAAAAAGAATTACTCTATCGATCAAAAAATGATTGCACTGTACTAGCTTAACTTCAAAAATTACTAATGAGCATGTACAAACATATTATATTCAATGAAGAATTATAGTCATACAGTTCTTATGAAATCATCTTTATACTATTCCGCTTAATCATCCTGCCATATGTAGCCTTGTGAGCCATAAAAAGCCAGTATTATATAGCAACAAAGAGCTCAAGCCCCCTCCTTAAATGGTTTCAACTAAATTAACAGAAAACCAGTAAATATGGCAAGATATGGACAATTTCATTCCTACATAATTGAGGGGAAGCTTATGGAGCTTTTGACATGTTTCAGTACGATTACTAAAAGTTCTCTTGCCATATGTAGCCTTGTGAGTCATAGAAACCCAACAATATATAGCATCAAAGAGGCTCATACCCCCTCCTTAAATGGTTTCAGCTAAATTAACATCCAGATACTTCTAATCAGAAGCCTCCACAAGCCAGTAAATATGGCTATATATAGTAAGTAGATTTTATTCCTACATAATCCAGGGCAATTTTATGGGAGTTAGTCATTGATTTACTATTTAAAGCTGCCAGTCAATCACAAAACAGACGCCTCGTGACAAAAGAGAGGAAGGTAAAATACAACTGTCTAAAACCAAGTGGTGTGTGGAAATACGTGTATGCTTGTAGAACAAAGAGACTGTTCTTTGCAAATTTAGAAAGATTTCAAACAGACAACGTATTGCTCTATCTCCCATTCACCACACGGCTGCCACAATGCAAAAGCAATAGCTTCAAGGTACATGCATTACACCGAGCCATTGTGCAGTTCTGAACTAGAAAGGTGTCTGATCTAGCAACCGTGATCAACAAAATACATCAAAGACAGCATGTACGAGAAAAAAAAAACTATCAGATCGGTGCTCCACCTGCTCTTCCTGCTGGGAAAAACAAGAAATGGAGAGGCATGGAGCCTTGGGTACCTGGAAAACCGCGTATCCTGGCACTTTGTCGCTAAGCAGGCCTGTGCAGCACGAGGAAGAAGATTGCAGAGAGGGAATATAATGGTAGTTGATCCGTGAAGAGTTTCATAATGATTTAAGGGAGCCCACTGGGTAAGTCAAATTGATCCTTTGAATTAGCTCATTCCCAATGAAGTGGTACCCATTGGGCCATTGTTAGGCCTTTCCAATCAATAAGTTATTGAAATTGCCTCATTACCTTAAGTTAGCTCAAATGATAAATCCAGTAAAGTGGTATTCATTTTTAGGCCCTTCTCATAAGTTACCCAAAATTGCCTCACTTTGGCCACACACCATCAACAGTGTGTATCGTTTATAAATTCACAATCAGCATGACCCTATGATAGTTGTCCTCAGTGAAGCCTAGCCCTTGTATCGATCAGCCATGTCAACTAGAGCATCTTACCTACATAGACATATGATTAAATTGAGCTTGTGGGGCTCCAAAAATTCCTATCACCCATTCAATACGCTCTGAACTTGTTTGAATCGTCTAATTTTTTAGAAATCGTCTCTCAATCTTGAAGGTGAGTATACAACAAATTTACTTGCAGTCATTAGAACTTATCTCTCAATCTTGAAGGTGAGGTGAGTATACAACAAATTTACTTGCAATCCATAGAATTTATCTCTGATAGGGCATGAATGTTTTCCGGTACCAATGTATGATTTTGGTCACACACAATTGCATCTATGAACGGGCTTGCTTTTAGAGAGAAAAACTAAGAAAAGGACATGACTGAGCTATGAAGCTCACAAACAAGGAAATGGAGCTATGGAAATGCTAGATGCCTCAAACAACATTCAAAAGTAGTTTTAAATAATTCTAGGGATCTCAATTGGCATGCTTTTCAAATATCACAATGGTGTCGGATGACTTAAAAATTGCTTAGAATGCCACTACCTATGCTATGAACTTATTAAAAATGGCAATGCGTGGCTTTTGAGTTGCCAACACCCTTATAAAGCAATCAGAAGTCATTGATTTTTTCGTGAATTCAACTTATCAGCTCGAGAGAAACATGTTCAAGAAATAATTTAGGATTGGACTTTTTTTATGCTAGAAATCAGTCAAAAGGGAGGGAAAGGAGGGGGGGGGGGGGGGGGGGGGGGGGGGGGGGGTTGGGATGATCCCCAAAGTCCTTTATCATTCCTCAAAATCAGAGGTTGACTCATGAAAGGGAAAGGCTGTGTATGAGCAAAATTATGTGGAAAAGTGTGACCAAATTTCATTTGTGGTCTACTTAAATGATTTTTCTCTCTACAATTGGCCATTGTAGTGAGAGAAAATGTCAGAGAATTTAATACTTACTTTTAGATTTAGCAAAAATTAACTATGAAAGGAGAGAGTTTTCCTTTAAGAGAGAGAGAGATAGCAATGAGAACATAGGTTGTGTCGGCTGTTTTTTTACACAAACACACTTAAAAAACACTTTAACCTTGCACATAATTCAACGAGAATAACCAATGAAGATTGAGAACTCGATGAGGACCGGATTTGCTTGGAGTCGGTCCCCCCTCCAACAGGACATGTATAATAATCCTCTCAAAAGAGAGCTTTGTTACAATACATGGTTGTGCTCTTATCCAGCCTTGCTTAAATCAAGAAGATGGTGTCTGGATTCCATGGTATAACCCTCCTTCCCAAACCGTAAACACCCCAACGGGGAGAAAGGAACTGCGGGGAAAGAGGAAGATGAATGTGAAGAGAAGTATTTTTCAAGCAAGAGAATTAATATTCCATGTACACTTGCTCATGGACAAAATCTTAGCATAGCTTAGTAATAGAATAGTAGAGATGAAGAAGAAGAAACCTTCATTCGCTTGGATTTGCATCCCTAGCCGAGAGCTTGAGCTTAGAGTTCGTCTCTAGAGCTCCCATGAGAGAGAGAGAGAGAGAGAGAGAGAGAGAGAGAAAGCGAGAGCTTTTCCTGTGACGAAATTATGCTAGTATCATTAACTGTAGCAAAATTATATTGACAATAGAGAGCATTTCATTAAGGAGATTCCTAATGAAGAAAGAGAGAGTGCTTGGTTGGAGTCTACAACAAGAAACAACATAACTAGTTAGCTTGGCATGAACAATAACTTGAAAAAGAGAGAGGAATTGAGATTGACAACGGTTGAGGACCGAATTTACTTGGAGTTGGGTCCCCCTCCAATTGACTTTGTATTATAGATTCTCCCATGAAGAGAGACTTGTATACAATACAATATTTGTGTTCCTTAAGACCAATTGGTGCCATGAAGATGAAAATCTTCATGCACACAATAAAACTTGGCTTGGCCTCAATTCCAAGACCTCAAACACCTTCGAAGGTAGAGTGAGCTAGCGGGGAGTGAGCAAAGAGGAGAAGGAGAAGAAGTATTCTTACAAGGAAGAAGTATGTAAGAAGTATTCTTCTTACATTAGTTCACTCATAAAGTATTCTTCTTACATTAGTTCACTCATAAAGCATAGCAAGATTAGTAATGGAGATGGTGAAGAAGATGAGCATGCTTAGATCTTGGCACTTGCTTGGATTTGCATTCCATGGTCCAGTGTTATTGGTGTAGGCTTCTCCACTTCTCTTAGGCTTGAGAAGGAGGCTTCACATTGCTAGCATGAGCTTCTTTGAGATTGAGAGAGAGAGAGAGAGAGAGAGAGAGAGAGAGAGAGAGAGAGAGAGAGAGAGAGAGAGAGAGAGACCCATTGACTCCCCCCCCCCTTCTTGGCATGCTTGAAGACTATTGGACCTCCCTGTGGGCTAGCCAATGAATGGCTCACTTCATTTGAAGCAAGAGGGTTAGCATTGTGACAAGTGTCCTTCATTCCCCTTTGGAGAAGAGAGCTAATTCTTTAATTAATTGAAGCTAAATTCATATTGGCTCTCAAGGTAGGCTAGACAATAGGATTTAAGCTTGCTCATGGGTTACTTGATTCTCGTTGGTCCCCTTGGTAGGCTGTCCAATAGGATCTAAGCTAGCTCATGGAGGGCTCAATTCTTATTGGTTCTCTTTGTGGGCTATCCAATGAGGTTTAAGCTTGCTTTTATAAAGATTAATTCTCATTAGTCTTGCAAACTGGCTACCCAATAGGATTTCTTAATTGTGGGTAACATAGCTAGGAGCCTGACATGTGTCCTTTAGCCTTAAGTGAAAAGGTGATCTCCCTAGTGTGTGCATTCTATCTCATCTCCCTACACTTAGGGCTTGCCCAATGCAAGTGGGGGATGCCACTTGACCCAATTGGGGTCCATTGCAACCTTAGACTTAGTATTAAAGGCTCTAAAATACCTAGACTTGGCAGTAGTCTTTCCAATTGATCCTAGGCATAAAGGAATTTAACACTAACCTTTGGAGGCTTTAATGAAGCTTACCCTAAGGTCATTTCAAGATTCATTAGGTTCACATTGCTCTTTGGTAGACTTTCTCTCTCCTTGGTCCCTTATTGAGATAAGTCTAGCAACACACATATTAATATACTAACTCTTGGTCTCTAAATCTCTTCATTTTAAATGGCCATTTTAAGATGAGGAAATCATTTGAGAAAGTTAGATATTAAATTTTATGACATTACCTCTCCCTTGAAATCATAGTCGTCCTCGACTATGAGGTAGTTTCTTAGTGGGTAGAGGTTCCCTTTTTACCCAACGACATCTTTCCAAAATGGATGACTGGTCCATTTGGTGCTTGGGAGACTTAGCTTCCGCAAGCATGTCTACTCTTTAGTCCATATCAATACTCTGAAGTAGATTGACAAATCCTAATGGGTTCTTGGGAGACGTAATCGCCACAAACATGATCATCAACATGCATACCTTAAAATTTGTGCACAATAAGAGAAAGGGAGTCATATAAGACAAAAAAATTGTACATTATATACATTTACATGTGCTTAGCCATTGTAAGACTTAACAAGGTGCATACTATCCTTAAGTTGGATTCCTTGCATCTATCTAGCATCTTCAAAAGGATAATTTTTAATTTAATAA
Source organism: Adiantum capillus-veneris (assembly GCF_014529385.1). Taxonomy (NCBI): domain Eukaryota; kingdom Viridiplantae; phylum Streptophyta; class Polypodiopsida; order Polypodiales; family Pteridaceae; genus Adiantum; species Adiantum capillus-veneris. The sequence goes on from NC_140944.1 coordinate 10,059,393, forward strand.
GTTCTTGTCGCATACTCTTAACATCTCGCAAGACCTTTTCTTCATGTCGTAGGATAGACTCAGGTTGGAGTATCTCATCTTGACCTTCAAATTTTAAAGGATCTTCAATGATGGCTTTTTGAGGTGGCTCTCCTTTGTAAGGCTTAAGTAAGCTCACATGGAAGGCGTTGTGTATGAGCCAGTGATTGGGCAACTTCAATTGATAAGCCATCTCATTGATTGGTTTAAGAATTTGAAAGGGACCATAGTATCTTTTCGCTAGTTTAGAATAATTCTTTTGGTGTCCCGTAGGATTCTTGCCCGAGGTATGCCTTAGACAAGCTCTAAGAAACTTTAGCAAGACCTAATCATCTTGCTTGCAAGTCAAGGATCTTCTGTGCTTATCAATTTAGCCTTTTGCTTTTGTTGAGAGATAAATTTAGCTTCTTTAATCTTTTGAAAAGATTCTTTGAAGTCTCGGCTATATTCATTAGTAGTAGCAAAGATCTTCCCATGTAGTTTGAGTAGCAAGGGGCTTTTGGATCTTTCCTCTATGACCTCAAATGGTCCTTTTCTCGTAGAAGTATGTACAGTGTTGCTGTATGCATACTCTACAAGAGGTACACACTTCTCCCATTGAAAACATTGATCTACTTCCGCAACATAGGCTTTTAGTAGATCAAGAATCGTGGAGTTAGCTATTTCACTTTGGCCATCCGTTTGTGGGTGATAGGCCAAAGAGAAATTCAGTCTAGTACCTAGATTTTCAAAGAGACCCTTCCAAAAATTAGTGGTCATTCAAGAATCTCTATCTGAAATAACGAATGTAGGAAAGCCATGGTACTTGAAAATTTGTGATATGAAGAGGGTTGCCATTTGATGTGCCTTAATAGTCTTTTTGATAGGTATGAAATGAGCTTGTTTGCTAAACTTGTTAACCATATTCCATATTCCCTTATTCCCATGGATAGACTTTGGCAATCCAAAGATAAAATCCATGGATATGCTCTCCCATGGTGAATCAAAGATTGGCAATGGTTGGAGTAATCCAAGTTGCTTCCCACAATCAATTTTGTCTTTTGGCATATCACACACTTGGAAACATAGTCTTGTATGTTTACTTTCATGGTAGGCCAATAGAAGTATGTTTCCTACTCCTCATAGAGTAGATTGAATCCCTCTATGCCCCGCACAAAATTCATACATTACTTTCTCACGAAGTGAGTGAGTAACGCATGGACTATTTTTGTAAACAAGATAACCATCTTGCAAGGTAAATGGTTCTACTTTCTTCCCTACTACAAGGGCAGAAATTACATCCTCAAAATTTGGATCAATAGCATACTCATCTATTATAGAAGATAGATCATTGTGAGTTGCTATTGTTACAGCATTTACCCTTGGCCATCGCGAAAGTGCATTGGCCACTTGGTTATGCTTGCCTGCAATGTGAGCAATATGAAAATTGAATTGCAAAAGAAAATTTTCCCACCTCATTTGTTTGTCAGAAAGCTTGGTTTGAGTCATGAAGTATTCGAGGCTTTGCTGATCCGTACATAGAATAAATGGAGTCCCTAGGAGATAATGCTTCCATGTTTTTAGGGCATGTAGGACATCTAATAGCTCTTGTTCATAAATGCCTAATGTCTGCTTATTGGAATTCAATCTCCTACTCTCATTCGCTATGGCATGCCCTTCTTGAAGCAAAACTGCTCCAAGAAAATCACCACATCCATCGCATTGGACCTCAAAGGGCTTTGTGAGATCCGATAAAATAAGCATGGGTTGAGAGATAAGCTTTTGTTTGAATGTATCAAAAGCGTCTTGGTCCTTCCAGTCCATGCACAGTTGACGTTCTTTTTTGTTAGATCACGTAATGAACCGGCTATTAATGAGAAATTCTCTATAAAGCGCCTATAGTATGCACACATACCAATAAGGCTTTGTAACTCATGTAAATTCGTTGGTTTAGGCCATTCTATAATTACTTCCAACTTTGTGGGATCCGTACGGATACCAAATCGAGAGATAATATGACCTAAGTATTGAATTTCTTGCAAGAAAAAATCATTTTTCTTTTTATTAATGAAAAGCTTATTATCTCTCAAAGCTTGGAAAATTACATGGACGTGTTTCTTGTGCTCTGCAAGAGATTTGGAGTAGATGACTATATCGTTGAAGAATACTCCAGTGAAGTTGCGATACGGTCAAAATATTTTCTCCATCATGTGATTGAAAATGGTTGGAGCATTTTTCAAACCAAAAGGCATGACAAGATATTCACAAAGGCGGTCTTCAAAATATCTTCATCGACTATCCTTATTTGATGATATCCACTTTTAAAGTCAATCCTACTAAAGTAGGTAGACCCTGCAACTTATCAAATAGATCTTCTATTTGAAGCACGGGGAATCTATTCTTAATTGTGATTCTATTTAGGGCTCTATAGTCTATGCACATGCGATAGGTGTTATCTTTCTTTTGCACTAATAGAACCGGTGAGCAAAATGGGGATGAACTAGGCCTTACCATCCCTTTTTCTACCAATTCATTGACTTGTCTCATAATCTCCTCTTTTTGAGATTGGGAGACTCTATAAGGAGTCTTATTGGGAGTTGAACTTCTTGGTAATAGCTCTATGGCATGGTCGTCATCCCCTCGTTTTGGAGATAACTCTCTAGGGATGTCATCAATGAAAACATCTTGAAATTGGTTTATGAAATTAGATAACTCTAATTCTTCTTGATTTCCATCATTGTTCTTTAGTAAAGTAGTAGTTTCATTTATAGATTCTCTAACAAAAATCATGTACGCAAAAATCAAACTTTTCCTTGACTTCTCAAAAGCTTGTGTATATACAAGGGGTATAGTGTTACCTTTCTCACTTGAATCTATATACATATATCTCTCTCTATACTAAAAGTCAATGTTTGTCTCAGGAAACTTCATAGAGGCAACCATGCAATTGAACCATGGTGCCTTTAGAATTACATCTTCACGTTTGAGAGTAGAGATAAAGAAGTCTTCTTTGTCCACATAAATTTGGGCATGGCATCTCAATTTCCCAATCAAAGGACTAATCAAGGCTTCTTGTCCCTTGAAAGCCCCATCCACTTACACATTATCCCCCATCTCATAAGCTTGAAAGCTAACTTGGTGGCTAGCTCAATGGATATGAAACTATGAGTTGAGTCAGGATCAAAGAGGATAAAAGCATCATGTTCTCTCACCTTGCCCCATGCATAGGCAAGTGGTGACCCTTTGTAATGACCATCCTCTTTTGGAGCTTCAATCATAGAGGTTCTAGGTGGTTCATTGCGTACATTTCTTTGTGGACAAAACCAATAGCCATGTCCTTGCTGCCCACACTTAAAACATTTGTTATCTTTACGATAACGCTCTAGCTCTTTGGGTGAGAGTTTGTTTTTACCTTTGTAAACACCTTTTTCCTTTTCTTTGTTCTTTCCCTTGGCTCATTTTTGTCCTTAATTTTTGTGGTTAAAGTTCTTACTAGCCCCTTGTTGGAAATTAATCCTTGAAGCAACCATGGTGTGGTGAATGACCACCAAGATGGTTTTGGGCCTTTCAGAATTGACATGTCTTTGGGAATATCGACACAAAATTATTGTTTTTGCTCTCGAAAGCCTATCTTTTTGTACTAGACAGTGGCTTTGAGATGAAGGTCCCAAAATTTGTCTACATACTTGTAGATAGAGTCATATGGAAACATCTTCAAGCTTCACCATTTGGTGAGAACTTTATCTTCAACATCACTTGAAAGAATCTGCTTCATAATGGAAGTTCTTCAGGATTTCTATGTCTTTGGACCTTCTTTGTTAGCTCGTAGGCTAGCCCACCATTGCCTAGCGGACTTTGGAAAGTGCATGTCAACATGTTGTAACTTAGAAGATTCCTAAAAGCCGTCATCTCCAAAGGCCGCAACAAATTGTTGTATGAAGGCTAAGACCTTGTCGGTGGCACCAAAGGCACCATCGTAGGTGAGGAAAGTGATGTTCTTTCCTCCCTCTTTGAACCCTCTTTGAATTTCTTGAGCTTGTTGGACCTTCTCCATGTGGCATAGGATTTCGGATGTCCTCTCCTCTTAGGCTCCTCGGAGGAGTAGCCGCTACTTTCATTGGGAGATGAGGATGATGAAGATGGAGAAGAGGGTGACCTCCTTCTCTCCTTTTTCTTATCAGGAGTTCTTTCTTCTCTCTTGGAATCAAGATGAGAAGAGTTATGCGGCAATCTTTTCCTCTTGGGAGAAGTTGGAGACCTTTGAGACCGCGATCTTCTTGGAGCCACATCTTCAATAGAAGTGTTTGGAGACTCACTTTTATTCCTCTCCATTGGTGGAGAATCTTCATTTGTAGCATGGAATCTCCTTTTTGGAGGAGATGCATCCCCAATTTGATGTTAGAGCTCTTCATGCGGATTGTTATCATCACCCTTAGAGAGTCCTCTTTTGGGGGTCTCACCAAGAGTCTTCCTAGTAGCTCTCTTTTCTTGGGCAATTGGAAGGATACCATGTGTGTGAAGTTGTTGTTGCACTTCTCCTTGAAGAGCGGGATTGCCCATGGCTTGTTGAAGCTGAGAGACAAGATAATTCACAAATCAACTGCCATCATTAATAGCACCATCATGTGTAAAATCAAAGTCATCACACAAATTCTACTCTCTTCATTATTTTTAGCCATGCTAAACAAAATTATGTGTGTTCTTGCAAGAGACAATTCCAACTTATGTAGTCGACCCTAGGACCTTTCCTCTTAAGCAAGAAAAGAGTAGCCTATGCTCTGATACCAATGTAACAAAATTATGCTAGTATTATTAAATGTAGCAGAATTATATTGACAATTGTGCGTGTACGTCGGACATGTCAATGCAAGGAACTTGCCGATACACCGTGTGCGAGCCACAAATGGCTCCAAGCACACAACAAGCCTAAACTAGTAAGCTCAAAGAAGGCGATGGTGTGTCACTCACCGCTCTACGCTTGCTTCGTGGAGGATTCCTCGCCGCGAAGAAGAAGGAGACGCCGCTATGCCGCGCTCAACCGCTTCACCGCCGTCGTGCCTTCGTAATACTCAATCGCCCACACACTCCCTCTCTCTCACTCTCTCACTCTCTCTCTCTCTCTCTCTCTCACACACACACACACACACACAAAGAGATGAAGAAGAAGAAGATGGAGATGGAGCAAGAGCACTCTTCTATTGCACAAATGAGAGAATGAGTGAATTTTAGGTTTAGTTGAATTTTTTATGAGCTCGCCCCATTCACACTTGGGTGCCCATGCTTAGCCAACTAATCCCTTGAATGTTCCAGTTAGAGTGCGCCTCTCATCGGCGATCACTCTTACCCTTTTCCTATTGGACCGACAAGCCCGGTACATAACTCTACCAAATAAATAATACAATGTCCACCGTAGGTTACAACGTCCGTCGTAGGTGATAGGGTGTCCTTGAGCCGTGAGGGTTAACATGCCCCCCTTCCTGATGTAGATTCCGTCCTCGGAAGCTATTGAGTTGAAGCTCGTTCGTCGAGGTGGAAGAGCATTTGAGATGAATGTCCTTAGCCTTCTTCAGTCACTGCAAAATCAAACAACATTGGCACAGTAATTGCATTCTCATAAGCGATCAAAAAGCATATGCAGTTTTAAGCAGACAAATTGATTGGTAACAGAATTTTAAACAATTTGTCAACAATAAACATTAAATTGCAATGTAATCAAATGCATAAACAGATGTAAAGGTAAAAAATTAAACAAGTATGGGGTCGCTAATTTAATGGTCGAAAGGCACTAGAGATTGACTATTAATACCATGGGTAAGCTTCTTAATTTTCTCTGGTCAATTAAGTTGTTTAATCACGAGAGCCAAGTATTTCATGTTCGAGGGCTGACTAGAGGCTATACCTAGAAGACCTTGTAGTTAAGCTACGATAAAAGGAATTTCTCATGAAATCATCGCCTGACTGATTACCTTTTCTTTGACCCCCCAAATTCTTTTCACAGTGATTCAATTTTGATATGTGTGCTTCTTTTGTATGCCTTGGGTTTTTTGCTTTTCAAGGAAAAGCGCCCACACTGGGAACCTCTAGGACTCTAGTACCATAGGCGATACATGTGAGTGAAGTACCCAATAAAGCTGAGATTTCTCTTCTAGCTTAAGATTTTACAATGTGGCACTTTGATTTTTTGTTTGTTCATTTTCAGCATTTTAATTTTGTAACTTTGGGGGGTCATATAACACTGATACACCTCCCCAGGCTCATCACACTAGTAAACTCCCTTTATAATACTTAAGCTAAAGGTCAATAGGGTCAAGCCCACTAGAAAGCCCTAGTACATTTCACACAATGCTGCCTAAATCGGATTAAGAACCTAAGTAACCATTGATTATTAGGAAGGCATTCCCCATGGTATTAAGAGAAGATCTCTAATACCTAACTTGGTCAAACTAGCTTAGTCGGACTGCTTGATTTTTAAATCTAGACAAGTGATTATGACAAAAAATTCATTGAATTTAATGTTCGGTACTAAGCAAATGCGCTGAATATTATGCTACCCATCACAAGTAAAGCAGACAAACATGGATGCAAAATGATAAGGGGCAATGCTAATGGATAAGAAACACCTGTTTGTGTCGATGGTCGTGCTTGATTTGAAGTGTGAATGAGAGAAAGATCCCATGAAGGTCCAAATCCTAACAACAGCAACACGTTCCTGTACACACTAAGAAACACAAAGAATACCTCTAGGAGGCACATCAGTGGGAAAAACGAACTTTGCTAATCACTCAACTCTAAAATAGAAACACTCCTATTGTACTCATCCTTCCTACCCTCCATTACTCGAGTGACGAGGATCAAAGGTGTTTGATGACATAGGTTTCTGTTTCTATGTACCGGATGTGAATGTGTAGGTCTGGGTCAATGTTTTGACTTTTATTGTGCACACTCGTTTGCTAATTACTCTTGCTCTTTATTTTTATTTTTTTTTGTGAGTATAAGGCTTTATATGTACATTCCCTAAGATTGGGAGATTGAGAGGTCAGGGAAAAAGGTTGAGAGGGAAGCAAGTGAATAATGGATGTCAGCAAACACTCCCCCCTTCCTTGGGTAGATCATACCGTTTGAAATGAGCTCGTCACCCTTTGAAACCAATTGTTCTAGTTGGTAATAGGTGAGGATTTTTGCCGGTAGTTTTCTCTTACCTTAGGTGCCTCGTCAAGTTGCAAGGGTGGTAAGGTACTCTCCCAGGATCGAACTTGAAGTGGTTCATCAGGTGATTCTTGAACACTAGGAGGTGTGGATTCCTTTGTAGCTTCATGGAGGTCCACTATTGTAGGTGGAGGCTGTGGAGAAGCTATTACCTCTATGGATGCATTACATGAGGAGCTAGAAGCTTCATGGGACTCCCCTCTTCTTGAGCTAGGTGGAACAAATCGTTCTTTCTTCGGTACCCAAACTAGCTCGGGAGCGGGTGTGTAGCATTCTGAGATTTTTTTCTTTCCACGATTGTCAATTCGTTTTGGAGCTACAGGATTGAGTTCACATGGGTCAGGTGATAGGTAAGAACACAATCTACATTTTGGCACCCAGATTTGATCATTTCCTTGATAGTAGCCTTGGGCTTCCAATAGTCGTTTAGGAATCCAATGCCACATTTTCTTACTTTTCTTGGAGCGAGTGGTACGTTTTTTACAAGGCTTCTGTTTTTTAGTACTAGCCATGGTCGCTAAAGCAGCTTTAGGGACCCACTTGTATGTTTTCTTTGTTATATAAGGAGGAGTCTTGCCAGAAGCTATATGCATTGCTTGTAGCATATTTAAGGGTACGAGCATTTCATCCCCCTCAGGTGTTACCCAGGTCGTCCCCCTATTCCCCCAAGTGTCTATGGTTGCTGCTAGGTGGACCTAATCCACATTGTCCGACTCAGTCATCCAAGGTAGTACATCCATATAAGGAGAATCTTCCCCAACATCAGTGTCCGCTTTACACGTGTAACAATACTGCAATGGGGCCGAGTGAACTGTGGTGTCATATCTATGATCAATTATAAACCTGTTTCCTAGAGGATGTGCTCGACCCGTCACAAGATCCACTCGAATGACAAAATCTTGGAACTGCAAGTAGACATGGTTTTTAGACCAGTCATGCACCATTTTTTCTTCCCTCATGAAAAGACGTCCTAAGATCATCTCCGATGCCATAGTGTGTTTGGAGAAATCCATAACAATAAAGGTAATCCTTATTCTATGTCCAAAGACCTTGATCTTGAGATCTTCTAGCATCCCAATAGGTTTAACAATAGACCCATTGGCCATCTTCACTACTATGGTTGTGGTCGCAAGGTGAGGTCTTCCCATAGTTTCCCAGCAATTTTTAGTCACAATGCTAACCCCAACGCCACCATCAAGGATTCCCTTCACAGTTAATCCCTTAGTAGTGATTGGTATGGTCACATTGGATTCATCACCCTCAAAGTATTGTCCCAACTTGTTAACAGGTATTTCTATAACAAGGTTCTCATCTAGGTTGGGTTGTGGATCTAAGTGTTCCTCCTCTATTGGCATCTCCCCAGCTCCATCCATCTGTGCAAATTGTGGTAGCCCAAACTTCAGTTCTCCATTGAGGAAGGCTCGAAGAGTTGAGAGTAGCTCAGGGTCTTTATATAGTTTGGACATGATGGTGGTTCTAACTTCTGAAGACATGAAATCCATCAATTTGGCAATGTTTAACGGAACCTTTTGGCCTTGAGTCCCTTGACGTGGGGAAGATGGGATCTCGATTTCTTCGATAGGATCAGGTAGTCCCTCTGTAAACATTCTTTCCATCAAGAAGTGAGTACGACCACTTTCCCATGACTTTAAGTGTCTTTCTTCTTGGATGACACTAGGTATGTCCAAGGGTCTATGGACTTGGTGAGGTTGTTGTTGCGTAGGGAACACAATGTCTGTAATCTGGATCTTCCTAGGTGCTGGTTCTAGATCCCTTTGGGTATCTTCTACCAAACTCCTTGCTTGACTCGCTCAATCTCCTCTGTAGGGTTTGGATAAGTTCCTATCTTCTTTTTGGATCTTGGCCATTGTGGCTCATGAAGATCTTCCTTGTTGGTTTCTATGTTAGTGGTCGTTTTGGTCTCCATGGTTTCACCCGAATCAGAATCTTCTTCAGCGTCGTTCATATATACGGGGTCGTCACTAGTCCCTATGTTGGTCTTTGAACTGGGGTCTGACTTCGCTGCTTTTTGCGATCTCTTTCTTCGTGTTTTCTTCTTTTTCTGAGATTGGTCAATTGATGCCGTGTCTCTTTCCTCAAGAATACAATTTTGTTTTTGGAGCATCGATCGTGTGAGTACGTTTACTGGTACCACGGGTGTACTTGGTGATGGCTCCTTGGTAACTTCAATCAAGTTTAATGGCGTGATCTTCGGTGCATTTGGATTACTTGGACATTGGGCAATCAAATGATCTATGCCACATCGATTACACATGAGTACCGGCATTGTAGACGTGCTCGCTTGATTGGTTTGCATTAGTGTGGCGTTCTTTTGTAGCCTAATAGGACACTCGGCTACACGATGTGGACCTCCACACTCATAGCATTGAAGAGGTGGTCTCTTAGCAGTGTAATTGATATTTTGGCCTCTTGCCGCAAGAGCAGCTACTTGATATACAGGTTTGACTTGTCCCCAATTGTCCTCCATGTAGTATTGTGGACTTTCTTCAATCACATCCATCCCATAGGCGATATTAGGATCTATATCTTCCTCATAGCCTTCCAAACAAGAAATAGATGACTCACAATCCACTTGATTCACAGAAGTGATTCTTGGATGTGGTGGTTGCGGTCCTAGCACTGGAGGTGGTAAGGGTGTTGTTTGAACAACATTTTGGGCCCTAGGGACCATATGTTGTGATGTTTGTTCAAGAGGTGGGGCCGGCATCAATGCAGGCACTCGAGGCGTGTCTGTCCATGCTAAGGTTTGGTCTATTGGCCATCGCGCGCTTAAATACTATGCAATCCTTAGCTTGATAACCTTACCTTCCACATGCATTGGAGTTCCCATTGAATTTTACTCTAAAAGTAGGGTATTCACTGGTACTATGCGGTCCATAGCATACTGAGCACCATTGCTGCTCCCTTCTTGGATACATATGATTGTTTTGTGGAGCATGATTGTCTCTAAGACTCTCTTGAATAGCCTTGGTGAGATCTGCTAAAGTCATCTCAGATATCTTTGGCTCCTTAGAAATAGGCTTTAGGGTCATTGGCGGATGCCCCGATGCTTGTGAGGCAACCCCTAGAAAGCAACATTGCATCTAGTTCAAAGGACACCCCTAGCACCTCAATCCTAGATGGAGTGTTCCTAAATGAGAACTGGGAGTACGAATTACAAACAAAGACTCTGACCGACCTATACACAGGTCACACCTATCACGTGGGTTGGTTAGATGTCCTACAATCCACAATGGGTGCTACTAGTGTGGAGGATCAACAACAAAGAGTTTGTGAGGTCATCCATAGGGTCATTGAGTTAGAGAGAGAGAACAAGGGGATCAACATGCCTTCAACGGGTCTCATGAGATTCTTGGATACAGGGAAGGCTAAACAACCGACCTTATCACAAATGGAGACTCCCCTGTGAGTCCCATCGATTCCCCATGTGTTGTTTCGCCAGGGGTCTGAATGCAATCTGAGCCCACAAGTGATAGCTTTACTTTTCCAAGTCTAGCTCATCTTTCCTTGGATAACACCACGGCTACCATGCCTACCCCAATGATGGGCATGCCGAGAAACACGCCATGGACCTCATTTGTTAGTAAAGCGCCACTACATTACAAGTGTGTACCAATCGTATGCACCTATGGGTCATCACACTCATGTAGTCCCTACCCCTCCCATTGTTTCAACTACGTATGCTCCACAACCACAATACACAAGATCTTATTTCCATGGGACTATACCGGCTAGCATTAGCATGTCACATCTGATGTCTGCTATGCCTAGGGCCACTCATATGAACTATGGACCACCACATGGCACAACATTGTACCCAACGTGGAACCCAAGGGCTTCCTATGCGCCAAGCCCAATGCCAATACCTAGTCCACATGTAGTCTCTGGAGCACCTTCACCCGCGGTGCCTGCTCACTTAGGTGACTTGGCAACATTTGCTCAAGCTATTGGTCAATCTATTGCTGAGAATATGTGTAACACACCTGATAGAGAGCCTAGAAGTAAGGCACTACAAATAGCCAAGCTCACACAAAAATTTAGTGGAGACGGGGATGTGAGAAAGCATATCAAAGTGTTTGAACAAATATGCGATTCTCTAGGAGAACACAATGACCTGCATAAGAGCAATGCTTTAAGCCTAACCTTAAGTGAAAAGGCTAGGGATTCGTATAGAATCCTAAGGGTGGAAGAAAAAACGATTTACCCTACTCTTAGGAGACTGTTCTTGAAAGAATACATACGAGAGGGAGTGCTTTGGGGAGTAGCCTCTCAACTCCAGAAAGCCCAATGAGGGGAAGGAGAGTCAGTGAGAGACTTTATTAGTCGCTTGAAGCATTTGAATTCTCGTTGTAATCCAAATGAGCGCTTCAATAATAATCAATTGCTTGATAAATTCATTAGGGGATTACAACATGAGGATATCTACAATGGCCTAGTCATTAGAGGTATCACCACTTGGGAAGCAGTCACCACCAATGCGATCCAATTGGAGGATAATTTCATGATTCAAGGGGAAAGAGTGTCTGTTGAGCCTAAATCTATTAGCTCTCAAGCATCAGGGCATCAACCAATGACCTTAAAGCCTATTGCTGAGGAGCCAAAGATATCTGAGATGACTTTAGTAGATCTCACCAAGGCTATTCAAGAGAGTTTTAGAGACAATCGTGCTCCGCAAAACAATCATATGTATCCAAGAAGGGAGCAACAATGGTGCTCAGTATGCTATGAACCGCATAGTACCAGTGAATACCCTACTTTTAGAGTAAAATTCAATGGGAATTGCAATGCCTGTGGAAGGTATGGTCATCAAGCTAAGGATTGCATAGTATTTAAGCGCGCGATGGCCAATAGACCAACCTTAGCGTGGACAGACACACCTCGAGTGCCTGCATTGATGTCTGCCCCACCTCTTGAACAAACAGCACCATGTGTAATCAATGTGGCATAGATCATTTGATTGCCCAATGTCCAAATAATCCAAATGCACCGAAGATCACACCATTAAACTTGATTGAAGTTACCAAGGAGCCATCACAAAGTACACCTGTGGTACCAGTAAACGTACTCACACGATCGATGCTCCAAAAAAAAAATTATATTCTTGAGGGAAGAGACACGGCATCAATTGCCCAATCTTAGAAAAAGAAGAAAACACGAAGGAAGAGATCGCAAAAAGCAGTGAAGTCAGACCCCAGTTCAAAGACCAACATAGGGACTGGTGACGACCCCGTATATATGAACGACGCTAAAGAGGATTCTAATTCAAGTGAAACCATGGAGACCAAAACGACCACTAAGATAGAAACCAACAAGGAAGATCTTCATGAGCCACAATGGCCAGGATCCAAGAAGAAGATAAAAACTTATCCAAACCCTATAGAGGAGATTGAGCGAGTCAACCAATTAAGGAGTTTGGTAGAAGATAGCCAAAGGGATCTAGAACCAGCACCTAGGCAGATCCAGATTATAGACACCGTGTTCCCTACGCATCAACAACCTCACCAAGTCCATAGACCCTTAGCCATACCTAGTGTCATCCAAGAAGAAAGTGACTTAAAGTCATGGGAAAGTGGGCATACTCACTTCTTGATAGAAAGAATGTTTCCAGAGGGACTACTTGATCCTATCGAAGAAATGGAGATCCCATCTTCCCCACATCAAGGGACTGAAGCCCAAACTTGGTGTCGTTAAACATTGCCAAATTGATGGATTTCATGTCTTCAGAAGTTATAACCACCATCATGTCCAAACTATATAAAGACCCTGAGCTAGTCTCGGCTCTTCGAGCCTTCCTCAATGGAGAACTGAAGTTTGGGCTACCACAATTTGCACAGATGGATGGAGCTGGGGAGATGCCAATAGAGGAGGAACACTTAGATCCACAACCCAACCTAGATGAGAACCTTGTTATAGAAATACCTGTTAACAAGTTGGGACAATACTTTGAGGGTGATGAATCCAATGCGACCATACCAATCACTACTAAGGGATTAACTGTGAAGGGAATCCTTGATGGTGGCGATGGGGTTAGCATTGTGACTAAAAATTGTTGGGAAACTATGGGAAGACCTCACCTTGCGACCACAACCATAGTAGTGAAGATGGCCAATGGGTCTATTGTTAAACCTATTGGGATGCTAGAAGATCTCAAGATCAAGGTCTTTGGACATAAAATAAGGATTACCTTCATTGTTATGGATTTCTCCTAACACACTATGGCATCAGAGATGATCTTAGGAATTCCTTTCATGAAGGAAGCAAAAATGGTGCATGACTGGTCTAAAAACCATGTCTACTTGCAGTTCTAAGATTCTATCATTTGAGTGGATCTTGTGACTAGTTGAGCACATCCTCTAGGAAACAGGTTTATAATTGATCATAGATCTGACACCACAGTTCACTCGGCCCCATTGCAGTATTGTTACACGTGTAAAGCGGACACTGATGTTGGGAAAGATTCTCCTTATATGGATGTACTACCTGGGATGACTGAGTCGGACAATGTGGATTGGGTCCACCTAGCAGCAACCATAGACACTTGGGGAAATAGGGGGACGACCTAAGTAACACCTGAGGGGGATGAAATGCCACCACTCATACCCTTAAAAATGTTAAAAGCAATGCATATAGCTTCTGATGACCTACAAGATGAAAGTTTGACTGGCACTGGAACTAGTAGCGCCTCACAAGACTATAGCCCACACGATTTGGGATTAGAATCATCAATTGAAATTGACTCTGAGGACGAAGAATCTGAGTTAAATCTTAGTGCAAATTGTGGGGACAAACCATTCAGGGCTTAGTGGTACCCCAAATGACAATCTATCCAAGGGAGCAGAAGACACAATAAGCAATTCATCTAGTGACTCTTCACTAGAGATCTGTTGTAATAAAAAATTAGACAAGAAGAGTAAGAGATATAAGAGGCGACGATATCGAGCAAATGTGCGTGCTAGAATAAATGAAAATAAATCTACCGTAGAATAGCTTAATTATATAGGGGCATGTGATGCTCATCGAAAGTTGGTAGATAACTGGGGTGAATACCTTCAAAGAGTTATGTGGTGTAGCCCACAACCCATTGACATCGCACAACTAGAGGCTACAGAGAAGCCAAAGTTGGCCCGTACCGTAAGGAGACGACAAAATCTAGAGTTAGCTCAACAACAAAAGGAATCGAAAGTGAAATCATAGTCCACAAAACAACAGGACCCCACAAACTTACACCCTGCACCTAAACATTTCAAATCCTATACCACAGAGGAACGTAAGGTTGTGTATACAAAGGCTCAAAGAAAACCTATTGATGGGAGCAATGGAGTCTATGACGGTCCAGCGATAGTTAAGGAAATAGAGTTAGCAAACCCAGGAGAAGAGTCCAAACCTGTTTTCATTGCCCAAGATCTGACAGAGACTGAGGAGTGTGTACTTAAATAACTTCTCAAGGAATTCAGGGATATATTTTCCTAGACATATCATGATATGAAGGGTGTTCCACCTTCCATGGTGCAACACACAATCTCCATGAATAGCATGGCTAAACCAATTCAACAACGACCCTCATTAATGAATCCTAAATATGCAAAAAGCATTCAAGAAGAGATTGAAAAGCTTGTGGAATGCGGATTCATATACCCTATTGAGCACTCAGAATGGGTGTCTCCAACAGTGATTGTGCCAAAAAAGAATGGGAAACTCAGAGTGTGCATGGATCTCAAGAAGGTCAATGCCACCACTAGGAGGGACCATTACCCCTTGCCATATTCAGAACATGTGCTTGAAAGAGTTGCGGGGAAGGAAGCTTATAGCTTTTTAGATGGGTACTCTGGCTACAATCAAATCACAATTGCGCTGGAGGACCAAGCTAAAACAACCTTTATAACCAAATTTGGAGTGTTAAAATTTCGTGTTATGGATTTTGGCTTAACCAATGCCCCTACTACCTTTCAAAGATTAATAAACACTGATTTTAGAGAATATTTGAGGGAGTTTTGTGAAGCTTTCTTAGATGACCTTTGTGTTTATTCCTCTTGGAAAGAACATCTATCATGCTTACAAAAAGTGTTTCAGAAGTGTAGATTGTATCGCATCTCCTTAAACCCTTTCAAATGTCAATTTTGGGTTAAACATGAAATCATTTTAGGGCCTATAGTGTCCAAAAATGGGATTTCCACATATGAGAGCAAAATTAAAGCCGTTACTGAATCGCCACCACCTACAAATTATAAAGGAGTTCAAAGGTTCATGGGCCATGTCGGTTATTACCGACGGTTTATTTTAAACTTTGCCGAGATAGCTCGTCCTTTGTACAAGCTTCTTATTGAGTTCCAATGGATTGCGGAGTATGACCATGCTTATGAGTCATTAAAAAAGACCTTGACTAGCACTCCTATTCTACGAGTGCCCGATTGGAATGTAATTTTTCATGTGCATATTGATGCATCGAACTTTGCTATTGGGTGTGTTCTAGCTCAACCAGGAGAACATAAACTGTACTACCCATTAGCTTTGTAAGTCGTCAGTTGAATGATGCCGAGAGAAACTACACCACTACAAAGCGAGAAGGTTTAGGTATGATTTATGCAGTGAAGAAATTTTTCTACTACCTTCTGGCCAACAAGTTTGTGTTCTATGTTGATCATCAAGCCTTGTTGTATCTAGTAAATAAACCTTGTTCCACAGGAAGAATTACACAATGGTTGTTAATTCTCCTTGAGTTTAATTTTACTATTGTGGTGAGACCTGGTAAAAGACATGTCATGGTGGATCATTTGTCTCGCATACCCAATGGTGAAGCCCCTACTGGAGTCGATGATGAGTTGCCCGATACTTCTCTATTCCTAGTGGAAACCATACCTAAATGGAGTGAGAAGATTGTGAACTTTCTAGTTAATGGTTTTCCACCCAAAGAGCTTCGTAAAGACATAGCTCGAAAACTATTAAAAGAATGTGAACCTTACTCTCTCATTGCGGGAACTCTCTACAGGCTAGGGAAGGATGATATTCTTAGATGTTGTGCCCGTGAGGATGAGTATTTATACATACTGCAAGAAGCCCACATGGGTATAGCCGGAGGACATTTCTCAGGGGAACTAACAGCTAGAAAGGTGTTGCAATCAGGCTATTGGTGGCCTACCTTATTCAAGGATGCATCACTTTTTGCAAAAGGATGTGATGAATGCCAATGTTACAAGATCACACAAAAAAAGGATAGGATGCCCTTACATCCTGTTAAAGTGACTCAACCATTTGAAAATGGGGTTTGGACTTTGTAGGCCCAATTAGTCTAGCAGCTCGTAGCACTCAATCTCGATATATTATCGTTGCCACTGACTATGTGACAAAGTGGGCGGAAGCCAGGGCGACACGTAAGGCCAATGCAAAATCAACTACCAAGTTTCTCTTTGAGAACATTATTATAAGATTTGGCTGTCCCTTTGAGATTGTGAGTGACAATGGTACTCATTTTATAAATGGAGTAATAAAAGAACTCACTACCAACTTTATGATAGCTCACCATAAGTCCACACCTTATTATCCACAAGCAAATGGCCAAAGCTGAGAGCACCAACAAGACCTTAATCTCTATCTTGACCAAAACGGTGGAACCTCATCGCACAGATTGGGATTTAAAGCTTATATTAGCTCTATGGGCTTATCGTACTGCTTACAAAGTTGCCATTAATTGCACACCATTCAAGATGGTGTATGGCCAAGAAGCGGTTATGCCATGGGAGTTTGTCGTTCCTAGTCTTCGAGTAGCTTCTCAAGAAGGTTGGGATGGTAACCCCTTAGTTCAGCGATTATATATCCTTGAAAGGCTAGATGAAGAGAGGCAATTAGCTGTGCAAAATTCACTTGTGGAGAAAGATAGGAGGAAGAAATGGTTTGACCGTCATCTAAAGAACAAAGATATCAATGTTGGTGATAAAGTCCTTATGTATGGAGTGCGTAACGAAAAGAAAAAGTTGAAATATGCGGGGAAAGAACCATATAGAGTATGTGAGATCACCCCACAAGGAACCATTCATGTGGAGACTCTTGATGGAGTTGAAACCATTGGATTCCTCAATGGGAGAAAATTTAAAAGATACTATGATCCTTTAATCCACGAGGAGCTACGTGCCATCCATACAAAAAAGGCAGCCAAGGCACAAATAGAATTGAAGAAGATACAAGCTCAAGCTGAGGCTAAGGAGCGACAACAACGCATAAGATGAAAACGAGAGGCTAACCTTGGAGTCGCACATGCATTCCACATTGAAACCGACGAGGGTTGGCTGGACTTTGACACACCTCTACAATACCCTATTGAGCTAAACAACACCTATGGAAAAGTGCTATATAACACCTTATTGGACATGGGTGCTAAATATAGTCTGCTATCATATGGGGTGTGGTGTTAGTTAGGGAAGCCACCTCTATCTGAGAGTATTATCCAAGTCAAGGGTGTCAACAAGAAAAAACTTTGGTTTCTGGAATCTGGCACACTTCTGTTAGTTATGACAATGGGGTTGTATCTCAAGACATTTTGGTCATGCCTGTTGGAACTATGGAGGGTAATATAAACCTAGGACGCACGTGAATGATAGCGACCAAATGCACTATTGAGTGGGGGACAGGGGGTGTCACAACACAGAAACCAACTCTTAGCCCTGCCACTCAAGCCATAGTCCCTGAGATATTGCCTCTTAAGGAAATAAAACCCAAAACATTGCATGTCCAAGAGGTTGAACCATATGTCCCCATAGCCCAACTCTCTAGAGCTTCAACTGATGTAGCTAAAATAAAGCTTGAGACACACAAGACCCATCCCAATATAACAAAGAAAGCATACAAGTGGGTCCCTATAGCTTCTTTAGCAACCATAGCCAGTGCTAAAAGACAAGAGCCTGGTAAGAGACGTCCCATTCGCCCCAAGAAATGTAAAGAAACGTTGCGTTGGATTCTTAAAAAACTATTGGAAGCCCAACGCTACTATGAAGGAAATGATCAAATCTGGGTGCCAAAATGTAAATTGTGCTCTTACTTGTCACCGGGCCCATGTGAGCTCAATCCTGTGGCTCCAAAACAAATTGGAGATCGCGAAAAGGAAAAAATCACGGAATGCTACACACCTGCTCCAGAGCTAGTTTGAGTACCAAAGAAAGAACAATTTGTTCCACCTAGCTCAGGAACAACAAAATCAAATGAAGCTTCTTGCTCTTTGTGTAGTTCCTATATGGAAATAGAAGCTTCAACACAACCTCCACCTACCATTGTACATATCCATTCAAGTAAGAGCACCTGCCGTTGTAAGTTCACCACCTACAACAATGTTGCAAATAAAATCATGGGAGAGTACCTTACCACCCTTGCAACTAGATGAAACGCATAGAGCGGTCGAAAACTATTGGTTAAAGCCTTCACCTATAACAACTTGGAACAACTGGTTTCAAAGGGCGACGACATCATTCCAAAAGGTATGATCTACCCAAGGAAGGGGGGAGTGTTTGCTGACATCCATCATTCACTTGCTTCCCTCTCAATTCTTTGTGTTTCCTAGTGTGTACAGGAACGTGTTGCTGTGGTTAGGATTTGGACCTTCATGGAATCTTTCTCTCGTTCACATGTCAAATCAAGCACGACCATCAACACAAACAGGTGTTTCTTGTCCATTAACATTGCCTCTTATCTTTTTGCATCCATGTTTGTCTGCTTTAATTGTGATTGGTAGCATAATATTCAGTGCATTTGCTTAGTATCAAACATTAAATTCAATGTAATTTTTTGTCATAATCACTTGTCTAGGTTTAAAAATCAAGCAATCCGACTAAGCTAGTTTGACCAAGCTAGGTGTTAGAGATCTTCTCTTAATACCATGGGGAATGTCTTCCTAATAGTTAATGGTTACTGAGGTTCTTAATCCGATTTAGGCAGCATTGTGTGAAATGTACTAGGGCTTTCTAGTGGGCGTAGTCCCTATTGACCTTTAGCTTAAGTATTATAAAGGGAGTTTACTAGTGTGATGAGCCTGAGGGAGGGTAACAGTGTTATATGACCCCCCAAAGTTACAAAATTAAAATGCTGAAAACGAACAAACAAGAAATCAAAGTGCCACAATGTAAAATCTTAAGCTGGAAGAGAAACCTCAGCTTGATTTGGTACTCCACTCACATGTATTGCCTATGGTTTAGAGCCCTAGAGGTTCCCAGTGTGGGCGCTTTTCCTTGAAAAGCAAAAAACCCAAGGCATACAAAATAAGCACACACATCAAAATTGAATCACTGTGAAAAGACTTTGGGGGGTCAAAGAAAAGGTAATCAATCAAGCCATGATTTCATGAGAAATTCCTTTTATCGTAGCTTAACTACAAGGTCTTCTAGGTATAGCCTCTAGTCAGCCCTCGAACATGAAATACTTGGCTCTCGCGGTTAAAAAACTTAATTGACCAGAGAAAATTAAGAAGCTTACCCATGGTATTAATAGTCGATCTTTAGTGCCTTTCGATCGTTGAATTAGCGACCCCGAACTTGTTTAATTTTTTACCTTGCCAACTGTTTATGCGTTTGATTATATTGCAATCTAATGTTTATTACTGACAAATGGTTTAGACTTATGCTACCAATCAATTTGTCTGCCTAAAACTACATATGCTTTTTAATTGTATATGAGAATACAATTACTGTGCCAATGTTTTTTGATTTTGCAGTGACTGAAGAAGTCTAAGGACATTCATCTCAAATGCTCTTCCACCTCAACGAACGAGCTTCAACTCAATAGCTTCCGAGGACGGAATCTACATCAGGAAGGGGGGCATGTTAACCCTCACGCACATTCCTATCACCTACGATGGACGCTGTATTATTTATTTGGTAGAGTCAGGTACCAGGCTTGTCGGTCCAATAGGAAAAGGGTAAGAGTGATCGCCGATGAGAGGCGCACTCTAACTGGAACATTCAAGGGATTAGTTGGCTAAGCATGGGTGCCAAGTGTAAATGGGTAGCATTTCCAAGATTACACCAAAGGTAATTTTGGGTATGTATACTTATGAGATGATGAAGCTTGTGAAATTGTCGCAAAGGTACAATTTGTGTCAAAACTGCTAACGAAAATGAATGGAAGCTTAAAGATGTTAGGTATGTTCCTTCTCTTCACAAGAATTTGATCTCTACAGGTCACAAAATTGAACGATGAAGGTCACAACATTGCATTCAAAAACAAACGGTGGACAATCTCAAACGAATATTTGGTGGTTGCCAAAGGAGAAAAGTTGGTACATTTTACTTGTGTACTATCATCACACAATCTTCAACTTATGCAATAGCTGTAAAAGTCAACAGTGTGGTGTGGCACTACCGGCTTGGGCATATGAGTGCCAAAGGAATGCAAATCCTTTAAACAAAGAAACTTCTACCAGGTTTGAAAGAAGTGGACTTAGAGTTCTACGAAGGTGGAAAGCCTTTGTGGAGAATGAAGCAGGTACCAAGGTTAAATGGCTCAGATCCGACAATGGAGGCAAATATTGTAGCCAAGCTTTTGAAAGCTTTTGTGCTAGCAATGGCATTCAGAGGCAAAGGACAACCCCAAGGACACCTCAACAAAATGACATTTCTGAAAGGATGAGCAGAACAATCATGGACCGAGCACGAAGCATGCGACTACATGCAGGCCTACCGCTTCAGCTTTGGACAGAAGTAGTAAGTACGTAGGTGTACTTATTTCAAAGTACGTATGTGTACTTATTTCAAAGTACGTATGTGTGCTTAATTCAAAGGTGGAAAGCCTTTGTGGAGAGTGAAGCAGGTACCAAGGTTAGATGCCCCTGATCCGACAATGAAGGTGAATATTGCAGCCAAGCTTTTGAAAGCTTTTGTGCTAGCAATGGCATTCGGAGGCAAAGGCCAACCCCAAGGACACCTCAACAAAATGGCATTTCTGAAAGGATGAGCAGAATAGTCATGGACCGAGCACGAAGCATGCGGCTACATGCAAGCCTACCGCTTGAGCTTTGGGCAGAAGTAGTAAGTACGTATGTGTACTTAATCAACCGATCACCCTCAACATCATTGGACGGGAGAGTTTCAGAAGAGGCATGGACAAGTAAATTGATGAATTATGCATTTCTCAAAGTGTTTGGGTGCAAGGCTTTCATGCACATAGATAGAAGCATAAGGTCAAAGCTACATGCAAAGTCCAAAAAGTGTTTCTTCATTGGCTATGGAGAAGCTGACTTTGGGTATCACCTATGGAATCCTGAAGACGGTAAAATCTTTTGAAGTAGGGATGTAATTTTCAACGAACAAAATATGTACAAAGACTACTTGAAAAGAAAACAAACAAAAGAAACAGGTCATGATGAGTACATGGAGCTTGAGGATGGTGAAGACTCAAGGAGTGCAAATAATGACAACGTACAACAATGTCAACCAAATGAGGAGCCTCAACCTATTCCCCAAAGATCTACAAGGGCAAGTAGACCTCCAAAAAGTTTTGTTCCTTCCTTCAACCATCTCTTGATCTCAGATTTTGGAGAGCCGGAATCATACGAAGAAGCTATGCATCAAGACTCCAAAGAAGAATGGATAGAGAGCATGCAACTGTAGATGGACTCATTACATCGCAACTAAATATGGGATCTGGTTGAGTTGCCTGAAGGTAAGCGGTCATTGCAAAACAAATGGGTGTATAAGCTGAAGGAAGAAGAAGGTGGGAAGAAAAGGTACAAGGCCAAGCTTGTGGTAAAAAGGTTTTCTCAAAATAAAGGTATTGACTTCAATAAAATATTTTTTCGTGTTATAAAAATGAACTCAATTATGCTTGTCTTAAGCGTTGTCGCTGCTCATGTTTTAAATCTTGAGCAAATGGATGTAAATAGGAAATTCCCTCATGGTGACTTAGAGGAGGAAATTTACATGATTCAACCAAAGGGGTATGAAGTAAAAGGTAAGGAGAAAATGGTTTGCAGATTAAAGAAGAGCTTGCATGGTTTAAAGCAAGCATCAAAACAGTCATAGTTGAAGTTTGATCAATGGATGTTGGATCATGGATTCACAAGATGCAATAGATCATTGCGTCTACACAAAGAATTTGTGAGATGGGAAGGTCATCATCCTAATGTTGTATGTTGATGACATGTTGATTGAAAGTGCTAACATGCAGGACAACAAAGACCTAAAAGAGGAGTTGTCTAAATCTTTTTCAATGAAAGATTTGGGTGTTGCAAAGAAGATACTTGGTATGAAGATATCAAGGAAGATGAAGAAGACAATGAAGCTATCTCAGTAGGATCACATCAAGAAGGTACTAGAAAGGTTTGCAATGCAAAATTCAAAAACGGTTTCTACACCTTTGGCTGGTCACTTTAAACTAACCAAGGATACGTGTCCAAAGACACAAGAGGAGATAGCCTATGTGCCTAAAGCTCCATATGTTGTAGCGGTAGATTCTTTTTTGTATGCTATGGTTTGAACAAGGCTAGACATTGCACATGTTGTGGGAGCTGTAAGTAGGTTCATGGACAACCCAGGTAAAGACCATTGGCAAGCCGTGAAGTGGATATTTAGGTATCTAAAAGGGACAACAACAAATTCTTTGTATTTTGGAGGCACTGCTATTTTCTTGCAAGGGTATGTTAATGTAGATATGGCAGGTGACAAAGATACTCAAAGGAACACTACTGGCTATGCCTTCACTGTTGGAGGCACAACAATAAGCTGGGCTTCAAAGCTGTAGAAAGTGGTCTCACTTTCTACCACGGAAGGATAATATCTACCAATGATAGAGACAAGCAAAGAAATTATGTGGCTTCACAGATTCTTAGAAGAGCTTGGATTCAAACAAGACAATTGTGTCTTGTACAGTGATAGCCAAAGCGCTATCCATCTTGCAAAGAACTCAGCCTTTCGTTCAAGGACAAAGCACATTGAGGTGAGATATCACTTCATACACACATTTTTGGAAGAAGGACAACTAAAGCTAGGAAAGGTGCATACAAGTGAAAATCCTACAGAGGTGTTTACAAAGGTGGTCAACAAGGAGAAGTTGAGCTTTTCCTCATCTTCAATTGACATTCAAGGATAAGAAGCTAGGATGGAAAGTAGTCACATGTTTGGTGTGGAGATCAATCTCCAAGTGGGAGATTGTTAAGTATGGAGCCTGATTTACCCCTTGTAATTTCTAGTATAAAAAATGCACATTTATAAGGTCCCCGTTATGAGGAGAAGCCATCGTGCGTGAAGAAAAATCACTTGTCAAAAACCAAAATTTTCATGGCCACTCTCGAGCTTTGCTCAAGACTGGCTTCGCCAGAATATTCCTTTTTGCCAGAATATTATGGCCAGCTGATTGGAAAGTGGTCGAAAAACAGCCGATCGGTTGGTCGGTTGGTCGATAGTCGATAGGCAATGGCCGGTGGACAGAAGTCTTTGGCGGTGGCCAAATTCAATGGCCGGTGGACGATTTCAAATCAAACTTGTCTTCTCACGGGAAGCACACATGGGCGCATTGGAGAGTCCTACTCGGACTTGTCTACACAAGGGCGGCTACACGCGGTTGGCTCTCATGAGAGAGGGCAGTCCTTTTGGCCTATAAAAAGAGGCCTTTTCTACACACAAAACAGATTATGAAGCATTGTGGTGCATTGTAAAGTTGATGTGGGGTGGTGAGAGTGAAGCAAGGTGGGAGATCCAAAAGGGTATAACTCTTTTGTAATACACTTCTTGTTTTGAAGTACTAAAGCCATTGATTGGCTGCTTTTTTGTGGACGTAGCCCTTATTGGGTGAACCAAGTATATCATGTGATCTCTCTCTCTCTCTCTCTCTCTCTCTCTCTCTCTCTCTCTCTCTCTCTCTCTACTCTATAATCTCTCATGTGTGAAAATTATCTCTCTCCATTAAGTAAACTACTTAGTTATCTACTTAGCTACGTCTTTCTTCCTAACAGTTGTTGTGTGACAGGAGGGATGCAGAGTATGCACGGGTTATCTAAAACTATAGGTTCTTTTCACAGTTACTCGGATAGTCTGGTTGATGTTGGATGTGGTTCACAACGAGACTTAAACAATTGTTTGAAGGTTCGCTTGCTTGATGCGACATCAAGGAGGATGATTACCTAGTGGAAGTTGGATCGTGTCCGCTGATGGACTGCTCCATGTGCGCTATCTATTCTGCAAGATCTATGGTAGGGAGCTGATGTGGGTAGAGGTTGTGGTCTCACTTGTTGAAGGACGATGGCCTAATGGTGCGAGGTGTCTTGCAATTGTGCTCTCCCAATTGAATGTGAGGGACAGATGATATCTGGCCGGATACTTGTGTTTTCTATTTTGGTGGATGGCCATGGATGGTCGGTGATGGATATTTGGGCTCCTCCCTTTGTGCGACTGAATCTTTTGAGTTTTTTGGATTTCTTGCAGAGACAAGGGCCTTCTTGGTGGCATCCCTACAAGATTTTTGTGTCAGTTTGTATCTTTTGAGGGTGGCTCCCGGTTAAGTTCGGATTTCCTTGTGTGTTTGTTTGTTTATCTTAAATACAACTACTCACATAATGTGAGTCTGGGAAAGAAAAAGTGAGTAGGTGTGCAAATAGTTTTTTTCTAGCCGCATTAGGGAGAATCAACCGAGATTCCCACTTGATTATTGTGAATGAGAAACGACAAGTTAAGTTTTGCTTTGAGATTCATTTAAAGAAAAGTGAATGTGTAGGTTGGTTTTATGAGTTTGAGGGGGGAAAACAGGTAGGTGCCGCGTGAAGGAGAGATAGAGAGGGAGCAATGCCATGAGTTGGGATCTCCATACAAAGAGAGGGAGATTTTTGTTGTGCCACTGAACAACATGAGGCGGAAGAGATGTTTTTTGTTTGCCTCATCCTCGCGAAGGTGTGTTGCAACCTCTCTACGGATAAGGTGTATGGCATTTTTGTGCAGTGCAAGAAGTAGGAAATGCACATTTTTTTCTCTTTCCCATGTGAGGGTGTATTGCAAGGCTCCCGCTTGAACCTCGTATTTGTGTCTTGATTGAGTATGCGATGTGGGAGGGCATACACAAGCCACACGAGACTTGAGCATAGTATGAGGGAGTTGTAGCGAGATTCAAACATGCAAGATACAAATGGTGGAGATTGAAGAAGAAGCATGGGGATGCAAAGGCAACATGGGAATCGGCTACATGTGCTTTTCCTTACACTAGAAAGATTCCTTTTGGAATAGAATATGACAAATAGATAGCTTTGTTTGAGAATAGATCCATATTGTGAATAAAGTCTTCTTTTTACTCTCTCTCTCTCTCTCTCTCTCTCTCTCTCTCTCTCTCTCTCTCTCTCTCTGTGTGTGTGTGTGTGTGTGTGTCTCTCTCTCTCTCTCTAACCGGTGAAAACAATGGAAAACTTGGATTTCTCCCAATTTCTAGGTTAAAATTTGAAGCTTTTGCAAGTAATTACACTAAAATTTGTGTAAATTTCCCGGTGTTCTTAAAGGCAAGCTCTACTTGGTTTTTTCATTGGGAGCAATTGCCTACACCGTACCACATAGGAGAAGATGTGCCCATGCTGCATAAATATTCGCTCAAATTTTGGTTTGCTCAAAAAATGTTGCTTGATGTATGGTAAGACTCATATATATACACATATATATATATATATATATCTTGGGTTAATGCATTGCCTTTGAAATTGTAATGGTGGTCGAAAGGAAGATGAAGTGTAGTCAGCCAAGGCATTTTGAAGATGAGTTGCGAAGACTGTGGATGATTGCGGCCAAAGTTTTAGTGTGTGTGTCAATGGGCGACGGGCCAAAGAGGTTGAAGGGGGTGAATTGGGTTTAAGGTAGGTGGTTTAATGCTCAGTGGGCGGTTGACCAAGGTTAGCCACACCTTTTACTTAAAAGTATGAACATTGGTATAAGCTTTACATGCAAGCAAATTGGCAGAGGCTGACGACGCTCAGAGTGGGAGGTTGATGGCAGCTTGTGCAAAGCTTTTTGGCCCGCATGCATGAAGGAGGAGATGTTCCCAATGCCAGGGTGACTAGCTTGGTAGCGTTTTTGTTGTAGTTCTTGTGGGTCGATAGTGATGGCTTGTTGTAGGCTAGGGTTGGCCCCCACGACAACCCCTTGTCGGCTTCTCCAATTTGCTTTTCTTGGAGTGCTTTTGGTTTCAGATGCAAAAGGTCGTAGGTTGGACTTGGTGTTGAATTTGGTTTTGCCTGAAAGGGCTTCAAGTTTGCCAATGTTGGACTTTGGAGCTTGTAGTCCGCCACCTCTCCTCAATTCTCCACCTCTTCTTCTTGGTTGGCCACCTCTCTCACCCCACCAATTTCTTCTCTTCTACACTCTTTCAATGGAATCCGATGCATACTCGAAATCACAAAATTCCTTAGAGTTCTTCAAAATAGCCTTCTTCTCGATTCACCTGTAGAACTTCATAGATCCATAACTTTAGTATTTTCTTAAATTAAATGATGCATATATCCGAGTTACGATTGTCGATAGAAAAAATTATTGAATACACACCTAGAGTATGATAGCGCGCGCGCGCACACACACACACACAAGCTTGATAATGAAAGAGTGTGAGAGAAGAGATATAGACTTGATTAGGGAGTACACAACACAACGTAACATACCACAAGAAAAAGGAAAGAAAAATTGAGAGCATCTACACAAGAAAGGCCTAAAGATTGTAGCCCCAAACTCCATGGCACCTCTTGTGGAGTTTGGTATTTAATATCTAATATTACTTATTGGTGCCAAAAATTGGAGGCCCTTCTTTTACACTTAGTCCAATTTAGTTATGAGTGGGGCATATCACTTATTGCATGATCCTCTTGGTGTGAGTTCTCACTATCCTATTTACAAAGTAGCCATAGTGTCTTATTGATACAAGATCTAAAACACTGTGCAAATATAAAATGATCGACAAATTTATTTATTGCCGATGCCTTCTCCTCAACTCCCAAAACTCCATTCTACAAGTCATCAACTCACAACTAGTAACAAATGGAAAGACAACACAATAATTATCCATTACGCTTTAGCTATCCCAATCGTAGTTAACCACATAGAATGGGAGGGTGCCCACTCTTGTAACATGGTGTGCCATTTAATGGTCTTTTTGATCCGTAGAAAATGTACTTGCTTGCTAAACCGGTCTACTATTGTCCATATTCATGTATTCCCATGTATAGACTTGGGCAATTCAAAGATGAAACTCCATGGATATACTTTCCCATGGGGAATCAAGTATAGGCAATGGCGAAAGCAAGCAAGGCTGCTTCCCTCTATCATACTTTTTTGACATAAAATGCATTTGGCAACATAGTCCGGCATGTATGCCTTCATTGTTGGCCAATGAGAATACATTTGTACTCGCTTGAGAGTAGCTTGAATCCCTCTATGTCCCGCATAAGGTGGAGCATGAAATATGTACATAACATTTTCAAATAGATTATGTGTAACGCATAGCCTATTGCCATAGAGAAGATAACTATCTTAGACATCGTATGGTTCCTCTTTCTTCCCTAGTGCAATAGCTAACATTATATCTTTGAAATCTAAATCCATAACGGACTCATCTATCATAGAAAATAGATCATTGTGAGTAGCTATTGATACAACATTCACCCTTGGCCTTTGTAAAAGTGTATTGGCTACTTGGTTGTGCTTACCATCTATGTGAGCAATATGAATTTTAAAGTGTGAGAGAATATTTTCCCACCTCATTTGCTTATCATTCAATTTAGTTTGCATCAAAATGTATTTAAGACTTTGATGGTCTGTGGATAAAACAAATGGAGTTCCTAGGAGATAATGCTTCCAAGCATCTAGGGCATACAAGGTAGCTAAAAGGCCTTTTTCATATAAGCCTAGATTCTTTTCTTGGTCATCCAATCTCCTAATTTTGTATGCTATAGCATTCCCTTCTTGAAGCAAAACAACTCCAAGGAATTGGCCCCCACAATGGACCTGCTGTGAGCGAGAATTTTTATATGAAGCATCTATAGTATGCACACATTCCTATAAAGCTTCTTAATTTATGTAGATTCATTGATATAGGACATTCTTTATTAGCTCCAACTTTGTAGGGTCCATTTGGATCCCTGCTTGAGAGATAATATGACCTAAATACTGAATCTCTTTTAAGAAAACTTCACTTTTCTTTTGATTAATGTAAAGCTTATTATCTCTCAAAACTTGAAATATTATATGAAGATGATGTTTATGTTCCTCAATAGTCTTTGAGTAGATGATAATGTCATCAAAGAAAACCCCCGTGAAGCTTTGATGAGGTCTAAAGAGCCTGTTAGCGGGTACCCGTGATGGACGTCTGTAGCATAGCTTTACGGCACTAACATCATATCAATACTCAGGGAAGCAACTTGGATGGGGCATAGAGACTCTTTGAGGGTGTCAACCTCAAGAAGTTAGCCTTTGGAATGATAATATCTCTAGCACTTGAAAGTCTATCGCTCTTAGATCTGGCAACATGTCTATGTTCAATGTCACCATACTCAGTCATATAACCCATTTCGGCACTTGAACAAATCCCAATTGCTACAAAACTTTGGGAGGAGGTCTAAGACAGTTAGAGGCACTAACCTACCAAGTTCGGTTGCAAACTGCACTGGTGGCACTCTTTAAGCCATAGTAACCCGTGACTGTTATTACCTCGCCCTTCTGTAGTCTAAGTGGAACCTCATCAAATCAATCTATTGGCATATCTTATCCACCTCCTTTTAAGGGACCCATTGGGGTGGGTATTCATAAAATGCAACATAGTCTGGAGTTGGCAACATCCTTGTGGGGGGGCAGTTCTTAGTGATTGCTTAGCGGGCCGCTCCTTACCCTTTTGATGATCCCATTCTCTCCAATCAGAGGAGGCACCAAAATCACAATCCATCACGATCAAGGTCGTGAAAATTGCAATAGAATATACCAAAAAGGTCACCCTAGGGTCTAGGAACACTGTCCTATGGTCAGAATGTCAAAAAACAGTCATTAACGCACTTAAATCAATAGATTTAGCCTACTAACACTAGTCAAAAATCACAACAAAATTGACAATGATTATACTTGAATGAAAGAGCAATGGACAAGGAACACAATGTAAGTTTTGGAATCAAAATTTGATTACTAGAGCTCCAGTTATGAGGGTTACAAGGTGCATGAGAGTAGGAGCTCTCTATTGTATGCTTCAACACTCAAAACTTTGATAATGATAAGGGTCCTTTTCCAACTTTACAAAATGAATTTTATACTTAGGGCTCTCTTGGCAAGTGACCGGCTTTACAAGACTTAGACTCAATTAGACATCTAATAACTTAGCTTTTCAGAGATTGTCCATCTATAATCAAAGATTGTCAAATAATTGGAAGGCTTTCTGGAAAAATAATGAAGGTACATCAAAATTATAGGGCTCATGGATGAAGAGGTTGACTTGAAGGGCACCCAGCTAGCTTGACTGTCAACATTTTTCCCCTTCCTAGTTTTTGCATGTCCTCATGAAAATTGACTTGGAGTGCAATTAGAGAGCCATCACGGTAGCTTTATGTGTCTTTAGCAGGTGTTGGAGTGATCTGGATAAGTCATTCTTTAGTAATCCAATATGTTCTTCTCTAGTGTAGTGTGAGTTGATTGATTTTTTCCACCCTTGCTTGAATCTCCACCTTTGTGGCTAGTTCTATGAATGGGTTATTGCTTAATGTGCTCTAGTAAACGTTATGTCGGGCTGGCAGATTCTTTATCATGGGGTTGAAGATGGATGAATCAAGTTCAAAGAACCCCATCATGAATGCCTCTTCAAATGTTTACATGTAGTGAGAGGGAGAGAACACGACATGGTCATACAACCCCATGGTTATATTTTGGCCGCTTTTCAAACCACTTCTTTTGCCATAGCAGTTGGTTCTCAAGGATGGCCAATGCTTGATCTGCAGTTATAGGGACACCCCTCTAATCCCCTTGGTGATTTGGTTCTAATGTTGGCAACATCTTTCTTTTCCACAAAAGGGTTTCTTGCTTTATTAGTGGAAGCACAATCATCTCATGCCCATGATTCTAGACTACCTCACACGGGGTGATCATCAGAAGTGCCATCAACTCTAGTACCTTAGTTCATATTGCATATATTATTTGTGTGATGTGTCGAACACTTCTGAGATCCATCTTTGAATCTCCTCTTTTGCCTCAGTCATATTTTCTGTGTCGTCAAAGTCATGTAACCCTACCTCTGTAGAAGTGTTGGGTAGATCTATAGGGGGAAGGTCTTTATGCACTTGCTCTGTGGAAATTGCCGATGGTGGGACTTCCACTATTGTTGGTTTAGCCTTCATGGTAGTAATTTGTTGTAGAACAAGGGTGCCAGCTGCTCTACAGTCATGATTTGACGATCATATTTTTCTTGAGCCAGAGCCTCCTTGAGATCTTTGAGCTCCTGCAATGTTGAGGCAGGAGCCGATGAAGTAGAAGTGGGGGATGGGGTGTCTTGCATCGCCAAAAGCTGAGTGAGTATGCTCTTGACTACCCCGTATGACTCCCCTAGCTTGACAATATTTTGGCGTTCTTTATTGAGGTCCTCTTCCAGCCGTTGTTGCTCAACTTGTAACTGAGTGTTTGCCTCGTTGAAGTCTTGAGCTTCTTTAAAGTAATACATTTTAGCCAGAGGAGGGGTGGTTGGTTGGTTTGACAGGGGTGGAATATTATCAGTATGTGTCTCTAAAGGTTCCACACCACCCTACTCTTTGGTTTTTTCCTCTTCCCCCTGGTCCTTTCTTTTCTTTGAGATTGTGAGGAGTCGGTTGATGATTCAAGATCATCGATTCTCTACCTCTTAGAATCCTATTGTGCTCTTTGGGTAGATTTTTGCTTGATCTCCCTTTGAATGCGTTGCCGCATTCAAAGGTGACATGCATTGCCGCATGTCACCGGAAATCTCCAAGTTATCTTTGGCAGTTTTATTCTGTGTGGCTTGATTTGTTCTAATCTCTCTGTCTTTTGATTCTCTAGCGGTTTGTGTTGGTCGCATTCTCCTTTGTCATCAGCACCCGCTCCCAGATTTCTCTTTTCTTCAGCTATTTTTTGACATCTTTCTAACCTCAATTTGAGCTCCAAGAGAGATTTGTTCTAATCTCTCTGTCTTTTGCTTCTCTGGTGGTTTGTGTTGGTCGTCCTCTCCTTTGTCATCAGCATCCACTCCTAGATTTCTCTTTTCTTTAGCTATTTTTTTACGTCTTTCTACCCTTAATTTTTGAGCTTCCTCCATCGTTCTTTGTGTCTAAGAGATGGGGATTTGATCTCTCTTCTTGGGTGACTTTTCCTTGATTCGCACACGTGAGATTTTGTATTTGTCGTCTTTCTTTTCATCTTGTTCTTCATCATCTTTATCTTCATGTGATGTCTGAAATTTTGACAAAGTATCTCTGTTTCTTATCTTGATTTTACCACTTAGATGGATGTCCGACTCCGTCTCCTCACTGTCAAACTTCTTTTTTGGGAACTTTGTTGCGTGGTTTTACTTGGTGCTTGAACTCTAGATGGTCCAGCCACTGTTTTGACCACATGCTTGCATTTGAGCAAGAGATCAATCTAAGACTCAACTTGTGATGGCTGATCTATCATTGATACATGATCTTGATTAGCACGGGTCCATCATTCATGTAGGTCATCTTGTTTTTATCATTGTTCTTAAGGTTTGCTTCAACCAAATTTTCTAGTATGTAAGTGCCCAGATCACAATGAAGCATCCTTCACTTTGAGAGTCCAATGGCCATCACTATTGCAATGTGTAGGTTAGGCTCCATGTATCTTGGTGGCTTTTGGACTTTCAGATGATGTGATATGAGGCACAACGGCAACTCTATCTCTAAGTACACCAAATCTTTATACGTGAACTTGTGCCCTTGTTGCTTGACAAAAGCTTTGTCATTGTTTACCACTTTGGTCTTAAGCAACAATTTGTGGCTGCCTAGTGGTAAATGTAAGGCTTGATTATTCATATTTGCAGTGATCCAAACTTTTATAACTTCACCATCTTTATCTATCAGAGTAGCTTGTATTGAATTGATGACATAAATTCATGAGCTCTTTGGAAGTATGTTCCCCATGGCTGTAGATGGAAAAATGTGTCCATTTGAAGACACCTTGATCCTTCATGAGCTCTTTAAAAGTATGTTCCCCATGGTTGTAGATGGAAAAATGTGTCCATTTGAACACACTTCATGTTGTTGATGCAGAGTCCACAATTCCCTTGGGAAGATTTTGGTATTTACTTTAGTGCCAATTGCTACTTCGAATCTGCCAATGAATATATTTGCTAGAATTTTAGCAAGATCCTCCTTTGATATGTAAGCTTTCTTATTCAATGAGATGTTCACCACTTGGTAAGGTGGGGCTTCCCATTGCTTCTTTGGATGTCTGTGAGGCATAACAATCAAAAGATTAGATCCAGGACTTGGCTAACAAGTTGTCGAGAAAAGTCAAAAAATGCAAACTTTAACCATTAAATTAAAAAATGAGCGTATTAAAAATTGGGCGTAACTTTATATTTTGACCATGGCTTCTTTGGATGTCTGTGAGGCATAACAATCAAAAGATTAGATCCAGGACTTGGCTAACAAGTTGTCGAGAAAAGTCAAAAAATGCAAACTTTAACCATTAAATTAAAAAATGAGCGTAGCTTGATATTTGGGACCAAGTGGTATGGTTTCTGCTTGGACATGTTATAGGGGATCATGGATCACGATCCATGTTGGACAACCCTTTGGGGTAAAACTTTGGAATCTTATTCCTATAGTCTATCCTAACACAATGATGAAGTTATTTTCAAATTTGGACAATTCCTCTCTAGTTTTCCCAGTTTCCCAAGTTATGGCCTGATTTGGTCCAACTTTGCTATATTTGGTTTTGGTTGTCATCTCTGATCTTTGATGGTGATCAATCTGTTTGGCATTTTGACCATAGAAGCTTTGGAGCTAAAGAAGACCCCCAATCCCAGCTGTTTGTTGACTTTCACTGCATTTGGAGTCTATTCGGACCCTCCCAAGCTCTTCTATACTTTGATTCATTTCTTAGGAATTTTTTGGCATTTCTTGAGTTAAAATAATTTCACAACTCCTTTTGATACCAAAACTTTGCCCAAGACCACAATTTTTGCATTTAACACTTTGACAATGCTAGATTTAAAAATAAAAGCACTTGACAGGACCAAACACTAAATTTTTGCCACACCTCATATTCCTTGACTTGTGCACACAGTGTGCAACCATTTTTTGAAAATGATGCTTTAGGGGGACATGGATAGCGATCCATGTTTTGAACCCACTTTTGACCAAACTTTGGGGCTAGCATGTGGACATGATCCCTAAACCAATGGTTCACTTTTTCCTGAGTTTGGGTAAATTTTTTCTATTGTGGGCCAAAATTATCATTTGGAGATTGATATTTCCATTTGGCTTTGTTTTTGGTGATTTCCAAGTCCATTTCACTCCAAATTTCTAGGGCCGTTTCCCAAGGAAAGTTCAAACTGACTGTAACAGAAAACCCCAATTTTGGCCTTGGGGGTTATGGATCGCAATCCATGTTTAGGCATATAATTTTTTTTTATTGCATCAGTTTGTAGGCGCCTTCTCTAGGAGTCTTTGGCGCAACTTATTGTTGCAAACTGAGGTGGAGGGACATGGATCATGCCATGACTCTGGTTAGTAATTGGAGCTTTCCTATGAATGTATAGTTGAATTGGACTTTCTTTTCCGTTTCAAAAGCCCTTTGACAAATCCCGTCTTTGATTTGATTCATTCTTTTTTTTTTTGCACTTGTTGGGTGTTTTTGGAAATTCACAAGTGTTCTAGAGCTGAAGAGGATCGTACCTGAATCTGGTGAAGTGTGGATCTCTTGTGTGTCTGTAGAAGTCAAAACTACTACAAGGTGCTCTAGGTCACCCAAGCTCTCTAGATTTCTC
Source organism: Adiantum capillus-veneris (assembly GCF_014529385.1). Taxonomy (NCBI): domain Eukaryota; kingdom Viridiplantae; phylum Streptophyta; class Polypodiopsida; order Polypodiales; family Pteridaceae; genus Adiantum; species Adiantum capillus-veneris. The sequence continues at coordinate 10,093,542 of NC_140944.1, forward strand.
TTTGAACTGACTGAATGAAAATGAGGTGTATCCTGCCGATTTTGACTATATGTGCCCGGCTTACCCCAAATGCAATGTGCATATTTACCTTATTTACCCACCTTTCTCATGACATAACACTTGCGCCTCAAACCGTTTGTCATTTGGACTCATGGTCGCTACTTGCTCCCTGCTTTGCAATTCTGCTCCGTTTTAAGTTAGCGCAAATTTTGACATGCACCAAATCCTTCCATATTTGACATGCTCAAAGCTCTTGCTTTATAAGTTTGATGTTTGCTTTTAGACTTTGAATCCAAAATGCTTGGCTGTGTTTATTAACTTTTGATCACTATTTATTAGGTTAAAAAGGAAACAAAATTACTCAAAATTATTATTATTTGGCAAAAAACTCTGCCAAAATTATTCCTCACACTTGTATGTACATACTCTCATTCTATCTCTTTCATCGAAATTTGTCGATATGGCTCAATACTTTGCCAAATAAGAGTAAAAATATGCTAAAAGTTTCAAAAAATAAGAATTCTAAGCATCAAGCACACTTTATACACTATACACATTATCTCTCAATATCTTGCAGCCTAATATCCTACAATTTGCTGCTCCACCTACTATAGCCGTTGTTACTCCCCCTTCCCATTCTGAGTCACCCCGGACGAAGGTTTGTGTGACATGCATTGGCAAAAACAACATGTCTAGCCAAAGCCATGTAAGATGGCCCTATCATGCTTAGAGAAGAGATGCATTGGGTAACACAGTGATGTGCAAGATGTGGGTACTGAACTAGCAGTTCAATGGCTTTTTCCGGCAAGGTTTCATCCTTTGTACGTTTGCTGAACAGAAGTCATGGAGATCATGTATCTAGGATTGCACTTTATATTCCACCATAGAGGTAGATCATGTTGCAATTTCTGATGCTAGCAAGGAAGCAACTTGTTTAACTCATCTAGTGGGAGACCTTGGAATTTATTAGACTCTAGTGATGCATTGCGATAGCCAGCTTGCTATTGCATTAGGGAAGAACCCCGTGTTTCATTTCAAGTCAAAACACATAGAGTTCAGGTATCATGTGATTAGGGGACAGACTAGCTAGCAATTACATCAAGATAGTCAAGGTTCATATGGATGACAACCTTGCCGTGTCATGGAGATCATGTCTCTAGGATTGCACTTTGTATTCCACCATAGAGGTAGAGCATGTTGCAATTTTTGATGCTAGCAAGGAAGCTATGTGTTTAACTCATCTAGTCAGAGACCTTGGCATTTATTAGACTCTAGTGCTGCATTGCAATAGTCATACTGCTATCGCGTTACAGAAGAACCCCGTGTTTCACTCCAAGTCAAAACACACAGAGTTCGGGTATCATGTGATTAGGGGAATACTGGCTAGCAATTGCATCAAGATAGTCAAGGTTCATATGGATGACAACCCTGCAATTGAGATGATGGGTGTAGGGTAAAGTCACTAGGATGCTTCACGGTTGTACACGTTGTACATACGTAGGCCACTTGGGCCATGTTGGCCTTCTAGGGGAGGATGTTGGGGTTCAAGCCAACTGGCCGAATGCTCATTACTAACCCATCATTACTAACTCACTTATTCTTTACTTAGATATAGGATACAAAGCATGAGAGGATAATTAACTCTCTGTGTTTAACCCACTCCGTGCTCTCCATCCTCACATAGCATGCTACACCCACACATCTATGCAATGCACTCTTCAGTAATATGCATAGCTCTACATAGTCAATCATCATGTCGCATCATGGGAGTCTTGAGTGTCATGTCACATCATGGGCCTTATTAATTGGGTTGTAGCTTGAATTCCATCCAGACCTACATAAGGAGGTGCACATGATTTGACATAACCTGCTTACATAGATTCTTTGTTATGCACATTCATGAATCGTGCCATAAAAATCCATCCCAAGAAAGTTTCATGGGTCTTGTCATTCTCTAGGTCAGCCATAACATAGTTACACAGTTTCCATCTTGTGCATAGTTTTCAATCATGCTTGTATGCAATAGAGACATCATTGAACCTATGTTGACAAGAGAGTGTAGATCTGAAGCCACATTTTTCTTTTCCAAAATGTATGCTAAGTGAAAGATGAAATTGCAAAAGAAAATTAGCACACTTTGTTTGTTTGTTGGAAAGATTGGTTTGTGTAAGAAAGTCCCAAGAAAGTGCTTGATTCTTTGAGGGTTTTTTTGCAGGATGAAAGTGTTGGGATAAAGGCATTACGCCCCTACCCCAACACTTTGTTTGTTTGTTGGAAATCTTGGTTCGTGTAATAAAGTGCTTGATTCTTTGAGGGTTTGTTTGCATGATGAAAGTGTTGTGGTAAGGGCATTACGATTCTGCCCACGGTTGGGGTGGTCGGTCGCCCACTCATTGTGTGTACATCTTTTTCTTATTCTTCATATACCAAAAGAATAAGGAGGTCCCTCCACTTCTACTTGAGGATTGCTCCACCCACACACACTCTTATCCCTTCCCCTTCCCCGCATGCATGCACACATGCATCTGTGCACTGTACACATTCAAATAGTATCAGAGCCATGGCGTCAGTCGACGGTGGTTCACCCCCTCTTCGCTCGATAAGCTCTTGATGGTGGTAGTGGGAGCTTGACAATTGAGATTTGCATTTATAGATCTGGCCAATTTGATCGATAGCATCGAGAGGAGACGTGTAGAGCTTGGAGATTCTAGTGTGCCCCCCCCCCCCCCCCCCGCCCTTCTTGAAGCTCAAGCTTGAGTTTGGAATCTATCACTACAGGGAATCGAGTAGTAGTGTAGAAACTGGTGAGTATGAAAATTAAAGGGGGTTGGACAATCCCTTTAGGTAGGCATAGAAGGCAAAGGAAAAACAGTTTGTAGATCAGCATACAAAGGTTGAAAATCATTCCAAAATGAGCAGAGAATTGGGAAGGCATTGAAGCCCTAGTGCAAAGCTTGGAGCTTTAGCAAATGAAATCAGACAGCCAGTGTAGGGAATCAAGCAAATCTATAGTGAAAAGAGAAATTTTGGGGGAGGTTGAATCCATGAGAGCAAACATAAACAACCATTGCAGAGTGAGGAATTAAATGGCAAGTGTCACAAAATCTAATATCTACCTATCCCAAATGATTTTCTCATATTGAACTGACCATTTAATGTGGGAAAATGAATGGGAATAAGAGTTACAATATAGATATGTGCTTTTGGACCTATGAGCATGGGACCAAAGGGAGAGAAGGATACATCTCATGAAGGGTCCAAAAGGGAGAGGTCTACCAAAGACAAATGAGCAGGAAATGGAGCTTCAAAGACCTTAGGGTTAGCTTCATTAAAGACCTCCAAAGGTTAGCCTAAATCCTATTGGATGGCCTTTAGGGAGGTTTAATGATAATTTAGATGCATTCAATAATTACTTAAGCTCTCTCTTTCTCTCAAAGGGAAAAAAAAGGAAATTTTTCCAAATGCTACCTCTATTGCTTGATTTTACTATAGCTTGTGATTGGCCAGCCTTGGCATGATCCAACAGGATGCAAGCTAGTGCTAGGAGAGAGAGGGTTCAACCAAGGCATCACAATAACAGTCACATAATCTCTCATGTGTTGAGCAAGAACTCCATCTCCTTATCCAAGCTTGAGAAGTAGAGAGCCTACACCAACACCTCTTGGCTATGGAATGCAAATCCACAAGAGTCAAGCTTCAATGGCATGCTCATCTTCTCTACCATCTATATTACTATGCTAAGCTAAGCACCAAGAGTAATCTATGGTGAGTAAAGTACTTCTTTCTTGTATGCTACTTCTTCTTCCTTTTCCCTTCCCTCACTCAGTGCTAGCTCTCTCCAGAGACCTTTGAAGGTGTTTGAGGACTTGGGATTGAGAGCGGGGACAAGTTAGTGCTTTTGCAAGTTAGTTATGGGCATAATATTGGTGCATGAATTTTACCATCTTCATGGCATCAACAAGGTCTCAAGGAACACAAAGTATGTATTGTACCAAGTCTCTATTCAAGGGAGAATCTTTAATACAAAAGCCTTTTGGAGGGGGGACTGGCTCCAAGTAAATCCGGTCCTCAACTATTGTGAATTTCTCTAATTCTCTCTCTCTTTTGCAAACTATTTTTCATGCCAAGCTTACTAGGTATAATGTTCATTTTTCTACCTTTAATCAAGTACTCTCCTTATGCTCTTTAAAAATTCTCTTAAGGAAACGCTCACTATTGTTACTTTAATTCTTCTACAATCAACGTTATAGCCATATTCCGTTACATTGGTATCAGAGCTATTGGTTTCTCTTTTCTTGCCATTAAGAAGAGAGGTCCTTAAGTTTTCCATGAAAGGTTGGAATTTTTTATTGCAAGAGGTTAAGTGGAACATGGATTTATTATCCCCGTTGGAATGAACTAAGTTTGCGGTACACCGTGGGAAACTATAGACTTAATGATGGAGCCTTTTGGGGCTTGCCTTTGGCTTAACCATTACTGAGCTACTAGCAAGCTCAACAAGAACCATAATCAATCAAGAATTTTTACCCTCTCCACTACTCTTTGGAATCAATTGTCTCTAAACCATGGGTGTGGCTGCTTGAGAGCTAATTTTCAAAAGTTAGGAAGAGTAGCAACTAAAGTTTTGAAGCTGCAAAAGCACAAAGTAGAATATAAATAAATAGTTACCATGGCTGACAATAATTAAGAGAATAGAATGAATATTGACAACTTTGATATTGCACATGAAGATGCTACTAATGATGCCCCCGTGTTTGTGAACTATCTTGTCACTAGGTTGCAACAAGCTATGGGCAACTCTGCTTTACAAGCCAAAGTTAACCAAAAACTTCGCACCCATGGGATTCTCCAAACTCCCCAAGAAGAAAAAGATTTAAGGAGGCCTCTTGTTGAGAATCCCAAAAGAAGACTTGCTCTGGTGAGAGAAGAGGACAAATCCTATGAGAGAGAAAGAAGTGAATCTCCAAGTTTTTCAAAATATGTGGCTCCGCAAAGACGACGGTCTCAACGATCCCCAACTCCTCCCAAGAGGAAAAGATAGTCATATAGTCCTCCTCGTCATTTTGAGAAGGAAGAGAGGAATCAAAAGAAGAAAAAGGCAAGAAAGAGGTCACCCTCTTCTCCATCTTCATCATCTTCCTCCTCTTCCAATGAAAGCAACGGGTTTTCTCCTAGAGAGTACAAGAGGAGAGGATATCACAAATCCCATGCTGCTTGGAAACGGTCCTACAAGATAATAAGTTCAAGAGGGAGGAAATAATATCTCTTTTCTCACCTATGATGGCACTTTGGTGCTACTGACACAGTTTTGGCCTTCATCCTACAATTTGATGCGGAGATTTGGAAATGAGGGCTTCACGGAGTTCTCCAAGCTATGTCCTGTAGCTATGTATTTTCAGAAATCTACCCGACAATGGTGGCTAGTCTACAAGGTAATGGCAAAGTTCCAAAGACAAGGAAAACTCTATGAGTTTCCATAATGAATCAGTTTCTTGCAAGTGATTCCAAAGACAAAGTGCTTACCGAATGGCGTAGTTTGAAGCTATCTCTGAATGAGTCTATCCACAAGTATGTGGACAAGTTTTGGGATTTACATCCCAAATCTCTAGTCTACCAAAAGATAGACTTCACCAAACAAAAGCAACAATATTGTGTGGGACTACTTGAAGATATATCCGAGTATGTCAACTCTCAAAATCCTAGGACCATCATTGAAGTGATTCACTATACTATGGTTGCTTCGCAAATCAATTTCCAACAAGGGGCTAAAAGGAATTTTGAGTCTATGAAAACTAGAGACCGAAATGAACCTAGAGGGAAGAACAATGCTCAAAACTCTTCCCAAGGCAATTCTGGCAACAACAACAAGACCAAGGAGAAAGGAGTCTACAAAGGTAACAATAAACTCTCTCCTGAAGAGTTACAGGCTTTTTGCAAAGACCATAAATGCTTCAAGTGTGGGGAGCAAGCACATGGCTATCATTCTTGCCCCAAAAGAAATTCATGCAATGAGACTCCTAGAGCTTCCACGGTCGAAGCTCCAAAAGAGGATACTCGTTGCAAAGGATCGTCCCTTTCCAATGCTTGGGGGAAGGTGAATGACCATGATGCCTTTATCCTTTTTTGAATTTGGCTCTACTCACAACTTCATATTGAAACGAACTTGGCCACTAAGCTAAGCATACAAGCTTTCAAGATGAAAGATATTGTGACTGTTGATGGGGCTTTCAAGGGACAAAATACCTTCGTTACTCCCTTGATTGGGAAATTGAGGCTTTATGTACAATGCTACATCAACACAAAGAGGACTTTTTCATCTTCCATCTCCAGCATGAGGATATTATCCTAGGGGCACCATGGTTCAACCGCATGGTTGCCAATATAAAATTCCCTGAAAGGAGAACTTATTTCACCTACAAGGAAAAGAACATATACATAGATGCTAATGAGTCCGGTTGTACTATACCCGTTGTAAATTCACCTGCTTTTGATAAGTCAATGAATTTTTGCGTACATGATTTTTGTTCAAGAGTCCATAATGATCCTAATGTTTTATCCAATGGAAATGGTAGGAATCACGAGGAAATTACAGTTGTCTAATTTCCTAAATAGATTCCAAGATTATCGATGACATCCCTGGAGAGTTACCTTCAAAATGAGGGGATGATAACCATAAAATAGAGCTTCTACCTGGGAGCTCACCGCCTAATAGGCCTCATTATAGAGTTTCTCAAGCTCAACAAGAGAAGATAATGAGGCAAGTACATGAACTGGTAGATAAGGGGATGGTGAGGCCTAGTTCCTCTACCTTTTCTTCACCAGTCCTTTTAGTGCAAAATAAAGACGGCACTTACCGTATGTGTGTTGACTATAGAGCACTAAATCGGATCACTATCAAAAAAATATTTCTTGTGCTACGGGTAGAAGATTTGTTTGTTAAGCTACAAGGCTCTACCTACTTCATTAGGATTGACCTTAAAAGTGGCTACCATCAAATAAGGATAGTCAATGAAGATATTTTAAAGACCGCATTTTGTACAACATTTGGTCTTTATGAGCATCTTGTCATGCATTTTGGCTTGACAAATGCTATGGCCACATTCAACTGCTTAATGGAGAAACAATTTAGGCACTATCACAAGTTCACTGGAGTATTCTTTGATAATATCATCTACTCCAATTCTCTTGAGGAGCATAAGCAACATCTCCGAGTAAATTTTCAAGCTTTGAGGGAGGATATACTCTCCCATTTTCAAGTATATCCATGGAATACAAGAATATGGACAATAGCCAGCAAGTTTAGCAACTAAGCACATTTTATACCTATCAAAAAGACTATTAAGGCACATCAAATAGCAACCCTCCTTATATCCTAAATTTTTAAACACCATGGCTTGCCAACATCCATAGTGTTAGACAGAGATCCTAGAATGACAATTAATTTTTGGAAAGGTCTCTTTGAAAATGTGGGAACAAGGTTAAATTTCTCTTTGGCCTATCATCGGGGAGAGCACATCGGCTCTCCTCCAGTAGCTTCGATCATCGATAGAATTTGGCAACCTTGACATATAGGTGGAGAGAGGGAGTGGATCAACCCTCGTCTTAGTTCTAGCATCGGCAAGCACACTCTCTATGACTTTCAATTTTTGGGTGCTCTTCCTGGCATTGATTTGGCTAGCGACACATCGGCTACCCTCCCTCCTGCATAGCCCTATTCTAGAGCAATTTTTCTCCAACTGACACTTATCGGTATCACGGCATCTCGACCTCGACACAATAGGAGATAGAGATAGAGATAGAGATAGAGATAGAGAGAGAGAGAGAGAGAGAGAGAGAGAGAGAGAGAGAGAGAGAGAGAGAGAGAGAGAGAGAGCATGGCATCGGCTCTCCTTTAGCTAGCTGTATTTGAAGCAAATCAGCTCCAACAAAGTCTCCTTGGTGATGATTTTTTCCCTACTTTGGTGACACACACCCAACACATACACCTTTGACGAACCATTTTGGAGTGTATTTCCTAGGAGCAAGTTCAGGTCTAAAATGGTGTTAATGACCACAAGTGGCTCATTGTTTTATGTGTCTGATTTTGATCCATGAGTTTTTTGATCGACAAGGTAGTGTGCCGAATTCCAATGCAGATCATGCGGCACTGGTATTGTGCTCATGTAGACTATGTGGATCACTGGAGAGAGTATTTTTTGCATGGTTTTGTGCATTTCATGGATACACCAATCACTAGAGCTGATATAGTTGCATGTAGATTGAGTGAGTGAGCCAGTGGGTGTAGTTTGAGAGAGTATCTCACCTATTTTCTTGTACATACTAGTAGTTTAGCTAGTGGGACCCACTCATCAATGCATCATCTTTAAGTGGGAGGTTTTTGGGGTAACGGCGTCATGTTTATGCCCATGGGCAGGCGGTTGACTGGCTACCCACTATGTGTACATCTTTGCCTTATTCTTCATATGCCAAAATAATAAGAAGCTCCCTCCACGTTTCCTTGAGTCTTGCTCCACCTACACACTCTCTTGTCTTTTTCCCTTCCTCGCACGCACCTATGCACACATCCATGCATCGCGCACTTTCAAAAAGGTGTCCCTAGCAAGTTGTGCTTCCATGAATCTAATGCATGAATAACTACAAGTTTTTCTTTTTTGTATACCCCAAGTAATTTCTCTTGTGGGTTTAATTGGTGACTTTTCATTAGCGATGGTATGTCTGTCTTGGGAAAGAACTACCTCAATGTTATCGCCACATGCATTGCAACGGACCTCAAAAGTCTTAGTATCAACTAGTAAAACCAAAAGTGGTTTTTCCATAATATTTTCTTTGAGGTCATTAAAGGAACAATTATCTCTAGTATTTTGTTAATATTTAATCTTCTACTTAGTTAAATCATGGAGTGGACCAACTACTATATATAGTTTCTCTGAAATCATCTATAGGAGGAACCAATACCTATAACGCTTCATAGTTCATGTAATTTCTTTGGTTGTGGCCGCTCATTTTTCACTGTAAGTTTGTTAGGACCCATAGGACTCATTCTTTAGAGATTATATGACCCAAGTATTATATCTCATTGACAAAGAATTCACTTTTTTTTGTCTATTTACATAGAGCTTCTTAGACAACTTGGTGATGATGAGGGAGATCTTCTACTCCTTCACTGTAAGAAACCTCTTCCAATTCTCCCACTCTTACAAGAAAAATCATCAGTTGAGGGAGATCTTCACCTCTTTGTGGTGCGGCTAGGAGAGCAATTATAATTTTGTTCTTGAGAAGGTGGTTCCTATCATTTGACAAGCCTCTCAACATGCTCAATCCCTTGTGGAGAGCCTTGCTCTTGAGGAGTATTAATCTTGAAGCATAGACACTTTCTCATTGTACTCTTCAAGTATAAGAGGATGTGTGTCACTACTATCCAATGTTTCTTTCTAGGATTATCCATATAGCGACCAATTACTCCCATTGCAAATGTAATATATGGCCTCATAGTAGCTACCATATCATACATAAGACTACCTATAACTAAGAAATTTGGGACATTCCATTTTTGCTCTTTCAGCATTTGACTTGAGAGAATCTTCCTTTCTATGGGGTACTCACTACCTTCCCTCTTGAATATTGAAATTCTGCAAGACCTTGTGGATATAAGATTCCTAAGACAACTCAAGAATTCACTTTCTCATGTTCCTCTTGATATGAATACTAAGAAAATGATTTTCTTTGCCCAAATCTTTTATATCAAAGTTTTTGCTCAACATTTTCTTCAACTTGGCATTCTCCTCAATGGGCTTTCTTGCAATGAACATGTCATCTACTTTAAAATGAAAATGACCAAAGAACCATCAAGGAATTTTTGTATATATAAGCAGTGATCCTCTTGATTCCTTTTAAATCTGTGTGACAACATAAAAGCATCAAACTTTCAATACCATTGCTTTGCACCGTATTTTAAGCCATAAAGTGCGTTCTTGAGTTTGCATACAAGCTCCTCCTAGCTAAATTGTTCAAAACTTTCAAGTTGATACATGTAAACATCCTCTCTTAGATCCCCATTAAGAAAATCTATCCTCACATCCATTTGGAAAAGCTCCATGTCCTCGATGGCTTCTAGGCCAAGCACTATACATAGTGTAGTCATCTTGACATGGGTGAGAAGATTTTTTCAAAATCAACTCCCTTTTCCTGCTTGAATCCCTTTGCATCCAATCTAGCCTTGTACTTATGCTTGAAATCATTAGATTTAAACTTCTTCTTATAAACCGGTTTGCGAGGTAAGGCCTACATGCCTTCTAGAAATTCAACCAAGTCCCATGTCTCACTGTTGACAATCGAGTTATACTCTCATTACATGGCCTTCCACCACTTAACCTTATGATCCATTTGCATGGCTTCTTTATAACAAGATGACTCACAATAGCGTTTCAGCATGACATAGTCAACCAACCCTCGCTAAAACCGCTAAAGCTGATGTGAGGATCTAGTAGATTGTATCCAAGCTGGCTACTACTCTTTGCCTTATAAATTGGAGCACTATCAATGGAAGATACATCACTAGTTTCTTGAGTTTTCATTAATTCTGAGGCAATGTCCTCGAATGTGACTTTTCTATACTCAACCTCTTTGCTAGGATTTTTATGCATCTTTAGCTCATTGAAGATAATGTAAAAACTGCAAATAACTTTATGAGATTTTGGGTGCCAAAAAAGTATCCCACATCTTTATCATCACCAATAACCGATTAAAATGTGCTTGTGTGACTCTGGATCTAGCTTTTTCCAAAGTCCTTTGAACACGTGTGCATATGCTTTGCATCCAACGACACACAAATGATAATAATGTGGATTCTTTCTAGATCACATCTCCTCTGGAATCTAGTAATTCAATGGCGTACTAGGTGACTCCTTTTAATAATATGTACTTCTATCAGTACTACCTTTGTTCAAAACCTTAAGTCCAATTTTCCATTGAAAGCATGGCTATGACTCGCTCTTAAATTGTTCAAGATGATCCTTTCTACCACTCCATTTTGATTAGTTGTGTAAGGTGCAGTAAGCCACCTCTCTTGTTACAAAAGTTCTCAAACTCTTTGAAGACATACTCTCCACCATTATCAGTCCTCGAGCTTTTGATCTTCTTGCCAAACTAATTCTCTACCAATGTTAATAACTTTTAAAAAGTAGAGAAGGTGTGATGCTTATGATGCAAAGGATAAACCCATACCTTCCTAGTGGAATCGTGTATGAAAGTCACAAAGTAGCTACCTCCCCCTAGAGACTTGGTTGGCTAGCATAGGATCACAAATGTTGCTACAGTAATCTCGAGTGACTACCAACACTTCTTATTCAATGAAGATGAGGCGTTCCTAGTTTTTTTACCATATATACAATGCTCACACATAGACAAATCAAAATAACTCAACACATGTAAGTGATCAAAACAAGCTGGTGTTCTCAATAGGCGGTAACTAGCCTATGAATATACAATCCTCTTTTACACACAAAACAAACATAGAGTAAAGAGTTACATGCTTTTGATCCCTAAAAATCACAAGATTTCCCTTCCTGATCGACCATGAAACACTCCCAAAGGTGGTTGTGTAGCCCATGTTGAAATCCATGGATTTGCGATAGGCATGATGGAAATCTTCCTGCAAAGATGGGGATAATTCTCTCTCTTTTTTTTCTCCCTCTTTCCATTTAAATACCTCTTTAATTGAATTTTTTAAAGATCACTTATTTCAACCTACACCTTAAAGTTTTCCCTAGGTCCAAGACTTTAACTAACACACGCTCTGATACCACTTGTGAGGTCCCCAATCCACTGACACCAAAGTGGGATTGGGCCCTTGAAAGGTCTCTAGGACTAATAAAAAGTCAGAGTCTCTAACTTAGGAAAAATCCAAGGTATAGACCTTTACCATTGACAATGGCTTGGGTCTATAGCCCTAGACGAAGACCTAGTCATGTCTCGCAGCGAAAACGAGACAACCTTTTAAAAGTACAAAACTATTTCGGCCCTATAACTTCCACAATTTTGGCTAAGGTATCCTCAACCAACGTTTTTTTCCCCCTAACATATGTGAGGGCATAGTCGCTAGTGGATTCCTCTTCCAAGTGGAGAAGTTTTCTAAACGTTTTTAGTGCACGAAAATGGATAGTGACCCGACTAATCAGGTCCACCCGTCCATGATTGACAACCTTAGTCAATCCCCACTTACCACCCCGCACTCACACATGATTCTTTTGTTTTCTACTTACTATCACATTGTTTAACAATTAAAATAATGGTTTATTTTAACTTTCTGTCACAGTGATTCCTTCAATTAAGTATTAAAGACAGCATAGAAAAGCATTCTTTTAGCAAACAGACATCTTTAAACTTAAGACACGGTACCGTCAATCAAAAATATTGACCATAGTAACCATGACCAATACTCTTCTTATCTCAAGACTGTTGGGTTTCAAGCCCAGGTTGTGGTCGTCTAGCTCATGGGAACCACCTTTTATACCATGTAGTTATATACTCTAGTTTGAAGTGGACTATTGCATGGAAGGTCCACATTTATATGTAAGAAGTTCATAGTAATACAAAGTATAGCGTTATTTTTCTTCTGAGTATCGATTCTCTCTCTCTCTCTCTCTCTCTCTCTCTCTCTCTCTCTCTCTCTCTCTCTCTCTCTCTCTCTCTCTCTCTCTCTCTCTCTCATTCTCTGCATCCCCCACGCCATGTCTGCAAGACAACATCCAACTTAGCTCCATAGCCTCCCAACACTTGGTATCAGAGCCCTACCCAATCGACTTGACTCAGCCTCGCAAGAACTGCTAGACTATGGCTTTGTGGACCTGCTCGGATTCAGTTGAAGCTGCTACTATCAACAGGTGCGCCATGGCCTAAGCTACACTTTTCAACACTGTAGGAACCTCCAACTCGGCCTCTACAGTCTCTGTAGAAAAAAAATGCCATCAGTGCAGTCGATAAGTAAAGGAGAGCTTGCTATATTTGTTTTTTTTGGGTTTGCCTTTCCACACATAAGGTTTGAATTTTTACAGTTGGCCACCCAAGCTCTTGTCCACCCTCTCCAATTAAGACTTGCCTCAGACATTAGATGTTTTGTGAGCTTCCATGGACTACGTCTCTTTGCATGTTTAATTTGGACTTGCAATTTTTGGGAGCGGTACGGCTTCCATATTTTGCAGAATTTTCAGCCTGCAAAATTTTCCAAAAATTCAAATCGTTATCGGATCATGATTCCAATTTTGATAAATTCAATGGGACTGGTTTCCACACTTGGCAGTTCAAGGTAGAAGGCTATCTGATGCGGAAAAATATGTGGAACATCGTCAAGCCTCTGTCAACTGATGAAGATGGCACATCGGCTGCATTTACCATAGCGTTATCTGCGGTGCAACAACGTAAGGATGAGCAGGCATTAGGTATTATTCTGACATCTCTCAAAGTTGATTTTATTCATTATCTGGATGATATGCAATCTGGAAATGGTGCTTGGATGGAACTAGAGAAAGTGTTTGGTCATAAAGCCAAATACTCCAATGTGAGCCTTAAAATGGAGTTGTATTCTCTTTCAATGCGTGAAGATGAAAGTATTGCGGCTTTAGCTAACAGACTAAAAAACATCCACATTGAGCTAATTTATGTTGAAGCTCCTGTCCTAGATGAAGATCTTATAGCCGTTTTTTTAATAGCCTACCTGCAAAATTTCGTCAAATTGTCACTAGTTTAAAGGAGAAGGATCCTCTGCCTTCTTTGGATGGTATTGTTAATTCATTGCAGGAAGAAGAGAAACGAATACCATGAATTAGCTCTTTTGTACCGACTGCATATGTAGCTCGTGGTTGCACTTCAACCAGGTCTGCAACTTCAACTAGGCCTACTACTAGCACTAGACCTTGTGCGATATGTGGACGCGCAGCAATCATCAAACCAAGGATTGTTTCAACAAAAATCCTTGCACCCACTGTGGAAAGACTAATCATCCTTCGGAAAAATGCTTTAAGAATAATAAGCAACAGATCAATGTGGTTGAAGGTGATGAAGATGGTGAAGCACCTATGCTTCTCGTAGAAAGTGATGTCATGTAGTTTTTTTTAGTTTGTCTTTATATTTCCTTTATGTCAATCTTTTGTCAATAATTGTACTACCATTAAAAAAAGAAAAATGGTAAGACCGCCCTTTTTGTTGTTTGGTTCAGTTCTGGTATGTCTCACTCTAATAGTTGTTTGAGGGAAGTACACACACACACACACACACACACACACACACCTATGCTATAGTCAAGGGGGGGGCTTCTACTCATGGTTTCAGGTGATTGGACTCTCCCGTGGTCTATATCAAGTCCATAGTCAGTGGTTTGGGCTTGAGGGGGGGATTGTTGGGTTTTAAGCCCAGGTTGTGGTCATCTAGCTCGTGGGAACCACCTTTTATACCATGCAATTATACACTCTAGTTTAAAGTGGACTGTTGCATGGAAGGTCCAAATTTATAATGTAAGAAGTTCATAATAATACAAAGCATAGCGTTATTTTTATTTTGAGTATCAATATTCTCTCTCTCTCTCTCTCTCTCTCTCTCTCTCTCTCTCTCTCTCTCTCTCTCTCTCTCTCTCTCTCTCTCTCTCTCTCTCTCTCTCTCTCTCTCCCCCATCCCGCTCGTTCTCTGCATCCCCCACGCCATGCCTGCAAGACAGCATCCACCTTAGCTCCTTAGCTTCCCAACAAAGACCACCGAAGGGTGAAAAATGACACCCATTCCTTGTTCACAATCCGGGGTGGATAAAGCCCTACCCAAGGTTCGGGGTGCCCATACACCAAAACAGTTGCCCATATAACTAAGCGGCTCCCCTAGGATAAAAACGGTATCCTAACTTATGTAGAAACATCAAGACATGACACGGAGTAGAAAATCATTGTTCATGGGGGTAACCGACTTATCCGTGGCTAGAAAGCCATCATTATCATCAATTTATACCAAGGAGTCGGAGGTGTCTTGAGACAAGTTGTCATAAGGATGATCAATCATACCTTTCCTAATTCAACTAGCCTTAATCCAAACAATTCTTTCCTACTTTAGAAACAATTTCACGTTGGTTTCTTGGAAGACACCTTCCATTTTTAAGCCAGTTTCACCTTTCCTAATTCCTTACTCCTCTTTTTTGTATGCAATTTTAATACTTAAGAAAAAAATTGAATTATTTAAACTTAATTATAACGAAGACCCACCTAGGACTGATCTGGCATTTATTGTAGTACTGGGGCCTGTACACTCTCATCAGTAGGCCTACTACTACGCCCGGCTTCGTCGTCGTATGACGCTCTAGATTTTTTGGAGCTCTGCCCTCATCATCAGATACAGGATTGGCTCGGGTCCTTTTAGGTGCCATAACTTCTTATCCTTATAAAAAGGACGTCTATAATTAGGTAAATTATCCAAAAGCTAAACTTAAGCTTTATATTCAATTTTAACCCAATCTAGGTTAAATTTGTAGTCTTAATTGATAAATTCTTGACCTAGTAATTTTGTATTTGCCTATATAGGTATGATAACTTTTTCATAGCTTCCCTAAGGGTTTTCTAAGCTCTCCAAATTTTCTTAGAATTTTTTATATCTTCTTCCTAATTTTCTCATCAAATTTTAAGCTTGAAATTTGCTTATTTTGAGCTTAATATTTATTCTATTTATTTTCTCGTAAATATTTCATTTCCTCAACTTTGTATCATTGGTTTACACTTATTGTAATTTTTTTAGAAACTTTTGACAGCAAAGTTTATTTATTTTAATTAATCTTTTGCTAAAAATAGGACTTTTGGTCAATTATAATTTTCTAAATTGACTAATTAACTATGGTATAACTATCACAAGCAGATAATGATATTTGTGACCTCTAGTAATTATCTTTTAATGTTCCAACTCAATTATCTTATTTCCATCTTTAATTTTTAGCTAGAATTAGTATAGTTTGACTTAGATAAATAGCTATATTAAGTTTCTAACCTTAAGATAATTATGATGGCTTTATTATCATTAGCATCTAATTATCTAACATGATTTGCTAATTTCCCCCTTTAATTTTTAGCTAAAATTAGTATAATTTGACTTAGACAAATATCTATATTAATTTTTTAATCTTAAAATAATTATCATAGATTTTTTATCATGTACTCTAGCTTTGAAAAATAGCATATAATCATTTAACATGGTTTACTAATTTTTCCCTTTAAGTTTTAGCTAGAATTAGTATAATTTAACTTAGATAAATATCTATATTAATTTTCTAGCCTTAAGATAATTATCACGGCTTCTTTATCATGTAATATAACTATAATAAATAGCATGCAATTATGTAGCATGATTAAATAATTTTCAGCTAGAATTAGTATAATTTGACTTAGATTTTTAAAAAATTAATTTCCTAACCTTAAGATAGTTATCACAGCTTCTTTATTATGTAATCTAACTCTTATAAATAGTGTGTAGTCATATAACATGATTTACTAATCTCCCCCTTTAATTTTCAGCTAGAATTAGTATAATTTGACTTAGATAAATATCTATACTAATTTTCTAACCTTAAGATCATAATTATCACAACTTGTTTATGTTGTTTTTCATCTTTGGTAATTACTATGTAAGTATATAAACTAATTAGCTGATTTTCCTTCTCAATTTATAGTAAAAATCAGATAATATTAGCTAAGGTAATTAGCTAAATTGATTATCTATACTTCAAATAATTATCCCAACTTTCTAATGCTATTCTCCATCTCTAGTAATTATTGTATAATTATCTAAGGGATTTAGCTAATTTTCCCCTTCAATTTATGCTAAAAAAATAGACAATTTTAACCTAATTAATTAGTTAAACTATTTTTTTGTGCATGGCCTAATTATATCAACTTTTAAATAGTGATTTCTAGCTTTGATAATTATTGTATAATTATCTAAGTGGTTTATCTAATTTCCCTTTTGAATTTATGCTTAAAAATAGATAATTTTAACCTAAATAATTAGCTAAAATGATTTTCTCTGCATGGACTAATTATCTTGGCTTTATAACAAGGTTTTTTAGATCTAATAATTATTGTGTAATTATTTAAGTGTGCTAACTAATTTTCCCATCATTTTATTATTAAAAATAGTTAATTTTTGTATAATTAATTAGATGCATTACTCAAAAAATTAAGATCTAATCTCATTGGTCTCTAAATAGCATAACCAAGCTTTGAAAATTATATTATAATTATTTAGGCTTAAAAACTATTTTTCTTAATAAATCAACCTAAAATTAATCATTTTTAGCTTGATATGCAGTGATTACATTATTGATCAAGCTTAAGAAATTAGTGATCAACAGCCTAATGATAATTTAGAGAGTAGTTAATAATATAGAATGCTTAATCTCCTTAATTAATAGTAGTTAATAATAGGGAATGCTTAATCTCTTTAATTAATAGTTTAATTAAAAAATTAGTCAAAACTTAAGCTATTTTCTTCGTTAATTGAAATGAAACTAATTATCTCAATTAATTACAAAGTGTTTTTGCTCTCTAAGTAATCTCTGTGAGGTATTCTCTTATTCGCAAGAGAATTCTGCCAGGACTCCAAGTCTGTGAAATTGTGAAGCAAAAGGGTCCTATTTATAGGTTTTTGGCACTCCTAAGCTCTAATAGGCTGAAAATGGCAGTTTCTTGCAGCTCAAGCAATCCCCAGGCTCAAGATGGCACCTCCTGCTGCTAATTGAGTCCCTGCCAAGTTAGCGATGACCCCTTCCAACACCTGCTAGCTTTAAAAATCAAATCTGCTAATTTTTTACCTATTCTTTTGCTTAATCGGTAAATATCTGTAAAATGTATGGGAGGCCTTAGTTAAAGTCTATGCTTAAATTATTACTACAACCATCCAATTTTTCTTAGCAATTTAATTTACATTGAATCTTCCGAAAGGACTAGCGGGGTCAGTTTTTGTCCAAATTTAATTTTGCAAATTTCTAGCCCCGAGTTTGTTGTGCTTAAGATTCCAAAAATACAAATTTTAACCACTTTGGAGATATATAGTGCTTTTACCTGATTGTATGACCAATGCTTTCTCCTAAAACTTTTTCATTCATTCTCGGCAGCTAGAAAGGTGGATACCTTACATGATCAAAGCTAGTATCTTGTGCAATAAGAGCATCTAGACTAAGCTATGCTATAAAGACTCGAACATCTAAGAAAACTTGGACCTCAAGCACATTTTCAATCTTAGGAGACTCTAGCACATTGATCTCCTCAATCTTAGGTTTGTTGTTGTTGTCATTGTCAAACGTCTTGCTATCTTGAGACTTTTTCTTGTCTCTTTTCCATGCATGATAATCTTTCCTTAAATGTATTTTCTTATGGCAATGATAGCACTCAACATTGCATATGGAACCTTTGGATTTTCTACAAGAATTATCGTGATTCTTACTTTTGGCATAGTTTTAAGTGTGACCTCTTTGACCTTTTCCAGTGGTGATATAACCATCACCTTGCTTTGCAAGCTCCATAGACTTTTTGCGTATCTCTTCACTAAGTAGGTGGAAACTACAACATCATAAGTCAATTCTCCCACAGGCATAGAGTTGCTAATGCTATGCAAATTATATCCCATAAAGAGGGTTAGGAGCACAACAAGAAGATAGACCATACTTTGTTGTCAAAATCAAGTCTGTGCGATGTCAATTGATGGAAAATTACATTGAACATATTCAAGTGCTCAGAAGTTGTGTCAACTTCTTTCATACTAAGTTCAAAGACTTCTTCATTAAGTACACCTTGATACTTGCGCACCTTAGACTTTGGGTACATCATTAGGGCCATGTGGACACCCAACTTATGAGGAAAAAAAGTAGATGTCATGAGTAATAGCCCAGTATCGCCATGCTAGTCTACTGTGTCTTTTTTCTCACTTTTGCTATTTCTTGTGCATTCCCCTATGCATATAAATGTGTTGCAACGCTAGGTAACATTTTGAATTAAAATTTTTTACTCTTAAATTACCAAAGTACATCCACTGTGGAAAATTCTAACTTGAATTTTTGGTACTGACACTTGGTAAATTTTATGAAGCATGTCTAGCCAAGAGACAAGTCCCAAGAAGAAGAAAAGTGACAAGCTGGAAAACTTAACACCATTCCAGTTAGATGAAGACACAATGAAGCAAGCCATGACTTGCTGGTTGGATAAAGATTATCATTGAGAGCATACAACCACTGTCTTTCCAAGGAAATTTTGGAGATGCTTAAGGAACTTTGATGGCATGCCTAAGGAGATAGAAGCATTGCCAAAGCAAAGTGAATTTCAAAAGATATTCCAAAAATATGACCTACAAGGTTATTTTGACCTTCCATCATGTGAAGTGGATCTCAAAGGGCGCTTTGACACTTTCAAACTATGAGCCAAATAAATGAGAAAATGGTTGCAGAATCCTTGAACTTTTTGAGCATGGGAGAGTCGGTAAGGAAAGAGAGCGGACAAAAATAGTGACATTTACCAAAGCTAGACCATCCGCTACCATCTCAAACGTCATAATGTAAGAGTTGGAGGTGTTGCTTGGGATTTATTAGTAGCATCTGAATTTCTCAAAGACTTTGCATACTAAAATAGCAATAGCAACCATGTCATAGCCAACCTTATTGCTCACCAGTTGAAGATAGAGACCCAAAGGCAAGTTAATCTTGCAAAGTACGTACATGAGATTCTCCTCCTCAGGCCTAGAGCTAGGCCTAGAGCTAGTTGCAGCCTGTTTAATGCTGGCAACTTTATCATTTGCCTTCTCTTTTGACTGCTACCCACTAGATTGGCCTTGTGTTGTGTCAACTCGTGCTTGAGTAGTACTCCCTAGCTTCTGAGTTTTTTTTTTAAACTCTTTTAGGAGGTCTGTTGTTTTACGCTTTTTGCTTAATGACCCAATTTTTGTCTGGGTTGATGGTTGCTTGACCCCAGTTTGCACTTCCTCTTTTTCTTTTCCTTTCATTAGTTGCTTTGTTGCAATGTCCTGTGTTTATTCTTCTCTGGTCTTACCAGCATCCCCAATTTCTGTGGTATCAAGGGATGACACAATAATCTTTGGTGCCCTCTCCTCAATCACCTTATCCCAAACCGTCTAAACGTTAGCATGGAATGGACCCATGTTTGCCCAGTATAGAAACTGCCATACATACCATGCTTTAAACAAATTCTTGGATTTGGCTTTAGCTGTCTATTGCACGACACTACTATGTAGGAACTGACTGATGTTGTTGCTGGCCCCTATATTCTGAATCTTGGCCAATAACATTGCGAACAACTTTTAAGACAGATATGTTGTAAGATCCCCAATTTTGGGTCTCTTTTAAAAATAAGAAAAATAGCTTTCAATATTTATTTTGTCAAAGTTTGATTTAAGATGCTTGATTGACAGTATTATAAGGTTCTAAAGTAAAAATCAAGGCTGTTTCCATGTTCCAGTAGGTTAGATGGACGTTTGGTTCAGTTTTGAAAAAATCCACTATTTTTAGCTTTTTCATGCTTTTTATGCTTTTAGGTGCTTTTTGCATGGTCGAATCCTTAATCTACCTGTTCCGGGGAAGCTATGGTTCAATTTTGTAAAAATCTACTTTTTGAGTGCTTTTCATGCTATTTTTAGCTTTACATGATTTTTAGTGAAAAGCGAGTTCGCTTTCTTATTCCAGTAGATGAGGGGAACCTGTGGTTCAATTTTACAAAATTTTATTTTTTTTGTTTTTTACGCTATTTTTAGCTTTTCGTGCTTTTTAGCGTTTTTCAAAGGAATGTGCTTTTTAGGATGACCTAAGCATAAAAATATTAGTTTTAGTCTCCCCGTCAGATTTCAAAATGATTACCCGGAACAAAAACAGGACCAAATGGGATTTTTACGAGAATTAATTTTATAAAAAGTGGTACCGTAAATATGCTAGGGCAGTACGGAAAACTCATAATTATGTTGGGACATCACGGCGCGGCATAGTCTAGCCGAGGTTCCATTAGTTGGCCAAATACTATTCAATTGATCAATTTTACTGTAAATAATGGATGGAAGGTGGGAGAGTTGACCACCAGAAGCAAAGACATATTTTTAGAAAAGTTCCAAAAAGCATGGAGCTATTCCTAGCTGAGAAGGGGGTGCTAGTAGCTCTCTTGGGGCTCACTCCAGCTTTTTGCAGTGCCTATAAAATCACCTAAGCCTCAGTTTTCAGTGCCGTCTGTTGTGTCTACTATCGCAAGGCTATACGTGTCTATTATACGGAGTGGTGTAAGATCTTCATCACCATCTCCATAAGCTCTTCTCTCTTGTATACGGGAAGAGGAAGAAGAAGAAGAAGAAGGATATTCTCTCTCTACTTGCTTACTATCGCCCCTCTCGTTTCACGATGTACGTGCTCTCCGGAAGATCTCATTGTGAAAACCTCTACTAGCTCTCATCATCGCTCTCTTGCGGCAAAGCAAGAAGCCTTTCGCTCAAAGATTCTAAAGCACAGTGAGAAGCTCTAAACTCCATAGCCATCATCATCTCTCTCTCTCTCTCTCTCTCTCTCTCTCTCTCTCTCTCTCTCTCTGTCATTTTTCTGAGTAGTGTCACCCTCTAGATGATTGTTTTTTTGTATACGAGTGCATGTATGGATTTACCGAGTACGTATAAAGTTTCTCCATGTTTATTTCATCATGTTTAGCATGCTGACTTATGCACACGATGTGTTTATGATCACATGTGTGCATAAAAAGCGCTTTTTGTTTCACGTCACAGAGGTGGAACAGTGTTTTCGTCATAACTCACAAACCGTTATGAATCAGCCCGAACCCTTTATACCAGACGTAAAACAAATCATAAAATTTTCTTTCATAGGTGTCATGTGAAAATCACGCACGAGCTAAGAGATATGGTTAAAAAACAACTTGATGCCCACTACACAGTCAAATTTTTCTACTCCAGAGGCTCCTTGGAGAACCAATATATAGATTCACCGAATGGGAAAAACCACCTAACCAATTGTAAAGCTTGATGAAACTTGATGATAAATGTATTTAGGTCTCCGTTATCACCTTGGGTATGCGAGTTACTAATCCTTCCATAACCGATTTTACCTACGTGTGTAGGGGTGCTACCAAGGAGGGAGTACCATATGACGTAGTGAGTTAACCGAGCCGCTTATGTATGGTTTATGGTTTGTTTTGGTGAGTTAATTTTAGTTATTAGATGCCCATAAACTTATGTGAGGGTATATGGTTAGACAACCCAAACTACATAGGCAGATATAAATAAAGTGGCTTTCGTTTTGAGTTATCGTTTGTTGTGTGAGTATCATATGGGGAAAGTGATGTGATAGAGTGTTAGTCTATATTATGGATCTGAACTTGATGCATTGGTTTGAGGTCAAATACTTTCATTTGCATGTTATGCATGCGCCCAAAAATGCCCAAAGTTGTTTTTTGCATATGTGTGAAGTTATGGTTTATGGTTGACCTAATGGTTGGAGCTGTTTTGCATCATGTTTATGGTGATGGAATGTTATCATATGATGTATGAAGCTTATGGATTGATGTGGATGCCTCGTGTGCATGGGTATGATTGCTTTCCACCTTTCTAGGTCAAAACTAGCTCTATGTGTTAGAGAGGTGAAGTGCATATGTAATGCATCAACTTTGCATGGTTAGATGTTGTCAAAATTGGATTTTTATATCATGTTTAGTTTCTGGTCGGACTTATTTTATGCATGAAAAGCTCATGTCTTAAGAGTTATATGTGTGTGGACTCCGATTGACTGTAGGGGATATGTCAAACTCCAAGTGTGAGAGTTGGTTCATTGTGAATATGATTTGTGGTTAAGGGCTGAGATTCCCTCATGGATTATATTTGTGATTTTATGGTGGAAGCCGGTGTGGCTCTTGGTTTTTTTCTTCTGGATATGGTTATGCTGCAGAAATGCTATCGAAATTCTTGCAGCCATGTTATGTTCCAAAGTGGTTATGCAGGATTGGTTGTGCCTCACTCGAGTTGGGTGGAGTGTTCACCCGTGTGATGTGATTGGATTATGGTTTATGGTTTAAGGATTAGATCATGAAGTGATCTGGATGGTTTATGGTTGACATATAAGGGTAGAGACCCTGTACTGTCTAAAGTGCTTGGAAAAGATTGTTTGTGCATATGGAAAGCGCTATTGTGATCAAACTCATGTGTTATGTTTGTCATGGCACCATCGCTACAACAATAGGATCACCTACATCGCTTAGCCTTAGACAAAATGGTCGTTGACCTAGGGCTTTGCTAGATCGGGGGTGTTGCTTAGGTCTTCTTCTTTCTGTTAGGCTCATCTACATGATTAGTGCATCGGGGGTTAAATGACCTACATGGCTAACACGTCAAGGATTTTACCTTGGCTTTGTCTAAACACCCGGTGTTGGGCATCAAAGAGGCGTGGCGCCTAAATTGGTATGGTTGGTGTTGATACCCTACCACCTAATGGTACTTGAGATCCTTTCAAAGCTCGGGTTCATGGAGGGACGCGAAGCAGCCTCAGCTTATGTCTGGCTTAGGTAGGTTGGAGGCGTTCTGGCTCGCTCCCAACGAAGTGAAATTCTCTCTGTTCATAGTAGAGCGGAAGTGGATGGGTGGACCGATCGATCCCTACACAGGGTCCGATGCTCTGTTAGTTATTTTGTCAAACTTTTTGATGTTATGATATGCCCAGGTTTTTTCATTGCATTATACATGGTTGCCTGTTTCATTTAGATGGGGCATTTAAAAACTCTTTGTTTTCATTTTCTCACATCTCTGTGTACTCTATTTCATCCTTCACTACTCTCTCTCTCTCTCTCTCTCTCTCTCTCTCTCTCTCTCTCTCTCTCTCTCTCTCTCTCTCTCTCTCTCTCCCCGCAATGCGATGTTCACATATATTCACCCTCCACAATTTTATATTTTTCTTGAGTACACTTTCATTCATATAACACCCATTTAGGGGTAGCACTAGTCGCTAGGTACCTGTGGATGTAGTCTGGCTCATGGCCTAAACTCCATGCTTGGTCGGGCACTGAGAGCTCCTCCCCTATGCAAACGGTTCAGCAACTCTGATGTATATTGAAAATTGTATAAAGGTGTGAATTGTATATTTTGTGCACAGACCCCTGTGGAGGGGTATCTCTCACCTGGTATCAGAGCCTATGCTTAAGTTTATAATGATAGCCTACAGCCTGATACTAGTCGGGTTAGTTATGGATCTTGTACACATTCATGCATGGTATTTGGGAAAGGATAATGTATTCATGATGCATCTATAAGTGACATTGGTTGGTGGTACTTGCTTGACTTTTCTTCTTGAATGAAAGTGTTTGGTTTGAGTTATGGGAAAGTGGTTGAAGTGTTCAACAATGGCAATTGTAATTTCTATGAATATTTGTTTTATAGTAACAAATGGCTCCGAGAGTGACGTTTATATGCTTTAACTAGGGGAATGAGGTTTTCGTGATAGTGTTCAACAATATGGCTACACGGTTGTCAAGGGATGCAAGGGAACTCTTTTACTTAGAAATCGGACCAAAGTCTTTGGCATGCCAGGAAGCACAACTTGTTGGAAGAGTGTTTACCATAGTTACCTTACCCATCACCAAGAACCCTTTTGTCAATTATTTATCTACATTGACGATAGTCCAAGAGATTGGTTTGCCAACCTCAAGCTACTTCAACTCAGAATATGGTAAGGCATAGAAGACATGTTCTACTATTTGGCAATGTGCTCCCAAATGTTAAGGACTGCCAAAGTTGCTAAGAAGTTTGAAGCTCTTACAGCTGTCATAGGGAAAGAAAAACTAGAGGATAACTATAGACCACGTTGTCACGTGGGAGGTCTAAGGGAACACCCTATCGTGAAAGTTAAAAGAATATTAAAGAGTTGGCTGTGAGACACCCATAATATTGCAATGAAATTTTTAAAAAATCAAATTTTAATGAATAAAAGAAGCATAGACTCAGTTTTGGTTCACATGTGTACTAAGTTGTCTCTCTCCTTGTCTTATTTTTAGATGGATCTTCTTAATTGTCTAGATGAACTCCCAAGTGATTTTGGGCAAAGGGTCTTCTTTAATTATGTGATTGGATTCAATATCCATTGGGGAATTGAAGTGGTTCGAGCTTCAAAGGGGACTAGAGACTACCTTGTTCCGAACACTTATGTAACGTGGGAGTTATATGTTGAACCCCAACCTGAACATCAAACACAAGTGCCTGATAGGTCTATGATCAATCCACATCTTTGGATCAAGGAAAAGATCCAAGGAGGCAACGTAAAAGTACAGGGATACATTGTTTAACTTAAAGTGTGTTCTCTTTTGGACATACCAAGTCGAGATCTCATACTTAGTAAGAAGGCCCTCATGCTAAACCCAAGATATGGCTTTTGTGAAAAGGTCATAATCAGAGTACGGAAGAAGTCAAATGATGGAAACCAATTCTATTATGTACCCTAGGATTGGTTCGATAGAGTCTATGGACCTATTCTCAAATACAATCCTCACAATGTCACTATTACCTTTGATGACTACGAGAAGCCCAGGTGCATTATTGACTTTGTCCAAGCACACCCAATGGTAGTGAACTTGAGTAGATATTTTTACAGAGATTATGTAAATGAACGGCATGCTCATGTAAACTACTTTAATGGATTACCACCCACGGATGTATCACGAGGAGAGGAATGGTACGAAAAGGAAGGCATGAATTTTAATGCACAAGTTGAAGTTCTAAACTTTGAAACTCGAGATGTGAACAAATATAGGGGTAGAACCTTGGTTGTTGGAACCAAGAATTGGTTCATAGAATCCTTTTGTATTCATGTATCTCCCTAAAGACACTATGTATCTTTCTGGTTTTCTACGATTATAATAATTTGATTTTGATATGACTCATATTGTTTTGAGGACATAATATTTGAGTTTTAATCTTGGTTTTATCATTCTAACTAACTTGAGTGTGGGGTGTGTGTGTGTGTAGATGACTGACATCTTATCTCGAGGGATATGGACGGATATACTCTCCCACCTTATGGTGGAGGAGCATCTTCAAACAGAAGTGGGAGTGCAAAGGCTTGTCACTACCACGTATAATGGGGAAGAGAAGAAAAGTTTAATGTCCATTGTATTGTACCTAATACATTCCGAGCTTGGTACCATTACGCTGCAGGGAACCCCAAGTTTAGACCACCTAAACATAAATCCTCACTCATTGTGAGTATCGAGTGGATACAATCCAAGTTGGGAAAGGAGATTGTTGTCACTAACCAAGTGTTGTATATAAATGCTCATGAACTTACCATGAGACCGACAAAAGAAACATGGATAGCTAGGTACATACTACCCTTAGTAATGGCTAGAGATGTTTAAACATTGTTATATTCAATGTATGGGGCCGTCAATGCCAGACCAATGACCAACATTTTACCTTGGAAGTTGTTCTTTGGCTTATTTGGAAATTCACTAATCCACAATCCTCTCCATGTAAAAGTTTTATACAATGCCTATAACAGACCCGAGTGCCTTGCAAATTGTGTAAATATACACAGCTCAGATGGGTGGGACACACCAGATGTGTTTCCAAAAGAATTTTCTTACTTTGATACCTACTTCGGATATAAGAAGGCAATAGTTCACAATGAAATGGGAGTACCTATAACTAACCGATCCCTTACTCAACAATGGTATGTATCACACACCAATGAAGAAATGTTTCAACCAGATATCAAAAAGGATTATTGGGATCACCCATCCAATATACTCAAAGAATGAGATAGCTATGATTCATTGGTGGAAGGATGTCACAATGGATATTACTGGGTGCATTATGTCAGAGCCATTAGGATTTATTAGAACTTTTTCAAGACACTTTGTAGACATTTTGGAACCCAAAGTTTTGTGATATAGAAATTGGATTAATTTATTCGTTATTCTTTCTCCTATTCTCTCTCTCATCTTATCTTCAACTGTCTATTCTATTTGGCTCAAAGGACTTTGATGCGAATTAGAATATTGTACTAAGTATGACCTTGACTGATATGGTGCAGTAAGTTACCATGCCTCCTTGAGGAAATGCGGCTATTGCTAACGCAAATGCACCTATTGTACCTCAACACACCATCATTGATAGAGACATTGATGCTATGCTTCCCAAGTCTCAACCTCAAAATTTTAGCGGGGAAGGCAAAGATGTAGGCAAGGTTCTTGAAGATTGGATTGAGCACATGGATGACTACTTTGATTTGGCTCATTCGTTTGCAGTAAACAAAGCTATCATCACTAAGTTAAAACTAGAGAAAACAGTCAAGCGTTGGTGGAGAGACCATTGCAAAGAAAACAATGTTGATCCTAATGCTGCAACTTGGGATTATCTTCAAACCCAGCTCAAGAAGAACTATCAGAACAAAGTCTATCATTCATACCATATGGATGAGTTTCTCGACTGTACTCAAGGAACTAGAGACCTAGAATTATACTATCAACATTTCTTAACCCTTGTCAAGTATGCTCCAACAGGAATGACTCAAGAGGTCAAGGTAGCTTGATTCGTGTCAGGGTTACATAATCCTATGAAGACTAGACTCCAGAGTCTTCGTCTTACCAATTTTGTAGATGTCCTTGATGCAGGTAAACCCATTGAAACAGAGTTATCCCCACTACCAAAAAGAGAAAACTAGAACTTTTTCTTGTTCGTGAAATCAAAAGGCCTCATCCCGAGGAGGAACAAAGGTCTGGAAATCCACAACAAAGAAGAGAGAACTTATTACGTATGAAGGTCAAACAAGATCATTTGTGCTACACTTGTCTTTATTATGGTCATCAATCCAAGGATTGTCTATTTAACAATTCAAGCTTCACAGGATTGGTGGACAATTATGAATGTAGAAACTTCAATTTGAATTGGAATTTTGGGAATTTTAGACCTAGACCGTCAACAATCCAGAGGAAATTCAATCAGCACAACTTTAACCAAAGTCGGAGACAACCTCAAAACCAAGGGAAATTTAGACCAAGAAATCCACCTTTTGTCCGAAATGGACCGCCTGCCAACAATAACAACAATGGAAATGTTAACCATCAACCTCGTCTAGGAGGAGGAGGAAATCAAAGACCTCAAGGAAGACCTCAAGTTAATAGAGATCAAGTGGCTAGAGGTGAAAGAAATTGGGCTAACACATATGTGCATGCCGCAATTGAATATCAGGGAGTGAATGAACAATTTTCAATAATTCAAACTCCAACGGAGTATCAAGGCAACCATTTTACCTTATGATTGATTCAAGGAGTACACATTCTTTCATATCTCCTAAGTGCATTAGAAATCTCATTTTGCGTGAACACCCTGATACAGACCTTACAGTGGAATTAGCTATGGGTAGGAAGGTTAAATCTTCTACTTTAGTGGATAACTTGAATTTTGTTTTGGATGGTCACTTCTACAAACTTCACAGTCTTACCCATAGAATCTACGATGGAATCCTAGGAA
The DNA here is from genome assembly GCF_014529385.1 of Adiantum capillus-veneris. Classification (NCBI taxonomy): domain Eukaryota; kingdom Viridiplantae; phylum Streptophyta; class Polypodiopsida; order Polypodiales; family Pteridaceae; genus Adiantum; species Adiantum capillus-veneris. Next base: position 10,122,063 of record NC_140944.1, read on the forward strand.
TGGATTGGCTTAAGGCCAATCATGCTCACGTACATTGTAAAGACGCTTCATTGACTTTTTAAAATGACCAAAACTCTAGGGTTATTATTACAACGAAACGGGGAAAGCCGAAACTCAGACTAGTGAACTTTACCAAACTTATGAAGAGTCATAAGAAAAATGAAGTAATTTATGCAGTAAAGCTTAACCCTAAGGAGAAGAAGATAGATTCACCTGAACCCAAATGGATAACAGGATTTGATGATGTATTTTTTGAAGAAATTTCACAATTACCGTCCAAGCGTGATGTTAATCATGCAATAGAGCTTACTCCAGGAGCTTAACCAATTGCCCATAGACCATACAAAATGTCGGTACCTAAATCTGCGGAACTCAAGGAGCAACTAACTCAACTTCTTGAACAAGGCTTCATTTGACTCAGCATTTCTCCATGGAGTACTCTAGTTCTCTTTAATCAAAAGAAGGATGGTACTCTACGTCTTTGTATTGATTATCGTGGATTGAACTAGGTAACAGTCAAGAATAAGTATGCAATACCAAGGATTGATGAACTGCTTGACCGATTACATGGAGATTCTATCTTCACAAAAACTGATCTTAAGTCAAGGTATTACCACATCCGAATCAAGGAGGAGGACATACCAAAGATAGGATTTAATACTTGTTTTGGATACTATGAATTTACAATTATGCCTTTTGGACTTGACAATGCTCTTGCAACTTTTAATCATCTCAAGATCGATGTGTTTCAAGAGCATCTTGATGATTTTGTCCTTGTCTTCTTTGATGCTATCCTAGTTTACTCAAGAAACAGAGAAGAACACAAACAACATGTGCGGCAAGTACTTGAACTTCTTTGTTAAAATCAACTTTATGCCAAATGTAGCAAATGCACCTTCTTCACTGACAAGGTGGAATATTTGTGATTTATTGTATCCAAGGATGGTGTTTCTATTGATACAAGTAAAAATAGAAGCTGTTATAGGTTTGTCTACACCTAAATCAGAATGAAGTACGTGGCTTTCTTGGTTTAACAGGATGGTATCATACATTTATTCAAGGCTACGCTAAGATTGCATCTGCATTCACTAATACACATAAGAAGGCAAAAGTGTTTACTTGGAATGAACGTGCTCAAGCTAGTTTTGAGAAACTCAAAGAATCTTTGGTGAATGCTCCAATACTATAGCTTCCAAACCTCAAAGACATTCACTGTGCTCACTAATGCAAGTGGACAAGCAATCCGTGGCGTTACGTCTTAAGAAGAAAAACCAGTAGCTTATGACTCATCTCGTAAGTTACGTATACATGAGTTAAATTATCCTACACATGAATTGAAATTTTTGGCCGTTGTGCATGCTCTTAAAGTATGGCGACATTATCTTCTTGGAAGGAGATTTGAACTACCCACCATAAAAGCCTGAAGTGGATCTACACCCAACCTGACCTTAATATGTGGCAACAAAGATGGATGGAGTTGTTGTGCAAATATGATTTTGGAATTGAATTTAAACTTGGGGAGAAAATTCTTGTGGCTGATACCTTAAGCAGGAAGAGTACTATAGCGGCTGTCACAAACTCTACTACCTCTTTAATTGACTTTATTTGAGAAGGTATGCCTTAGGACCCGTATTACATAAAAATCCAGTACTTGATGAAATTAAATAATCGCACGAAGAAGCAAGAGAGGCAACTCAAAGGCTTCCACGTTGAAGGATATGACATTTACTTCAGTATTGTCTTTGTAATCCAAATCAAGGTGAAATCAAACTTCAGATACTATAGGAAGCTCATGAAATACCTATAGAAGGACACCCAGGATACATTAAGACTTACTGTACTATAAGGAGGAGTTTCTTTTGGCAAGGACTAAAGCGTGATGTGTTGAAATATGTTACAAGATGTTTAACATGTCAGTATATTAAAGTTGAACAAGCTTCAAACTATTGATGCACCACAAATGAAATGGGAATGCATACCCATGGATTTTATTACAAGACTTCCTACATCTCTGGGATATGACTTTATTTTGTGGTCGTTGATATGCTTACAAAAATGACACAGTTATTTCCAGTCAAGACAACTTTTATGGCTAAGGATATAGCTCAGGTCTTCATGAAAGGTGTATTCATGTATCATGGTTTACCTCGCCAGATGATTTTTTATCGTGATGGGAAGTTCACCTCAAATTTTTGGAAAGCCTTATTCTCAGTTATAGGAACCCAGTTGGACTTTACTGCTTATCACCCTCAAACTGATGGACAGACAGAAAGAACCAATCAAATCATTGAAGACATGTTAAGAGCTTATTGTATGCATGAGCACAGTAAATGGACTAGTTATTTGTATTTGGTTGAAATTGCATATAATTCCTCATTCCAAAGCTCAATTGGGATGTCTCCTTTTCGCGCATTGTATGGACAAGAGTATCTTATCCTACTCAAATGGATAGACCCTCTCATATGCATTCAAGCATCCAAAGAAATTTTGGATAAAATGCAACTATAAAGCAATCTTATATGGCAAGATATTAAGACTGCTCAAGATAGACAGAAGAGTTATGCTGACCCAAAACAATCTGTCAGAATTTTTGAAGAGGACGATATGGTATTTTTGAGAGTAAAGCCCAAATGTAGTTCTTTATCAATGGGTAAGTATAAGAAGCTTAGTGCCAGATATTGTGGACCTTTTGTAATCACAGAGAGGATTAATGATCAAGCTTATCGACTCTTGTTACCACCACACATAAAAGTACATGATGTTTTTCACATCAGCTTACTCAAGAAGTATGTACCTAATCCACAACACATTCTTGATGATTCTCTATTATCTATCTCTACCAATGGAAAATTTGAAGTATATCCTGAAGTGATACTTCAAAGTAGAACTAAGTCTCTACGTCATTGGACCATTATTGAACACCTTGTTAAATGGTCAACGTATCCTCAAAAAGATGCCACTTGGGAACGTGATGATGTAATGAGACTAAATTATCCATATTTCATGTTGAGGTGAGGACCTCGAGTTTTTCAAGTGTGCGAGGATATAAGATCCCCAATTTTTGGGTCTCTTTTAAAAATAAGAAAACTAGATTTCAATATCTATTTTGTCAAATTTTGATTTAAGATACTTGATTGATAGTATTGTAAGGTTTTAAAGTAAAAAGTAAGGCCGTTTCCATGTTCCATTAGGTAAGACGAACGTTTGGTTCAGTTTTGGAAAAATTCAATATTTTTAGCTTTTTCATGCTTTTTATGCTTTTAGGTGCTTTTTTGCAAAAAGCATGGTCGGATCCTTGATCTACGTGTTCCAGGGAAGCTATGGTTCAATTTTATAAAAATTTGTTTTTTGAGTGCTTTTCACGCAATTTTTAGCTTTTCATGATTTTTAGTGCTTTTCAGTGAAAAGCGAGTCCGCTTTCTTATTCCAGTAGACGAGGGGAACCTGTGGTTCAATTTTAGAAATTTTTTATCTTTTTTTACTTTTTACGCTTTTTAGTCTCCGTCGGATTTAAAAATGATCACCCGAAACAAAAATGGAACCAAACAGAATTTCACGAGAATTATTTTTATAAAAAGCGGTATCATAAATACGTCGGGGCAGTACGAGAAAGTCATAATTATATCGGGACATCACGGTGCGGCATAGTTGTTTTAGGGCAGAACCTTATGGATTGATGTGGATACCTCGTGTGCATAGGTATGATTGCTTTCCACCTTTCTAGGTCAAAACTAGCTCTATGTGCTAGAGAGGTGAAGTGCATATGTGATGCATCAACTTTGCATGGTTAGATGTTGTCAAAATTGGATTTTTATATCATGTTTAGTTTCTGGTCGAACTTATTTTATGCATGAAAAGCTCATGTCTTAAGAGTTATATGTGTGTGGACTCCGATTGACTGCAGGGGATATGTCAAACTCCAAGTGTGAGAGTTGGTACATTGTGAATATGATTTGTGGTTAAGGGCTGAGATTCCCTCATGGATTATAGTTGTGATTTTATTGTGGAAGCTAGTGTGGCTCTTGGTTTTTTTTTTCTGGATATGGTTATGCTGCAGAAATGCTATCGAAATTCTTGCAGCCATGTTATGTTCCAAAGTGGTTATGCAGGATTGGTTGTGCCTCACTCGAGTTGGGTGGAGTGTTCACCCATGTGATGTGATTGGATTATAGTTTATGGTTTAAGGATTAGATCATGAAGTGATCTGGATGGTTTATGGTTGACATGTAAGGGTAGAGACCCTTTACAGTCTAAAGTGCTTGGAAAAGATTGTTTGTGCATATGGAAAGCGCTATTGTGATCAAACTCATGTGTTATGTTTGTCATGACACCATCGCTACAACAATAGGATCACCTACATCGCTTAGCCTTAGACAAAATGGTCGTTGACCTAGGGCTTTGCTAGATCGGGGGTGTTGCTTAGGTCTTCTTCTTTCTTCTTCTTTGTTGTCAAAATCAAGTCCGTGCGATGTCAATTGATGGAAAATTACATTGAACATATTCAAGTGCTCAGAAGTTGTGTCAACTTCTTTCATACAAAGTTCAAAGACTTCTTCATTAAGTACACCTTGATACTTGCGCACCTTAGACTTTGGGTACATCATTAGGGCCATGTGGACACCCAACTTATGAGGAAAAAAAGTAGATGTCATGAGTAATAGCCCAGTATCGCCATGCTAGTCTACTGTGTCTTTTTTCTCACTTTTGCTATTTCTTGTGCATTCCCCTATGCATATAAATGTGTTGCAACGCTAGGTAAATTATGAATTAAAATTTTTTACTCTTAAATTACCAAAGTACATCCATTGTGGAAAATTCTAACTTGAATTTTTGGTACTGACAGTTGGTAAATTTTATGAAGCATGTCTAGCCAAGAGACAAGTCCCAAGAAGAAGAAAAGTGACAAGCTGGAAAACTTAACACCATTCCAGTTAGATGAAGACACAATGAAGCAAGCCATGACTTGCTGGTTGGATAAAGATTATCATTGAGAGCATACAACCACTGTCTTTCCAAGGAAATTTTGGAGATGCTTAAGGAACTTTGATGGCATGCCTAAGGAGATAGAAGCATTGCCAAAGCGGAGTGAATTTCAAAAGATATTCCAAAAATATGACCTACAAGGTTATTTTGACCTTCCATCATGTGAAGTGGATCTCAAAGGGCGCTTTGACACTTTCAAACTATGAGCCAAATAAATGAGAAAATGGTTGCAGAATCCTTGAACTTTTTGAGCATGGGAGAGTCGGTAAGGAAAGAGAGCGGACAAAAATAGTGACATTTACCAAAGCTAGACCATCCGCTACCATCTCAAACATCATAATGTAAGAGTTGGAGGTGCTGCTTGGGATTTATTAGTAGCATCTGAATTTCTCAAAGACTTGGCATACTAAATATAGCAATAGCAACCATGTCATAGCCAACCTTATTGCTCACTGGTTGAAGATGGAGACCCAAAGGCAAGTTAATCTTGCAAAGTACGTACATGAGATTCTCCTCCTCAGGCCTAGAGCTAGGCCTAGAGCTAGTTGCAGCCTGTTTAATGCTAGCAACTTTATCATTTGCCTTCTCTTTTGACTGCTATCCACTAGATTGGCCTTGTGTTGTGTCAACTCGTGCTTGAGTAGTACTCCCTAGCTTCTGAGTTTTTTTTTTTAACTCTTTTAGGAGGTCTGTTGTTTTACGCTTTTTGCTTAATGACCCAATTTTTGTCTGGGTTGATGGTTGCTTGACCCCAGTTTTCACTACCTCTTTTCCTTTTCCTTTCATTAGTTGCTTTGTTGCAATGTCCTGTGTTTATTCTCCTCTGGTCTTACCGGCATCCCCAATTTCTGTGTTATCAAAGGATGACACAATAATCTTTGGTGCCCTCTCCTCAATCACCTTATCCCAAACCGTCTAAACGTTAGCATGGAATGGAGCCATGTTTGCCCAGTATAGAAACTGCCATACATACCATGCTTTAAACAAATTCTTGGATTTGGCTTTAGCTGTCTATTGCACGACACTACTATGTAGGAACTGATTGATGTTGTTGCTGGCCCCTATATTCTAAATCTTGGCCAATAACATTGCGAACAACTTTTAAGACAGATATGTTGTAAGATCCCCAATTTTGGGTCTCTTTTAAAAATAAGAAAAATAGCTTTCAATATTTATTTTGTCAAAGTTTGATTTAAGATGCTTGATTGACAGTATTATAAGGTTCTAAAGTAAAAATCAAGGCTGTTTCCATGTTCCAGTAGGTTAGATGGACGTTTGGTTTAGTTTTGAAAAAATCCACTATTTTTAGCTTTTTCATGCTTTTTATGCTTTTAGGTGCTTTTTTGCAAAAAGCATGGTCGAATCCTTAATCTACCTGTTCTGGGGAAGCTATGGTTCAATTTTGTAAAAATCTGCTTTTCGAGTGCTTTTCATGCTATTTTTAGCTTTACATTATTTTTAGTGAAAAGCGAGTTCGCTTTCTTATTCCAGTAGACGAGGGGAACCTGTGGTTCAATTTTACAAAATTTTATTTTTTTTTGTTTTTTACGCTATTTTTAGCTTTTCGTGCTTTTTAGCGTTTTTGAAAGTAATGTGCTTTTTAGGATGACCTAAGCATAAAAATATTAGTTTTAGTCTCCCCGTCAGATTTCAAAATGATTACCCGGAACAAAAACGGGACCAAATGGGATTTTTACGAGAATTAATTTTATAAAAAGTGGTACCGTAAATACGCTAGGGCAGTACGGAAAACTCATAATTATGTTGGGACATCACGGCGCGGCATAGTCTAGCCGAGGTTCCATTAGTTGGCCAAATACTATTCAATTGATCAATTTTACTGTAAATAATGGATGGTAAGTGGGAGAGTTGACCACCAGAAGCAAAGACATATTTTTAGAAAAGTTCCAAAAAGCATGGAGCTATTCCTAGCTGAGAAGGGGGTGCTAGTAGCTGGCTTGGGGCTCACTCCAGCTTTTTGCAGTGCCTATAAAATCACCTAAGCCTCAGTTTTCAGTGCCGTCTGTTGTGTCTACTATCGCAAGGCTATACATGTCTATTATATGGAGTGGTGTAAGATCTTCATCACCATCTCCATAAGTTCTTCTCTCTTGTATACGGGAAGAAGAAGAAGAAGGATATTCTCTTTCTACTTGCTTACTATCTCCCCTCTCGTTTCACGGTGTACGTGCTCTCCGGAAGCTCTCGTGGTGAAAACCTCTACGTAGCTCTCATCACCGCTCTCTTGCGGCAAAGCAAGAAGCCTTTTGACAACCCCTAACCGATTCTAAAGCACGGTGAGAAGCTCTAAACTCCATATCCATCATCATCTCTCTCTCTCTCTCTCTCTCTCTCTCTCTCTATCATTTTTATGGGTAGTCACCCATAAAAATGATAGCCATGGTGAGAAGCTCTAAACTCCATAGCCATCATCATCTCTCTCTCTCTCTCTCTCTCTCTCTCTCTCTCTCTCTCTCTCTCTCTCTCTCTCTCTCTCTCTCTCTCTCTCTATCATTTTTATGGGTAGTCACCCTCTCGGTGATTGTGTTTCCTACACGGGTGCATGTATGGATTTACCGAGCATGTATGGATTTACCGAGTATGTATGAAGTTGCCCCATGTTTATTTCATCATGTTTAACATGCTGATTTATGCACACTATGTGTTTATGATCACATGCGTGCATAAAAAGCGCTTTTCGTTTCACGTCATAGAGGCGGTAGGAACACTGTTTTGGTCATAACTCACAAACCGTTATGAATCAATCCGAACCCTTTATGCCAGAGGTAAAACACATCATTTAGAAAATTTTCTTTCTTTGGTATCATGTGAAAATCACGCACGAGCAAAGAGATATGGTCAAAAGATAGCTTGTTGCCCACTACACAGTCAAATGTTTTTACTCCAGGCTCCTTGGAGAACCACTATATAGATTCACCGGATGGGCAAACCCACTTAACCAATTTAAAAGCTTCATGAAATTTGATGATAAATTTATTTAGGTCACCGTCATCGCCTTGGGTATGCGAGTTATTAATCCTTCCATAACCGGGTTTACCTACGCGTGTAGGGGTGCTACCAAGGAGGGAGTACCATATGACGTAGTGAGTTAACCGAGCCGCTTATGTATGGTTTATGGTTTTTTTTAGTGAGTTGATTTTAGTTATTAGATGCCCATAAACTTATGTGAGGGTATATGGTTAGACAACTCGAATTGCATAGGTAGATATAAATAAAGTGGCTTTCTTTTTGGGTTACCGTTTATTGTGTGAGTATCATTTGGGAAAAGTGATGTGATAGAGTGTTAGTCTATATTATGGATATGAGCTTGATGCATTGGTTTGAGCTCAAATACTTCCACTTGCATGTTATGCATGCTCCCAAAAATGTCAAAAAGTTATTTTTTTCATATGTGTGAAGTTATGGTTTATGGTTGACCTAAAGGTTGGAGTTGTTTTGCATCATCTTTATGGTGATGGAATGTTATCATATGATGTATGGACCTTATGGATTGATGTGGATACCTCGTGTGGATGGGTATGATTGCTTTCCACCTTTCTAGGTCAAAACTAGCTCTATGTGCTAGAGAGGTGAAGTGCAGATGTGATGCATCAACTTTGCATGGTTAGATGTTGTCAAAATTGGATTTTTAAATCATGTTTAGTTTCTAGTCGTACTTCTTTTATGCATGAAAAGCTCATTTCTTAAGAGTCATATGTGTGTGGACTCTGATTGACTGCAGGGGATATGTCAAACTCTAAGTGTGAGAGTCTGTTCATTGTGTTGGAGATCAAGCCTAATGACCTAGCCTAGGAGTACCTTAGTCCTAGTTTAGATCTTCATTTTTAGCTTTCAATAAGGCTAAAGGGTTTTTTGCTCTCTGGGGTCTTTTTACCTTCAGCACCCTCAATTCTCTCCCTAAATCACTCTAAGATTAGCCATAGTCTTCCAGCCTCTCTCTTATTGGACCCTTTTTCTATCTCTACAATCACTCCCTAGATATAGGCTTTAGTCCTCCTTTTGAGCTCCCTATATATAGGTACATCACGTTTTGTATCTGAGTGTGTTCTTTATCAGTTTCAACATATTTCAAAGTAGTTCTCATGCTTTAATTCAGTCTCTATCAATTCTATTAATCTAATATGGTATCAGAGCAAGGTTAATTCAACAAAAGAGTGATAGAGTGTCTGTGAGCTTTCATCAATGATAACCTTTCAAGCCTCGCAAAGAAGAGATGAAAGACTGCTCTGCAAATCCTTCAAACCACAGAACCACAAGGTGTTTTAAACATTGTGGTGACCATTTGCAGCTTAAGCAAGTTCAACTTCAAGCCTCAAGTGAGCCTTCAAGCCTTCAATTGCTTGACACAAACAAGTATTGTCTTGAACGGCGAATTCCAATAGCATCACAATTAGCAAAAGCAATGGCTTGTGATTGACAATCGGTAGCTTTGCGAGCTTCAAATCATCTCCAATTTCTTAAACAAAGATTCAAAACTCTCAGAGATAGCGGACGGCAATGTTGGCTCTCAAATCTCTGCACACGAGCCTTCTTTGCCATGACACATCGTACGGATGCTCAATCAAACCCCTGGTGGTCTCCCACACACAAATCACATGCAAAAAGCTTCAACAGCGTTGCTAAGCTCGCCAACGGCTGCGAATTGCTCTCATGGTAACTCTTCTTGCACAAAAAAGGGAAAAGCATACTCGTACCAATCTGCAATCTGTGGCATGGCGTTTCACTTCCCACCTTCCATTGGGCAATCACCTGCTCGTAGCTCCCAAATGCAGGGAGCGGCCCTTGTCAACCCCTGTGATCACGCTTACAGTCATTATATGCTGAACCACAACAACCTAAACGAATCTCTGTTCAAGAAGCATTTTCCAATTAAGTAATCATTCTCTTTGTACGGAGTTTCAAACACTGGTAGAGTAGTACTCTACTAAGACCACTCCTAGTATGGAAATCAGTGATAAATTCAAAGGCACAAATTTCTTTACATGGCAAACTCAAATAAAATTCAGACTTATGAAAAAGGGATTATGGGATATTGTAGGAAGAAAACCTGCAGGGACCTCAACTAGAGAAACCTCCTCAACATTTGAGCAAAGAAATCTAAAAGCTCTAGGAACTATAGGGGAAGGCTTACAAGATGTTTTTATACATCACATTGGTTCTTGCACTACTGCACAAGAAGCTTGGGTTTTACTTGAAAAAGTATTTGGTACTACTTCCAAGCCATCTAAAATCATGCTCTTCATAGAGTTTTTTTCACTTACAAAAGCTGCCGACACTACTATGTCAGCACACTTAAGCAAATTCAGAAGTTTACAGTCACAATTAGTAGGAATCAACAAAGATGTGGAAGAAGATATCAAAATAGCTACTCTCATCAAAAGTATTTCAACTCTTGATGAGTATTCTAGCCTTGTTACCACCCTAACAAATCTCCATACACCTATCTTAGCTGATGTGGAGGCATCTCTCGAAGAAGAAAGAACAATCCATAAGAAACATGAACATTTTGAAATACAAGGAGCATACCTTACTCAAAGTAAGGAGGGCAACAAAAGTCAACGATCATTCTACAAAGGAAGAAGCTCAAGGGAACCTCAAAGGAACACATCATTCAAAGACTCCAAGAAAGGGACTGTATGCACATTTTGTGGCAAAGGCAATCACACAGAGGAATCATGTTTCCTTAAACAACGGATAAAAGCAATGTACATTGGAGATTCAGGTTCAAAAGATGTAGATGAAGAAAAGACTGCCTTAGATGAGGCAAACCTTGTGCATGTAGACGAAGAATGGGCCTTCTAAAGGTCTATACAAGCTAGGCAAAAGTCTTTTTGTATCTCAAAACACCTTCTTTTAGTCTACATAGTATCTTCCTAAGTTGGATGAACTCTCTTGTTGTATCCACCTAAGAGAACCACACAATTATAAGTGTATTGTATCCTTAGAGTGAACCTTGAGTAGGTGTATTACAAGGCTTTTTTTGTTGTGCTAGGTCATCAAATTGACGGAGGGTTTGTTGGAGATCAAGCCTAATGACTTAACCTAGGAGTACCTTAGTCCTAGTTTAAATCTTCATTTTAAGCTTTCAATAAGGCTAAAGGGTTTTTTGCTCTCTGGGTCTTTTTACCTTTAGCACCCTCAATTCTCCCCCTAAATCACTCTAAGATTAGCCATAGTCTTCCAGCCTCTCTCTCTCTCTCTCTCTCTTATTGGACCCTTTTTTATCTCTACAATCACTCCCTAGATATAGGATTCAGTCCTCCTTTTGAGCTCCCTATATATAGGGACATCATGTTTTGTATCTGAGTGTCAATTTCAACATATTGCAAAGTAGTTCTCATGCTTTAATTCATTCTCTAACAATTCTCTTTGATCTAATACATTGTGAATATGATTTGTGGTTAAGGGCTGAGATTCCCTCATGGACTATGGTTGTGATGTTATGGTGGAAGCCGGTGTGGCTCTTGGTTTTTTTTCTCGATATGGTTATGCTGCAGAAATGCTATCAAAATTCTTGCAGCCATGTTATATTCTAAAGTGATTATGCAGGATTGGTTGTGCCTCACCCGAGTTGGGTGGAGTGCTCACCCACGTAATGTGATTGGATTATGGTTTATGGTTTTGGGATTAGATCACGAAGTGATCTGGATGGTTTATGGTTGACATGTAAGGGTAGAGACCATGTACAATCTAAACTGCTTGGAAAAGATTGTTTGTGCATATGGAAAGTGATATTGTGATTGGACTCATGTGTTATGTTTCTCATGGCAGCGTCACTACAAGACTAGGATCATGTACATTGCTAATCCTTAAACAAATGTGTTGTTGACCTGGGGCTTTGCTGGATCGGGGGTGTTGCCTAGATCTTCTTCTTTTTGTTGGGCTCATCTACATGGTTAGTGCGTCGGGGGTTGAATGACCTACACAGATAACGCGTCGGGTATTTTGCCTTGGCTTTGACTAAACACCCGGTGTTGGGCATCGAAGAGGCGTGGCGCCTAAACTAGTATGGTTGGTGATACCTTACCACCTATTGGTACTTGGGATCCTTTTAGAGATCGAGTTCATGGAGGGAGGCTAAGCGGCCTCAGCTTATGTCTGGCTCAGGTGAGTTTGAGGTGTTCTGGCTCGCTCTCGATGAAGTGAAATTCTCTCTATTCATAGTAGAGTGGAAGTGGATGGGTGGACCGGTCGATCCCTACACATGGTCCGGTGCTCTGCTAGTTATTTTGTCATCAACTTTTTGATGTTATGGTATACCCAGATTTTGTCGTTGCATTAATACATGGTTACCTGTTTCATTCAGATGGGCATTTGAAAACTCTTCTCTGTGCACTCTATTTCATCCTCCAGTATACTCTTTCTCTCTCTTCGTGCAATGCGGTGTTCACATATATTCACCCTCCACAATGTTATATTTTCTTGAGTATGCTTTCATTTATAACACCCATTCATGGGTAGCACTAGTCTCTAGGTACCTCTAGATGCAGTCCGACTCATGGCCTAAACTCCATACTTGGTCGGGCACTGAGGGCTCCTCCCCTATGCAAATGCTTCTTCAACTCTTATGTATATTGAAAATTGTATAAATGTGTAAATTGTATGTTTTGTGCACAGACCTCCAGGGAGGGGTATCTCTCATATGTGGAATTGTTTTTAAGAGTAATTGGTTTTTGCTATGAAGCGATACACTCAGGTACATTCTAGTGAGGCCACTAGAATGTTGTGTGCTCCATCCTTTTGCTTCTTTCTCACCCAATTATCCTCTTTCAAAAAATTGCTAACACTGTCAGTCGTGGCTAGTGTGGGTTTTGCTGCATTTGGGATTTTGAAAACATGGGCCATTTCACAAACTATCAACTCCAATGACTTGCCATTCACTAGTATTGTTTTCTTGTTTTCTTAATACATGGCTAGCACCTGTTGAGTGATCCCTGCATCAAAGGGTCATGACTTCCACCACGACCTCTAGACACCATAACCTTATTAAAGCCTGCTTCTTTTCTTGAACACATACTTAGAAATTTTCCTATGTGCTACTACTCCTAGTGCTTCAGTTATGGAAGCCTTCAAATCTCTACTTCTATAGACATGGTGTCTAATGTTTCTTGCATCTTCTCTGCATTTTTTTGTCTACCTATACACGACTCAATCGAATAGGTTTGCATAGAAGAAGTGTAATGGAATATGGCTATTTACATGGATTGTAGTGGAATTAAAGTGACAATAGTGAGAATTTCCTTTAGAGTATCCTTGATGAACATAAGGAGAGTACTTGGCTAAAGGTAGAAAAATAAACATTATACCTAGTTAGCTTTGCATGAACAATACTTGCAAAAGAGAGAGAGAATTAGAGAAATTGATAACAATTGAGGACCGAATTTCGGTCCCCCTCCAAAAGGCTTTTGTATTATAGATTCTCCCTTGAAAGAGGCTTGGTACAATACATGCTTTCTGTTCCAAGAGACCTTGTTGATGCCATGAAGATAGTAAGATTCAGGTAAGATTCATGTACCAATAATATGTTTGTAACTAACTTGCAAAAACATTAACTTGTCCCCAGTCTCAATCCCAAGACCTCAAACACATTCAAAGGTGAAGAGAGCTAGCAGGGAGTGAGGAAGATGAAGACAAGAAGATGTATCTATATGAGAAATAAGTAGTCTACTAACATATAATTGCTCTTAGATCATATCTTAGCATAGTGATAATGAAGATAAAGAGATTGATAAGGATTGCTTTGAGCATGACTCTTGGTTGGATTTGCATTTCATAGCCAAGGGTAGTAAAGTACCATAAAAAAACCCCAGTAAGCTAGTTCTAAAACAGTTTCGGGACTAAGCTAGACATCAAAAAGGGCCAACCAGTAATCAGTAGTCAAGGTGTAGGTAAATCAAAGCAAACAAGTACCCCCACCTTAGTATTGTATTTTTCTCAGGATTGTAATTCCCCCACTCTTATAATATGCCTCGAGGTCGAGCCCTTAAGGCCAGAATCAACTAGGGTTATCATTCGACCAATTTTTAAGCCAAATATCAAGAACTTGAAGTCACTGAGTCATCCAATATTTTGCAGCAGGTTATGCATATTTTCCAGCACTATACTACATTTCATAAAGAGTTTTCTTTGAAACTAAAGTAAAAGCTGAACCATCAACTCAGAGAAGTACCAGCCAAAGCCAGAGAAGTATCAGCTAGAGCCAGAGTAACACTATACTCATCTCAATTAGAATCTTAGTTTATGCCAAATCTCAAGTAGTAAAGCATAAAGAACCAAAATATGTATGTATATAAAATGTTTTTATGGCAGTACCATCACCAAGAACTAGATGTAGTGTGTATATAAAAAAAGGGAACTAGATCTTAGCCAAGCATCCAAGCAACAAGCAGAAGGTTCGATTTATTGTAAGTCAAAGCAAACAGTAAAGTATCAAAACCAGAACATATTTTATGGTACCATCATCACTAGATGTAGTGGAATATGTATGTAAAAAACCAGATCTAAGCCAGATATCCAAGCAACAGGTGAAGGTTAGATGTTTTGTAAGTCAAAATAGTCTCCCTCAAATCATACTATCACAACAAAATTAGGTAGTAAAGCACCAAAAAAACAGATCATTATCCATATGTAGAGACCAGGATTAAAAGGCCAACAAAAATGAGCTGTAGACCAGATCTTTTATCAATACATAGCTAGTAGAGAAGACCATGTTTCCAATCTTAAACATAGTACATTGAAGATATCTGCATAATGAAGCACCTAATATAAACAATCCAGTTTAGCCAGTCAAGGCCACCAGGTTTCCCTCTGTTATTAGATCCATTTTTTTAGATCCATCATCAAATACAAGATCCATCTTTTTGGCCAATTTTTCTATTAAAAAATGATTCCTCCTTAATTTTTAATAAAAATTACACCCAAGTACTGCAGCTGTTTATCAATGCCGACAAAAATCAATGTCAGTACAACAAAATCCCGTTTAGTCCAGCATCTAAAAGGGTCACAAAAAACCTTTGTACAAAAGCCAGAATGTTTACATATATTTCATGGCAGCATAACCAGCCCCACCACGAGGCTTTCAACCTTATACTCACCATTAGTATAAAAAACCAGAACAGTATCCATATGTATGTCGGATTTGATGCCATTTTTTAGTACATTAGCAAAAAACTAAGTGTGTATGCAGTCAGTACCAGGCAAGAAGCAAACACCAAATTCTTTTGCTAAGGAAAAATCCAAATGAACAGTTCTTTCAATCATCTTAATGTCAAGAATAAACACTGTTATATGATATCACCCAAGAGAGCAAGGGTTTAATTTAAGCATTGAGATAAAACATATGCAATCCCAAGGTTTTCTCCAAAGTTCCAGGGGAGGCCAAGTCTAAGTGAAGGGAAGATCCCCTCACCTTATATAGTGGAAGAGGCAGGGAAGATCTCCAAAAGTACTCAGTTGTGGAGGTGCCGCAGCAGCCCAGCATCTATCTTTCTCAATATGAGTGTAGGAGGTTGTATAGCTAAGACTCATTCTATGAGAGGAAGGCAAAAGAATCCATGCCAAGCAACCCCTCATTAAGCAAGGTCATCAAATCAAGGTCGTAACGCACTATGAGTGCCACGGTTGAGTGATAAAAACCTAGTAAATTCGATCAAATCCGAAGCCTCCACTTTTGCCCAAGTAAGAGGCCAAAAAATGGGCTCTAAGTAAACTTGGGAAGAGATATATTAGGGGGTTGTACCCACAAGGAAACCCAAACATGGGTGCAGGGGGTTTTTAAATAAATATATATTTATGGTGGATAGCTCCATTTACCTACTGTAATCCGCCTAAAAAAGCTAGGAGTTGTCATTAAGGGAGGTGTAAAGCACAAGGTAATCTCCCATAAGGAAACCACACAAGTTTCAACTGAGTTCATATAGTTGGATGTTACAGTGATTCAGAGCATAGTCCACAACACCCTCCATATGAGGTGCTAGAGCAACCACAACCCAATGCAGTGACAAACCCATATTTTATTTAAAGGAGCCATAGTAAAATGCAGTGCCAAAAGGTATGTGTGTCTGTAGTTGGATGCAATAGTTTATTGTTAGATAAAGTAACTAATTGTGTGTGTGTGTGTGTGTGTGTGTGTGATTGTGTGTGCGCGTGCGCGCGTGTGTGTGTGTGTGTGAGTTGTACCTAGAACTAGCAATCATGGTCAGATGTTGTGACCAAGTGTGTGTGTGTGTGTGTGTGTGTGTGTGTGTGTGTGTGTGTGTGTGTGTGTGTGTGTGTGTGTGTGTGTGTGTGTGTGTGTGTGTGTGTGTGTGTGTGTGTGTGTGTACCCGCCCTAACCCAGGCACCATACACAATGGGTTTTGGCAGTAGGCCCATTGTGTATGGGCCTATTGCCTCATCAAACAGATAAGTTTACCAGAAGTTTTTAACAGAGAAGTACGAAGTAGGAGTGTCCCTGAAGAGGATAGAATTGTTTGTACCAATACAATATCAGATAACGTCTTCAAGGAAGACAATACTTTTGTAGGAGTTTTAAGGCTTTGTCAGCCAGTTTGAAAAAGTATGGTTGTCATTGAGTAGTCAATAGATGATATACACCAAGTTTTTCCTCTTGTTCCCAAAAGTCATCATAGGTAGCATGTTCCTGTAATTGTCAAAATACAATTTGCTTAAGCATAGGTGAGTAGAATTGGATTAACCTACTACTTAAAAACGTCTGAGCCAAAAAAACTACGATAGTTGTGAGTAGGAATCCAGTATATAGTCAAGGAGATACCACCTAACACCTGTCAACCTGTCAAGGAATTATAGACATTGGGTCAGTCCAAGCCTATAGACAAGAAGTATCCAAAGCCAGTGTCCTAGTCCACCCAGTTGCTTGGGAGGGCCTGGTGTCTAGGTGTGTGTGTGTGTGTGTGTGTATAGCTGTTTTAATTTTAGTAAATACACAGCAAGGAACAAGACGTTCAAAAGACGACTGGCTAAAGATGTCTAGGCAAAGATTAGTACAGAACAAACTCAGTCTTTGATTCATAACTGTACAGCATAATAAGAATGAAGTATCATTCCAAATGGGTTTATACAAAGGTATCAGAACTATCCCAGTTGAATCATCAAGTGTTTTCAAAGTCGGATTGCAGCAAGCTAAACCTTTTTAAGCCAAGATAGAATTCTCACCTGCATCCTTATAGTCAAGACAACAGATATTTTAGACTTGGCTACGTATGGCAGGCTTCAAAGAACCTATCAGTTGTTATCCATGTCGAACTTAAAAATTATTATACTAGCTATTGTCCTATACATTAAGGTAGATAATATCTCAAGGTTTCTCTACACACAAAGTAATCCTACCAGAATTGCTTCATATGTTAATAATAGTTCTTCTTTATAACAACCATTTACTGTGAGAAGCAGTCGTCTATAGCATATCATTCAAAGTATTTCTTTAGCTAAACATTGTATGAAAACAACAAATTTTTCCAAGCTCAATGAGCAAGCCCGAAGTACAGTTATCCAGTTTCAAGCCATATTTGGTGCGAAGAAATCCAACCTATTTTGTGTTGAAGCCAAATTTCAATATTTTATTTCTATTAAACCATAGGGACCAAGTGACCAAATCTGCCTAGATCATAAAAGATATTTTCTCAAATTTTTCAAGTACAATTTCCAACTACTCAGTGCACCAAAACCAGGTAGTAAAGTACGATCAAAAAACCCGAGTAAGCTAGCTATAAAACAGTTTTGGGACTAAGCCAGACTTTAAAAATGGCCAACCAGTAATCATCAGTAAAGGTGTAGGTAAATCAAAGCAAACAAGTACCCCCAACCTCAGTATTGTATTTTTCTCAATATTGTATTTCCCCACTCTTAAAATATGCCTCGAGGTCGAGCCCTTCAAGGCCAGAATCAACTAGGGCTATCATTCGACAAATTTTCAAGCCAGATATCAAGAACCTAAAGTCACTGAGTCATCCAATATTTTGCAGCAGGTTATGCATATTTTCCAGCACTATACTACATTCCATAAAGAGTTCCCTTTGAAACTAAAGTAAAAGCTGAACCATCAAATCAGAGAAGTACCAGCCAAAGCCAGAGAAGTATCAGCCAGAGCCAGAGTAACACTATAATCATCTTGGTCAGAATCTTAGTTTATGCCAAATCTCAAGTAGTAAAGCAACCTTATGGCAGTACCATCACCGAGAACTAGATGTAGTGTATATATAAAAAAAGGGAACAAGCAGAAGGTTCGATTTATTGTAAGTGAAAGCAAATAGTAAAGTATCAAAACCAGAATATATTTATGGTAGCATCATCACTAGATGTAGTGGAATAGGTATGTAAAAGACCAGATCTAAGCCAGATATCTAAGCAACAGGTGAAGGTTAGATGTTTTGTAATTCAAAATAGTCTCCCTCAAATCATACTATCATAACAAACATAGGTAGTAAAGCACCAAAAAAACAGATCATTATCCATATGTAGAGACCATGATTAAAAGGCCAGCATAAATGAGCTATAGACTCTGTAGATCTTTTATCAATACAGAGCTAACAGAGAAGACCATGTTTCCAATCTTAAACATAGTACGTAGAAGATATCTGCATAATGAAGCACCTGATATAAACAATCCATTTTATCCAGTCAATGTTACCATATACATGTGGTAGTGATGTGTGTGAACACACTAGGACCGTCGGGGCATTTTTTCCCTCTTTAGGAGGTTTTTTCCCCCGTGCATTGTATATACGCCCATCACTCTAGGGCTATCTATCTTTCCATTGCACACTAAGTAACACACTCTCTATTGTGTGCCTTGAGCTTCCTTCGTCTTCTCCAAGCTGTGTGTGTTTCTCTGCAACCCTAATTCCAACAGTTGGTATCAGAGCAGGTCACGTCCTCCCGGGCTTAGTCGCCAGCTGCTCCAGCACACGCCTGCTCACTTTCTCCGATTTCAGTGTGCTTTGGTGAGCGTTCGCAGGTCGACAAATATTTTGGGTAAGCTCAAAGAGCTTGGTCTGCTCAGAATTTTGATTTGGGCTCATTTCGGCCTCCGTTTCCACTACAGGCAGTACTGCACAGGCTATTTCGTCATTTTGTGCAGATTTTCTGTCAGTGACGTTTTCTGCATAACAGGTGCCTTATAGTCTTCTACGGTTTGTGCTATATAGCACAAGTTGTTCCCGCTCCATTTCTCCTATTTTCGGGCAGCTTTCACATCAGGTGCAGCATTTACCATGGCTGACAACAACAACACAGATGTGTTCAAGATGTTTGCTGCTGAGGACATGTTGGATGGGGACAACTACCCTATGTGGGCTTATATGATGCAACATGTTCTTGTGTCAAAAGGTGTCTGGAACATTGTGCAGGGCATTGATGTATGTCCTGGTTCTGAAGATGTAGGCGATGTTGAGGATGTTGCAGGTCTTGCTGCAAGGATTGCAGCTGTTAGAGTTGTTTTGCCTACGGCAGAACAAGCTCGTTGGGATGTTAAGGATACGCAGGCTCATGCATTGATTGCGTTGTCTGTGAAGCGCACCATTATTCATCACATCGTTCAGCAAAATCTGCAAAACAGGCTTGGGATATTCTAGCAGGTCTTTATGCAAGCCACAATGAGGCTAAAATTGCTTTGCTGCGTAAAGAGCTAGAGTCGAAGATTATGCATGAGGAAGATGATATGGACACTTTCCTTGCTAGTGTCAAGGATATCAATGAGCAACTCATTTCTGCAGGTGAAGTCATTTCGGACAGTTCCCTTGTGCAGACTGTTCTTGATGCCTTACCAGATTCCTACCAGACTTTTGCTAGTACTTGGAGACTGATGACCCAAGGAAATCCTGAAGTTGTCAAGTTTGATGCATTATGCACATTGCTGTTGCAAGAGTCACTTTCTAGAAAAAACAGGACTAGGCAGCGTGCAGTTGAACAGGCTTTTATTGCTTCTCAAAGAAAGGGTGGTAACAATAATGCAGCCACTTCTTATGGTTCTCCTGCGAGTGGCAAAAATTCTGTTCCTAATGCTTCTGGTGGCAGCACTTCGTCTGGCAATTCTGGTGATAAGGGCAAAAAGAAGATGTGTTGCCATTATTGTAAAGCCAATGATCACTTGATCAAGTCGTGTCCTAAGTTGAAGGCCAAAGAGGCTAAGAAGAAAGAGGGTGGTTCCACTACAAATGCTGGTTCCACTACAAATACAGCTATTGTTGAGTCTTCTGTGAAAGGAGATTGTGATGCTGATGTTGATGCAGAATGGGCTTTTAGCGCAGAGTGCACTTACAATCCTGTTGTCCATGATGCATGTTTGTCAGTTGCTACAGATTCACATGTGTGGTATTTCGACAGTGGTGCTACAAAGCACATTACCTCACATCGTGAATTGTTTACCTCTCTCGAGTCTGTCCCTCATGGGAATTCAGTCACTTGTGCCAACAACGCCTCTTATCCAGTTCAGGGAGTTGGAAAGATTGTGCTCACTGCTGCTAATGGCAGTTCCTTCACACTTGTTGATGCACTTTATGTACCTGGGATCAAGAAGAATCTCTTGTCTGTATCCGCACTTGCTAGACTTGGACTTGTAGTCAAATTTGTGGATGACAGATGTACAGTTCATGATCTCAGTTTTGGTGATGAAATTGTTGCATCTGAGCTTTTGTGCCGTGGGCTGTATAAGCTCACTTTGTATGACAAGTGTGGACAAAATTTTGCAAATGCTGTTGCAGATTCAAGGGCTATTTCAGATGCAAAACTTTGGCATGCACGTTTTGGTCATCTGAATTTTGCCAATTTGCTGCGTTTGCAGAAAACTGATATGGTTGCTTCTTTGCCACCTCTTGAAGCACCTGTCAAACATGTTTGTGAAGGCTGTATTCTGGGTAAAATGCAGCGTTCTAAGTTTCCAAAGGATGGTTCAGTTAGGGCCACATGCAGGTTGCAGCTTGTGCATAGTGATGTTTGTGGGCCCATGCAAACTCTGTCCTTGGGCAATTACCTGTACTTCGTGACTTTCATTGATGATTACTCCAGGCATGCATGGGTATTTCCGCTTAAAGCGAAGTCCGAAGTTTTTATGTGCTTCAAACAATTTTTGGCTATGGCTAAAAATGTCTCAAAATGTACTATGGGCACCCTCCGTTCCGATCGAGGGGGGGAGTATATGTCTCATGAATTTAATGCATTTCTGGCTAGTCGTGGGATAAAACACCAATGTACAGTGCCTTATACACCTCAGCAAAATGGTGTTGCTGAGAGGAAAAACAGGTCACTAACGGAAATGGCACGATGTATGGTCAAAACTCAAGCTTTGCCGCATTCTTTTTGGCTTGAGGCCATCATGTGTGCCACTTATGTACTTAACAGGTGTCCTACGAAAGCTTTGCAGTCTATTACTCCATATGAAGCATTGCATGATATAAAGCCTTCTATTGAGCACATGCGTGTTTTTGGCTGTTTGGCATATGCTTTGGTGCCACAAGTGCAGCGCAGAAAATTGAATGATAAGGCTGTCAAATGTATTTTTGTTGGTTATAGTGCTGAAAGCAAAGGTTACAGGTTGTATCATCCGCAAACAAAACGTATTCTGGTTTCACGGGATGTAGTGTTTGTGGAAGATTTTGTTCAGCCCTTGCTGTCATGTACTAGAGATAGTAATGTAAGCTCACAGGACATTTATGACACTTTGTTGCCTCTTTTCAGTGGTGGAAATACGAATGTAAGTTCCAATGAGGCAAATGTACAGCCTATGGGGGTTTCTGAAAATGTTTTAGAACAGCCTATTACTGATGCAGATGTACATGATGTACTTGATGAGGAAAGGGCTAAAAATGAGCAGGCTAGAGGTATGCCAAAATGGCTGGTGCACACATTGCGTGACAGTAAATTGGATGCACCTTTATCTAGTCGTACTCGTTCAGGCTCTCGCCATGCATCTTATGCATCAGATTGTTATGCTTTGGCTGTGTCTAGTTTACATGATGTTGAGGAGCCTCTGTCTTTTGATGAAGCACAGAATTCGGAAAATTGGATTGCTGCCATGAAATCAGAATATGATGCACTTATAGAGAATGACACATGGACTTTATGTGATTTGCCTCCTGGCAAAAAGGCCATTGGTACAAAGTGGGTTTACAAGTTGAAACGCAAGCCGGATGGTGAGATCGATCGCCATAAGGCTCGACTTGTTGCAAAGGGTTATGCACAACAAAAAGGCATAGATTATGAAGAGACTTTTGCTCCCACTTTTCGTATGACTACTGTACGTTTTCTATGTGCATTGGCAGCTCATTTTGGCTGGGATGTACATCAATCAGACATTGTTACTGCTTTCTTGAATGGTGACATATTTGAGGAAGTTTATGTAACGCAGCCTCGCGGTTTTGTCATAAAAGGACAAGAGGACAAAGTGTGCAAATGTAAGAAGGCTTTGTATGGGTTGAAGCAATCTCCTACATGTGAGCAGACGCAATCCCAAGGTCTTCTCCAAAGTGCCAGGGGAGGCCAAGTCTAAGTGAAGGGAAGATCCCCTCACCTTATATAGTGGAAGAGGCAGGGAAGATCTCCAAAAGTACTCAATTGTGGAGGTGCCGCAGCATCCCAGCATCGATCTTTCTCAATATGAGTGTAGGAGGTTGTACATCTAAGACTCATTCTATGAGAGGAAGGCAAAAGAATCCGTGCCAAGCAACCCCTCATTAAGCGAGGTCATCAGAACAAGGTCGTGATGCACTATGAGTGCCGCGACTGAGTGATAAAGACCTAGTAAAACCAATCAAATCCGAAGCCTCCACTTTCGCCGAGGTAAGAGGCCAAAAAGTGGACTCTAAGTAAACTTGGTAAGAGATATATTAGGGGGTTGTACCCACAAGGAAACCCAAACATGGGTGCGGGGGGTTTTTAAATAAATATATATTTATGGTGGATATCTCCATTTACCTACTGCAATCCGCCTAAAAAAGCTAGGAGTTATCATTAAGGGAGGTGTAAAGCACAAGTTAATCCCCCATAAGGCAACAACACAAGTTTCAACTCGAGTTCATATAGTTGGATGTTACAATGATTTGGAGCATAGTCAACAACACACTCCAGATGAGGTGCTAGAGCAACCACAACCCAATGCAGTGACAAACCTAGAGTTTATTTAAAGGATCCATAGTAAGATGCATAACCAAAAGGTATGTGTGTATGTAGTTGGATGCAATAGTTTATTGTTAGATAAAGTAACTATGTGTGTGTGTGTGTGTGTGTGTGTGTGTGTGTGTGTGTGTGTGTGTGTGTGTGAGAGAGAGAGAGAGAGAGAGTTTTAACTAGAACTAGCAATCATGGTCAGATGATGTGACCAAGTGTGTGTGTGTGTGTGTGTGTGTTCTCTCTCATGCCCCTACCTTTAGGGCTCTTCTTTGACTTGAACACCTCAAGCACCTTGGTCATTAATCATGACAAGCACCTCAAGCACCTTAGTCATTAATCATGACAAGCACCTCAAGCATCTTAGTCATCAAGCACCTTAGTCAGCATGACAAGCACCTGAAGCATCTTAGTCATCAAGCACCTCAAGCACCTTAGTCAGCATGACAAGAACCTCAAGCACAGGCCTAGCTTGCATAAGGTATAAAGTACCTAAAGTTCCTAGGTCTAAGGACTTTTAACACTCACCTTTGGGGGTGTGTAATGAAGCTAACCCTAAGGCCTTTTAATCTCCATTTTATGCACGTTTCTCTTTGATAAGCTATCTCGTTTTGGACCCCTATTGAGATGTAACCATCTCTCCTCTTGGTCCCCTATTGAGATAAGTCTAGAAGCACTTATTGCACATTGCTCTTTGGTAGACCGTCTCCTTTTGGACCGCTATTGAGATGCAACCATCTCTCCTTTCGGTCCCCTACTAAGATAGGTCTAGAAGCACATATCTATATCTTAATTCTTGTTCTCCTTTTATCTTCCCATAGTAAATGATCAATTTAATATGAGAAAATCATTTGGTAAAGTTAGATATTAGACTTTATGACATTACCTTTCTCTTGAAATCATAGTTGTCCTTGACTATCAGGTAGAGAATATAAAGCCTAGTCATTAATCCATGTTTCTTAGCGAGTAGAGGATCCCCTTTTTCCCTAAGACATCATTCTAGATTGGATGACTAATCTATTTGGTGCTCGAGAGACTTGGCTACCGCAAGCATGTCTGCTCTTTAGTCCATATCATACTTCCAAAGTAGAGTGACAAACTCTACTTGGTGATTGGGAAAAGTCATCGCCACAAACATCATCCTAAGCATGCATACTTCTTAAATTTTATTCATAATAAAAGAAAGAGAGAGTCTTATAAGACAAATACATTGTTCATTTAAAATGCGTTTTCATATGCTTAATCTAAGGCATCATTGTAAGCGTTGACAAGGTTCACATTATCCTTAAGGTAGGTTCCTTGCATCCATCTAGCATCTTTAAAAGGATAATTTTTTAACTTAATAAGATATCTTGGATAATCTTATCGTTTCTTAATACCTTGTCTCCATGTCGTAGGATTGACTCAGATTGAAGTACCTCTTCTTGATCTTGGTTTTTGGAGGGTCTGCAACTATTGCTTCTTTTGATAGAGCTCCTTTGTAAGGCTTAAGTAGGCTTCCATGGAAGACATTGTGCATGAGCCAATGGTTGGGTAACTTTAATTGATATTCCATCTCATTGATTGGATTAAGAATTTGAAAAGGACCATAGTATCTTTTTTCTAGTTTAGCATAATACTCTTGGTGGCCTATAGGATTCTTGCCCGTTGTATGCCTTAGACGAGCCTTGAGAAACTTTAGCAAGAGCTAGTCATTTTCTTTTAAGGCTAAGACTTTGTTGTGGCTATTAGAAGCATCCCTTTTTGCCTTTGTTGTGAGATGGATATAACCTCTTTAATCTTTGGAATAGATTCTTGTAAGTTTTTGCTATATTCATCAGCAGCGAAGATCTTCCCATGTACTTTAAGTAGTAAGAGACTTTTGGATCTTCCCTCTTTAACCTCGAAAGGTGCTTTCCCCATAGAAATATGTACAATGTCATTGTACGCATACTCCGTAAGTGGTAGGTGCTTCTCTCATTGAGAACAGTAATCTACTTCCATGACATAAGCTTTTAGAAGATCAAGAGTCATTAAATTGGTTATTTCACTTTGGTCATCCATTTGTGGATGATAGGCCGAAACAAAAATTTAATTTGATTCCTAGATTCTCATAGAGACACTTCCAAAAATTATTGGTCATTCTATGATCTCTTTTCGACATTATGGATAACCCCATGATACTTGAAAATTTGAGAGCTGAAGAGGGTTGCCATTTGTTGTGACTTAATAGTCTTTTTGACAGGCATAGAGTGTGTTTTCTTGCTAAGCTTGTCGACTGAACAATCCAAGTTGCTTCCCTCGATCAAATTTTGACTTTTGGCATACCACGCATTTTGAAACATACTCTTGTATGTTTACTTTTTATGGTGGTAGGCCAACAAAAATACATTTCAACTCCTTGAAAAGTAGATTATGGAATCCCTCTTTGCCCTGCATAAGGAGAATCAGGGATTCATACATGAATTTCTTATTGTATGGGTGAGTAACACATAGCCTATTTCCATTTAAAAGATAACCATCCTCCAAGGTAAATGGTGCTTCTTTCTTCCCTAATGAAAATTTTGTAATTACATACTTAAAGTCTCGATCGGTAGCATACGCATCTATCATAAAAGATAGATCATTGTAAGTTGCTATTGACACTACATTTACCCTTGGCCATCGTGAAAGTGCATCGGCCACTTGATTGTGCTTGCCAGCAATGTGAGTAATATGAAATTTAAATTGCGAAAGAAAATTTACCCCTCATTTGATTGTTGGAGAGCTTGGTTTATGTCATGAAGTTATTGGGGCTTTGTGATCCGTTCGTAGGATGAATAATGTCCCCAAGAGATAGTGTTTCCAAGTGTCTAGGACATACAGAATGTCTAGTAGCTCTTTTTTGTATTTTCCCAATACATGCTTATCGAAGTTGAGTCTTCCACTCTCATATGCTATGGCATGCCCTTCTTGAAGCAAAATAGCTCCACAGAAATCACCACAAGCATCACATTGGACCTCAAATGGCTTTCAGAGATCTAGTAGTGTGAGCACAAGTTGAGACATAAGCTTCTCCTTAAGCTTCCCAAATCTTCTTGCTCTTTTGTAGTCCATGAATACTTAACGTTATTTTTTTCTAATTCATGTAATGGGCCTGCTGTTAGCAAGAATTTTTCTATGAAGCATCTATAGTATGCACCCATACCTATAAAGCTTTGTAGCTCATGTAGATTCCTTGGATTAGGCCATCCTTTTATCACCTCTAGCTTTGTTGGATCCATACGGGTTTCATCTTTAGAGATAATGTGACCTAAATATTGAATCTCTTGTAGGAAAAATTCACTTTTCTTTTGATTAATGAAAAGCTTATTCTCTCTCACAACTTGAAAGATTACCTAGAGGTGTTGCTTGTACTCCTCAAGAGAATTTGAGTGGCCTGAAGATTTTTGTCCATCATGATTTTAAAATAATAGTGATCCTATTCAGTGCTCTATGTGCCGTCTTTCTTTTTCACTAAAAGTACTCGTGGATAGAATGGAGAGGAACTAGGCCTCACCATCCCTTTTTCCACCAATTCATGCACTTTCCTCATGATCTCCTCTTGTTGAGCTTGTGAAACTCGATAAGGAAGTTTATGTTTATTAGGTGGTGAGCTTCCTGGTAGAAGCTCTATTGCATGGTCATCATCCCCTCGTTTTGGAGATAGCTCACTAAGGATGTCATCAATGAAAACACCTTGGAATCCATTTAGGAAATGAGACAACTCTAGTTCCTCTTGATTTCCATTATTTCTACTTGTGAAAACATTAGAATCATTCACAAATTCTCCAACCAAAATCATATACGCCAAAATAGAGCTTTACATGGACTAATCAAAAGCAAGAATATTTACCAAGGATGTGGTGTTCTCCGACTCATTAGCATCTATGTACATGGCTTTTCCTCTGTAATTGAAATAGATTCTCGTTTCAGGGACCTTCGTAGTGGCAGCCATGCAGTTCAAACATGGTGCCCCTAGGATAACATCCTCATGTTGGAGAGGGGAGATGAAGAAATCATCTTTGTCCACATAGCTTTGGACATGAAGCCTCAATTTTCCAATTAAGGGAGTAATTGTGACGTCCCGTCCCTTGAAAGCACCATCAGCTTTGAATGCATCTCCCGTCTCGTGAGCTCGTATTCCTAGCTTGGTGGCCAACTCTAAGGATACATCATCTTTGAATGCATCTCCCATCTCGTGAGCTTGTATTCCTAGCTTGGTGGCCAACTCTGAGGATACAAAGTTGTGAGTTGAACCAGGGTCAAACAAAATAACGGCATCATGCTCACACCTTTACCCAAGTATAGGAAAGGAGAAATCATTGGCAATGAGCATCCTCTTTTGGAGCTTAACCCATAGAGGCTCTAGGCGGCTCATTGCGCACATTTCTTTGGGGGCAAGCACGATAGGCATGTCCTTGCTCCCCACACTTGAAGCATCGGTTATCTTTGCAATAACTCTCTAGGTCCTTGGGAGAAAATTGATTCTTGCCTTTGTAACCTTCATTTTCCTTAGCTTTCTTGTTGTTGCTAAAGTTGCCTTTGGAAGAATTTGGAACATTATTCTTTCCTCTAGGTTCATTTTGCTCTTTAATTTCCATGGGCTTAGAATTCCTCTTAGCCCCTTGTTGAAAATTGATTTGCAAGGCGACCACAATATGGTGTATGACTGCAGAGATGGTCCTAGGTCATTGAGAGTTGACATACTTGGCCATACCTTCAAAAAGCCCAACACAAAACTGTTTTTTTTTGTTTTGCAAAGTCTATCTTTTTGTAGACAGTGTCTTTGAGAAATAAACATTATACCTAGCTAGCTTCGCATGAACACTACTTGCAAAAGAGAGAGAGAATTAGAGAAATTTTGACAACAGTTGAGGACTGAATTTACTTGGAGTCGGCGGTCCCCCCTCCAAAAGGCTTTTGTATTATAGATTCTCCCTTGAAGAGAGGCTTGGTATAATACATGCTCTGTGTTCCTTGAGACATTGTTGATGCCATGAAGATGGTAAGCTTCATGCACCAATATTATGCATGTAACTAACTTGCAAAAACATTAACTTGTCTCTCCGTCCCCAACTCCAAGACCTCAAACACCTTCAACGGTGGAGAGCACTAGCAAGGAGTGAGGAAGATAAAGAGAAGGAGATGTATGTATACGATAAAGAAGTAGTCTTCTCACATATAATCACTCTTAGAGCATAACTTAGCATAGTGATAATGAAGATTGAGAGATTGATAAGCATTGCTTTGAGCATGACTCTTGGTTGGATTTGCATTCCATGGAAAAGGGGTGTTGGTGCAGGCTCTCCACTTCTTAAGCTTGGAGAAGGAGATGACTTGTGTGCAACACAACACACAATGGAAAAATGTGCAAGTGGCTTTTGGAGTATATGAAAGAAAGAAAGAATTAGATTTTTCTACTTTACTATTGCTACAAGCCTATTGGCTCAAGCCTTGGGCTAGCAAATGAATGGGTCTAGTTATAACAAGCAAGGGATGTAGCATTTGGACAAGTTTCCTCCTTTCCCTCTTTGAGAGAAAGCTATCAATAATTTAATTGTAGCATTTGGACAAGTTCCCTCCTTTCCCCTTTGAGAGAAAGATCTTAATTATTTAATTGAACCTAAATTCTCATTGGACCTTCCTATAGGTCATCCATAGGATTCAAGCACATTATGAGGGAAATATTGTTAGGGGTCTGACATGTGGTCTTAATGCCTCTTGAGTCTTGGGCTTGCTGAGAGAGAGAGAGAGAGAGAGAGAGAGAGAGAGAGAGAGAGAGAGAGAGAGAGAGAGTGTTCTCTCTCATGCCCCTACCTTTAGGGGCATCTTTGACTTGAACACCTCAATCACCTTGGTCATCAACTTGCACGACAAGCACCTCAAGCACCTTAGTCATTAAGCATGACAAGCACCTCAAGCACCTTAGTCATCAAGCACGGCAAGCACCTCAAGCACCTTAGTCATTAAGCACAACACAAACCTCAAGCATAGGCCTAGCTTGCCTAAGGTCTAAAGTTCCTAGGTCTAAGGACTTTTAACACTAACCTTTGGGTGTCTATAATGAAGCTAACCCTGAGGTCTTTTAAGCTCCATAATATGCACATTGCTATTTGATAGACTATCTCCTTTTAGACCTATTGAGATGTAACCATCTCTCCTCTTGGTCCCCTGCTGACATAAGTTTAGAAGCACTTATTACACATTGATCTTAGGTAGACCATCTCCTTTTGGTCCCCTACTGAGATAGGTCTAGAAGCACATATCTATATCTTAACTCTTGTTCTCCTTTTATCTTCCTATATTAATGATCAATTTGATATGAGAAAATCATTTGGTAAAGTTAGATATTAGATTTTATGACAAAAAGACTTACTTGTAGTAGTAAAAGACTCATACAGAGAACGATGAGGAGTTTTGTGTAGCATTGCTGCAACTGTTGAGGGAGTGGTGTACATAGCAAAGAAGCTTCATCTTGCAAGCTTGAAGGTATTTTTGCAGAATGCACCACTCCTTGGCTGTCTCAAAATTATGCTTACCGTCGTTTGTGACGTGTCACTAGTGTAGTGGTCCATTATAATTTTTATTACTGACAAGATTCTTTTTATGATTGTGGCATTTATTTTTTGTTGATGACCATTAGGTGATGTGACTAAATTATCCCACTGGTTTTGAATGGCTTATTGGGTTTGGGATCCGTGTGCATGCGGTTTGATTGTTGGACAAAATTGGTGCAACGCTCAATCTGCATTGGTTTTGGAATTGACTCTACTAGCTTGATATGAAAAAAATCCAAGGGTTCATCTTTTGATTCAAGTTTGACCTTTGGTACTAGTTCTATTGGGATTTCTTCTATCCTGGCATAGTACAACTTGATCTTGGCCCCATTGTATACTCCTGGCAATAGCAATCCTGACAAATCTTTGACCCTTATTGTACCATTGGAGAACACCCAATCTACCTCATAGGGTCATGGCCAAGCTATCATTAAAGTTGGTTTCTTGGTCCCAACTTGGATTGGTAAAGCAACACCAAATCACCCTTCTTGAACTCTCTGACCTTAATCTTATCGGCATGCCAGTGCTTCCTCCTCTGCTAGACTATTTCCTATTCTAGCATGGCCCTCTCTCTAAATTCATCCAGTTGTAATATCTCTTCTTAAACTTTTGATTAAAGTCCATTCCATACTCACCTTCCATTCTCACACTAGGTATAGCAAATTCCATCGGGATTACTACCTGTGTTCCATACACCAAAGGGATCATACGAGTAGTGACCTTGTAGGTAGTTTGATAAGCCCATAAGGCTATTTGAAGCTTAGTATCCCACTTGTGTGGTTCCTTTTGAACTATCTTGGTGAGGATGGTCTTGATGGTTTTATTGCTACTCTCTAATTTTCCATTGCACCTGGGATAATATGGTGTGGATTTTCGATGCTTTACTAAAAACATCGCAGTCAGTATGTGAATGGTTTCATTAATAAAGTGTGTTTTT
This sequence comes from Adiantum capillus-veneris, assembly GCF_014529385.1. Lineage (NCBI taxonomy): Eukaryota > Viridiplantae > Streptophyta > Polypodiopsida > Polypodiales > Pteridaceae > Adiantum > Adiantum capillus-veneris. Next base: position 10,152,681 of record NC_140944.1, read on the forward strand.
GTTGGGAGAAAAGGGGAAGACCGGTTGCTTAAAATAATTCAACCTTACTCACACACATCACCATCAACCTGTCAACCTCTTTCCCCAATTTCCAAGCGCACACACACACACACACACACACACACACACACCTGGACTATCACACGCGCGCACACGCACACACACACACACAGTATGGAATTGACATAGACAATATTGAAAGAGTGTGTAAGACAATTGTAAGAGATAGAGACTTGATTAGAGAGTACACAGCAAATTAAGCATAGCATAAGAGTGTAGAGAAGAGAATCTGCAAGGGAAAGGCCTAAATATAGCCCCAAACTCCACGGCACCTATTCTTGTGGAGTTTGGTATTTAATATATTATTTGTGAGTTTAAGGTGCCAAACTTTGAGGCCCCTCTTTTACAACCACTTCACTTTTTTGTAAATGAGTGAAGCTGATTAGTTCTTGCATGTCCCGTATGTTACCATATACATGTGGTAGTGATGGCTGTGAACACACTAGGACCATCGGGGCATTTTCTCCCTCTTTAGGAGCTTTTTTCCCCCGTGCATTGTATATATGCCCATCACTCTAGGGCTATCCATCTTTCCATTGCATACTAAGAAACACACTCTCTATTGTGTGCCTTGAGCTTCCTTTGTCTTCTCCAAGCTGTGTGCGTTTCTCTGCAACCCTAATTCCAACAATTGGTATCAGACCAGGTCACGTCCTCCCGGGCTTAGTCACCAGTTGCTCCAACATACGCTTACTCACTTTCTCCGATTTCAGTGAGCTTGGCAAGCATTCGCAGGTCGAAAAATATTTTGGGAGAGCTCGTAGAGCTTGGTCTGCTCAGAAATTTGATTTGGGCTCATTTCAGCCTTCGTTTCCACTACATGCAGTACTACACAGGCTATTTCGTCATTTTGTGCAGAATTTTTTTCAATGCCGTTTTCTGCATAACAGGTGCCTTATAGTCTTCTACGGTTTGTGCTATATAGCACGTGTTGTTCCCGCTCCGTTTCTCCTATTTTTGGGCAGTTTCCACATCAGGTGCAGCATTTACCATGGCTGACAAGTTGCAGCTGTTAGAGTTGTTTTGCATACGGCAGAACAAGCTCGTTGGGATGTTAAGGATGCGCAGGCTCATGCATTGATTGCGTTGTCTGTGAAGCACCATTGTTCCTCACATCCGTTCAGCAAAATCTACAAAACACGCTTGGGATATTTTGGCTGGTCTTTATGCAAGTCGCAATGAGGCTAAAATTGCTTTGCTGCGTAAAGAGTTGGAGTCGAAGATTATGCATGAGGAAGATGATATGGACACTTTCCTTGCTAGTGTCAAGGATATCAATGAGCAACTTATTTCTACAGGAGAAGTCATTTCAAACAGTTCCCTTGTGCAGACTATTCTTGATGCCTTACCAGATTCTTACCAGACTTTTGCTAGTACTTGGAGACTTATGACCCAAGGAAATCCAGAAGTTGTCAAGTTTGATGCATTATGCACATTGCTGTTGCAAGAGTCACTTTCTAGAAAAAACAGGACTAGGCAGCGTGTAGTTGAACAGGCTTTTATTGCTTCTCAAAGAAAGGGTGGTAACAGTAATGCAGCCACTTCTTATGGTTCTGTTGCGAGTGGCAAAAATTCTGTTCCTAATGCTTCTGCTGGCAGCAATTCGTCCGGGAAATTCTAGTGACAACGGCAAAAAGAAGATGCGTTGCCATTATTGTAAAGCTAATGATCACTTGATCAAGTCGTGTCCTAAGTTGAAGGCCAAGGAGGCTAAGAAGAAAGAGGGTGGTTCCACTACAAATGCTGGTTCCACTACAAATGCAGCCATTGTTGAGTCTTCTGTGAAAGGAGACTGTAATGCTGATGTTGATGCAGAATGGGCTTTTAGCGCAGAGTGCACTTACAATCCTACTTTCCATGATGCATGCTTGTCAGTTGTTGCTGCAGATTCACATGTGTGGTATTTCGACAGTGGTGCTACAAAGCACATTACCTCACATTGTGAATTTTTTACCTCTCTCGAGTCTGTTCCTCATGGGAATTCAGTCACTTGTGCCAACAACGCCTCTTATCAAGTTCACGGAGTTGGAAAGATTGTGCTCACAGCTGCTAATGGCAGTTCCTTCACACTTGTTGATGCACTTTATGTACCTGGGATCAAGAAGAATCTCTTGTCTGTATCCGCACTTGCTAGACTTGGACTTGTAGTCAAATTTGTGGATGACAGATGTACAGTTCATGATCTCATTTTTGGTGATGAAATTGTTGTATCTGGGCTTTTGTGCCGTGGGCTGTATAAGCTCATTTTGTATGACAAGTGTGGACAAAATTTTGCAAATGTTGTTGCAGATTCAAGGGCTATTTCGGATGCAAAACTCTGGCATGCACGTTTTGGTCATCTAAATTTTGCCAGTTTGCTGCGTTTGCAAAAATCTGATATGGTTGCTTCTTTGCCGCCTCTTGAAGCACCTGTCAAACATGTTTGTAAAGGCTGTATTTTGGGTAAGATGCAGCGTTCTAAATTTCCAAAGGATGGTTCAGTTCAGGCCACATGCAGGTTGCAGCTTGTGCATAGTGATGTTTGTGGGCCCATGCAAACTCCGTCCTTGGGCAATTACCTGTACTTTGCGACTTTCATTGATGATTACTCCAGGCATGCATGGGTATTTCCTCTTAAAGCAAAGTCCGAAGCTTTTATGTGCTTCAAACAATTTCTGGCTATGGCTGAAAATGTCTCGAAATGTACTATGGGCACCCTCCATTCCGATTGAGGGGGGGAGTATATGTCTCATGAATTTAATGCATTTCTGGCTAGTCATGGGATAAAACACCAATGTACAGTGCCTTATACACCTCAGCAAAATGGTGTTGCTAAGAGGAAAAACATGTCACTGACGAAAATGGCACGATGTATGGTCAAAACTCAAGCTTTGCCGCATTCTTTTTGGCTTGAGGCCATCATGTGTGCCACTTATATACTTAATAGGTGTCCTACGAAAGCTTTGCAGTCTATTACTCCATATGAAGCATGGCATGATAGAAAGCCTTCTATTGAGCACATGCGTGTTTTTGGCTTTTTGGCATATGCTTTGGTGCCACAAGTGCAGCACAGAAAATTGGATGATAAGGCTGTCAAATGTATTTTTGTTGGTTATAGTGTTGAAAGCAAAGGTTACAAGTTGTATCATCCGCAAACAAAACGTATTCTGGTTTCACGGGATGTAGTGTTTGTGGAAGATTTTGTTCAGCCCTTGCTATCATGTACTAGAGACAGTAATGTAAGCTCACAGGACATTTATGACACTTTGTTGCCTCTTTTCAGTGGTGGAAATACGAATGTAAGTTCCAATGAGGCAAATGTACAGCCTATGGGGTTTTCTGAAAATGTTTTAGATCAGCCTATTACTGATGCAGATGTACATGATGCACTTGATGAGGAAAGGGCTGAAAATGAGCAGTCTAGAGGTATGCCAAAATGGCTGGTGCACACTTTGCGTGACATTAAATTGGATGCACCTTTGTCTAGTCGTACTCGTTCAGGCTCTCGCCATGCATCTTATGCATCAGATTGTTATGCTTTGGCTGTGTCTAGTTTACATGATGTTGAGGAGCCTCTGTCTTTTGATGAAGCACAGAATTCAGAAAATTGGATGGCTGCCATGCAATCAAAATATGATACACTCATAGAAAATGACACATGGACTTTATGTGATTTGCCTCCTGGCAAAAAGGCCATTGGTACGAAGTGGGTTTACAAGTTGAAACGCAAGCCGGATGGTGAGATTGATCGCCATAAGGCTCGACTTGTTGCAAAGGGTTATGCACAGCAAAAAGGCATAATAGATTATGAAGAGACTTTTGGTCCCACTTGTCGTATGACTACTGTGTGTTTTCTATGTGCATTAGAAGCTCATTTTGGTTGGGATGTACATCAATCAGACATTGTTATTGCTTTCTTGAATGGTGACATATTTGAGGAAGTTTATGTAACGCAGCCTCACGGTTTTGTCATAAAAGGACAAGAGGACAAAGTGTGCAAAGGTAACAAGGCTTTGTATGGGTTGAAGCAATCTCCTTGTGCTTGGTATGAGAAATCTGACACTCATTTGGTCAAACAAGGCTTTCGTAACAGTCCAACAGAAAGCACATTGTATGTAAAGCGTGAGGGTGATGTACTTCTCATTGTGGTTCTTTATGTTGATGATTTGCTGATCACTAGACCAAATGAGAGACATATTGCTGAATTTAAGGCTGATTTGAATGCTACTTTCAAGATGAAAGATTTGGGGATGTTGCATCATTACTTGGGTATACAGTTTAAGCAGTGTGATGGTGGTATTGCCTTGTGTAAGAAAAGTTACATAGAGACATTGCTATGTAAGTTTGGACTTGAGGATTGCAAACCTATTGCCACTCCCATGGAAATAGGTTTGAAGTTGAGTCTACATGATCCTGGCGATCCTGCTGATGTCACTCTTTATCAAACTACTGTTGGCTGCCTCATTTATGTATGCAACACGAGGCCGGATATTCAGTTTGCAGTCTCATAGGTCAGCAGATTTATGCATGGCCCAGGGTCTAAGCATTGCCAGGCTATCAAGAGGATTTTCCGCTACCTTAGTGGCACTTTACATCTTGGCTTGTTTTATCCCAAGGGGGGATCATTGCCGCTAGACTTACATGCTTTTTCGGACTTAGATTGGGCTGGTTGTTTTCACACGAGAGTGTCCACAAGTGGTTTTTGTTTCGTGCTTGGCAATTCATGTATATCATGGTTGAGCAAGAAGCAACCTACTGTGGCCACTTCGAGTTGTGAGGTTGAGTACAGGGCAGTCTTCACAGCTACGGTTGAGTGTGTATGGCTCAGACGTCTTATGGCTGATTTGGGTGTTGGACAGGACACTGCCAACACTATCTACACTGACAGTCAAAGCGCATTGGCAGTTGCGAGGAACCCAGTTTTTCATGCTCGCACAAAGCACATTGAGGTGCATTACCACTATGTCAGGGAGAGGCTCTCAGCAGGAGAGATCAGCTTGGCTTATGTGCCAACACAAGACAACCTTGCAGATCTTTTCACAAAGGCATTGTCTCGTGAGAAGCTTGAAGCTTTCCGCAAAGCTTTGGGCTTACTCCCCTTTGTGGACTGATCATGTCCTTAGGGCATGGCACTTCCCTTTACTCATGTGCCAGCTCTCGTTCACCGCATCACTCCAGGGGGGATTTGTTACCATATAGATGTGGTAGTGATGTGTGTGAACACACTAGGACCGCCGGGGCATTTTTTCCCTCTTTAGGAGCTTTTTTCCCCCATGCATTGTATATACGCCCATCACTCTAGGGCTATCCATCTTTCCATTGCATACTAAGAAACACACTCTCTATTGTGTGCCTTGAGCTTCCTTTGTCTTCTCCAAGCTGTGTGCGTTTCTCTGCAACCCTAATTCCAACACCATAAGGGGAAGTTCTCACTACAATTATTTACAAAGCCATAGTGGCTTATTGAAATGAAAATCTAAAATATTGTGTAAGTACAAAACGGCCGAGAGGGTTATTACCTGCGCCTCTTCGTCAACTCCCAGCATTCCACTATACAAAATCATCATCAAGAACTCAATTAGAAAAATAAAATAGACAGCACATGATTAACCATTACACCAGCTATCCCAATTGTAGCTAACCACTACAATAGGAGGGTGCCCAGTCTTGTAACATCCCTGCCACCAGGGATAGCAATTGTCCTCAATTGCTCAATAGAGAAGTCAACTAGACCTTGAGTAATGGAAACTGTGGAGAAGGTCTGGGAAGTTGCAAAAAAACTTTTCAGGCATCCATTTGGCATCCTCTCTAGGGTGGCCCTTGAAAGTCAAAAGGTAGCAGTTATAAACCATACCATTGCGTGTAGTGGTGGTCTTGTGATCAACTATTTTTGTAGGGATAAGTTGTTCTTCTTGGTTTACAAGTGAAGGTGTGTCTTCATAAATGTGATGTGTAGGTAGGGGTCCTCTGAATGGTCTTAAAAGACTAATGTGAAATGCATTGTGAATGTGCCAATGTGTAGGTAGGTCTAAACAAAAAGAATCATCAAAAATGACAATTGAAATTTTAAAAGGTCCATAAAAACGAGGAGCAATCTAACAAAGACATTTGTACCAACACTTTTGATCCTTCATTTTTCAATGCGAAGTAAAACATAATCACTTTCCTTAAACTGGTGTGCCTTGCGGTTCTTGTTAGCATGTTTAGTGTAAAGCTCTTGTGAGTGTTTAATTGCAGAATGCACACTTGCATAAACATCATGAAATTCAGCAGTGAAATCATCAGCGCGGCAGGCACAACATTAGAAAGATGTGAAGCATGAGTAGGAAGAGAGTGACCATACACAATTTCAAATGGAGATTTACATGTGGCAGTGTGAGTGGTGTTGTTATATGCAAACTGTAGAATATGCAAGTAATCATCCCATTTCTTGGGTTGAGAAGAAACATAAGCTCTTAACACGCCAATGATGGTACGATTAGTGACTTTGGTTTGACCATTAGACTCAGGATGGAATGCAGAAGTAAAATCAAGTGTTATTCCAAGATTTTCAAAAACAGTAGTCCAAACGGCACTACAAAATTTGGAATCTCGATCAGATATTATAACTTAAGGCAAACCATGATGTGGGAAAACAGTCTTAAGAAACAAAAGTGAAGCTTGATGTGCTATGAGTGTTTTCTTACAAGGAATGAAATGCGCTTATTTAGAAAAACATTCAATAACAGTCCAAATCATGTCATGCTTGTGCACTGTGAGTGGGAAACCAGTAACAAAATCCATTGAAACATGTTTCCAAGGTCTTTCAAGAATAGGGAGAGGGTGTAAAAGTCCCAATTTCTTACCTTTTGCTGCTTTGATCTTTTGGAAAATCAAACAAGAAACATAATGTTTAACATCAATTCTCATAGTAGGCTAATACAAATCACGAAATAAATTTTAAAAAATTGCAGTAAATCCTCTATGTCCAACATAGGGTGGTTTGTGCAATTCTTCAATAATTAATGTACGGAAAGGTTTAGTGATACACAATTTCTGTTTGAAATAAAGGAAGTTTTCTTGAATAGTGTATTCAGAAAATGTGTGCACAGAACTGTCAAACATATACAACCATGTCGTTTTGGAGTCATCATCATGTGCATAAGTGTCGAAAATAGTGTCAAATGTTCTCATAATGGTTGATAGATTATTAAGTAAGGGTCTTCTACTCAAAGCATCAACGACAACGTTTTCTTTACCAGGCTGGTATTGAATGTTGGGCTGAAAACTTTGAATAAACCCGGCCCACTTAATATGTTTATCATCTATTAAGGGTTGAGAAATTAAGTATCTGATACTTTGTTGATCAGTTTTAATGATCAAGTCAGTACCCATTACATAGTGTTTCCATATTTTTAATGCATGTACCACAACAGCCAATTCTTTATCATAAGTATTGAACTTTGTTTTAAAAGGTTTGAATTTATGACTTTCAAAAGCAAGTGGATGATTATCTTGCATAAGGACTGCACTGATACCTTTTTCCCACTAGCATCATGACTACAACAAAGAATGGTCTTTCAAAGTCAGGCAGTTGGAATACAGGTGCATTAGTCAAAGCATGTTTAAGTACATTAAATGGGCTTTCTTGTAAATCAATCCATTCATAAGGTGTGTTTTTCTTCAACAAGAGAGTCAAATAATGTGACTTGTAAGCAAAGTTACGAACAAATTTCTTGTCATAGCTACAAAGACCGATAAAAGAACGTAGCTCATGCAAGTGTTTGGGTCCATGCCATGACTAAATGGCTTCAATTTTCTTGGGGTCTACATGTATTCCCTTACCCGATACGATGAGTCCCAAATATTTAATTTCAGAAAGGAAAAATGGACTGTTTTTAGGATTCAAGTACAAGTGATTTAGTTCAATACACGTGGTAAGTGCTCTTTATGCTCTTTTTTAGATTTATTGAATACTAGAATGTCATCAAAAAATACAATCACAACATCTTAATGGTCAATGAAAATTCTGTTCATCATGCGTGTGAATGTGGCTGGTGCATTTGTCAAACCAAATGGCATGACAAGAAATTCATAGTGTCTCATTTGTGTTCTGAAAGCAGTTTTGTATACATCATGATCAAACATTTTAACTTGGTGATACCCAAATTTGAGGTCAATTTTGCTAAAGATGTTTACCCCTTTTAGTTTATCTAATGAATCATCCACTCTAGGAATAGGGAACCTATTCTTGATGGTGATCTTGTTTAAATCCCTGAAGTCAATATACACACAAAAAGTCCCATTTTTCTTCGTAACAAGAAGTATTGGAGCTCCTTATGGTGAACTACTAGGTCTTATAAGTCCTCGATCAAGCAAGTCGGTGATTTGAATTTGTATCTCCCTGTGTGCTCTACAAGGGGGTTCACTACCCGGTATAATATCTATTTTTTGATCTTCGGGGCATGAAGGTGGTATTCCAGGTGGTAGATCATGCATGAAACAATTCTAAAATTGTGAGAGAAAATCATCATGTGAAGATTTATGTGAAATTTTGGTTTCAACGAAAATTTGGTTTACCAACACTAGATATGTTTTTCCTTGTTTTTGAATGGCTCTTTTGGCTTGAGTGTGAGAAAGGAGTGGAATTTTTTGGTGTGCTAGTGTTGCTTGAAAAGAGAAATTTTTATTATTATTAGTGAGAGACATAGTACGGGTTTTATAATTAATCAAGGGGTCAAGTTCATGACGAAATGGCATTCCCAAAATCATATCAAGATCATACAATGGTGCTACCAAAAATGTACGTGCTTATGTAAATTCACCAATGCAAACTTCAACAGTGACTAGGGTTTTGCAATTAAAATGTTGATTATTAAAAATAGTTTTGACCTTGTGAGGTGAAGAAATTTTAGAGAGAGATAGTTATTGTGCCAACCATGCAGAAATAAAATTATGGCTACTGCCATCGTCTAAAAGAATGGTGACATTTTCACCCTTGACTATGCCTTGCACTTTAAGCAAAGTGTGAGGAGATATAGGAGTCCCTGAAGATTGGTTGTCATCATGATCATACTCAAGATCATATCCCTCACCGTAATTAGCTTCCACTTCATTGTCATCGGAATTAGCATCTTTGATGAGGTTAACAGTAGCACCATTGGGACGGTTGTTGTTGAAGAATTTTTGGCTTGGATTTTGGTTGACTCCATTGGATTGGCCATTTCTCTTAACAGGACCTTTTGGAAACTTATCTACATAGCGACCAAATTGAAACATTTGAAACACTTCACCTTTTTATTACCATTAGAGTTTTTAGCAGTTTGTTTGGTGTGAGAGGGTTGTCCACCTTTCTTCTTCTCCACATTAAGGGCCAAATTAATATCCTTTGACAGTGAATCCGGTTCAAACATACCTACCTTAGCACCAATTTGTAGTGATAAGCCAGAGATATATTTACGCTTTAAATTTTCTGCGCGACTGACATGTTCAATAGCTTGCAATTGAATTAAACAATTCCAAAAATGATCAGTGTAGTCTTGGACGTCTTCATTTCAATCCTGTCAAATTAAATCCCATTCGCGTCATGCTTTAGCTTTATACTATGTGGGCAAAAATTGAGGTAAACACAGCTTTTTGAATGCATGCCAGGTATGTGGTCTTTTCCCGTGCTGTTTGGTGGCGTTCCACCACAGTGCAGCGCTATTGGTGAGATGATTTGATGCACATTTTTTACCATTTCATGTTTGGAAAAGCCTTCATCATGAAAATAGTCATATAATTGACTAACCCATGCTAGAACCGTGCTAGCATCTTTAGTGCCAACAAAATCCTTGAAAGTGAAGGCTTTTCTGCTAATTTTGTTTTGCTTGGGAGTAGGTGAAGTTTCAGTGCGTGCAAAATATAATAATTTGTCTTCAAGCTCTTGCCTTTGCATGCGTTCGTATGTGAGAGTTTATTGCAGATTTGAAAGTTGTTCAGCAATTGTGGGTGCCTGAGGAAGGTGTGCCATGATTGCGTGCTTTTTATATTTTTCTCTTTTTTCTTTTGTGTGTTTTTAAATAATAATGCTTAAAAAGGCTATATGGCGATATTTACATATGCAATATGCGAAATAAGTGAGAGAGAGTAAAATAAATAGCAGAAATGAAATGTACTTAGCTGAAAATTGTGTGGGCGTCAAGTCTAGAATGGCGATGTACGAGGAAATTGTCGAAAAGGTGAGCGGCTAGATGGTTGGTCCGTGAGTTGGTCGAGTTCGGTGCATCCAATCTCCCGTATCCCAAAAATAACGACAATACAATCGGAAAATTAATTACTCTTCATCGTAAAATTAAATTGGCAAAAACGATCGTAGTTGCGAATGGCGTAGCTCGAGCAAAACTTGGACAGACGAGGTTGTAAGAGTTCCAATGAGAAGGATATATATATATATATATATATATATATATATATATATATATATATATATATATATATATATATATATATATCTTTCGATTAGTGGTTTCGTGGTGTAGTGGTTAGCACTTTGGACTTTGAATACAGCGACCTGGGTTCGGATCACGATGAGACCTTCTTGTTGGAGTGGTTAAGGAAACCGTCCCATATTTTAATCTTGCCAAGGTGAGAGTTCGAACCCTTATCCTTCTTTAAGGTAAGGAAGGGATGCCTTAGAAATAGTATGGAGGTTAAAAGGGCGGTTGACAGCCGAGGCTAAGGAGCTTTTAGGAGAGGAAGGGTGTGAACTAGTTTTAAATAGGTTTTTAACCTTGGACAATGGGCAGCCGGCCATACTTCTTTTTTTTTTAAAGCCTCACTTTTTAACTAAAAGGTATGAAGCAAGGCGTGCAGCGAGCAGGGTCGACAGCAACAGCGCCGAGCAAGAGTTTTAGGAGATGGCGGTTGATGGTGGCTGTTTCGGCTCACGTGCAAGGAGACAAGGTTGCTCACACAGCCAGGGCGCCCTGTTTGGTACTATCCTTGCTCACTTTCATAGTGATCAATAGAGAAGTTCTTTGGCGGAAAATGTTGGTTCCCACGTCCACTCGGACAAAGGTAGATTTTCAAGGGTTTAGAGTGTGTGTGTGTGTAGGCGGCTCTTCTCACGGTCATGGAGAGCCAGAAGTTGCAATTTCAAGTAGTCCTTGGGTCGATTTCCTCTTCTTGTCGGCTTGATTGCTTCTTCCACCTTTACTTAATTATCTATTTTTCCTTAATTATCCACTGAACGTATCTCTTCAACATTCTTTCCTTGGATTCTGATGTTGGTTCCGAATCATAAAATTCCTCAAAAGCCCTTCAGTTATCGCCTTCTTCTTGATTCCTCACCCGCGTGTCTTCACAAATCCACAAGAATTAATAGTCAATTTAAATTTAAATTGGCCATACCGAGTCTCGATTGTCGTTAAGCAGATTAATTTTTTGACTTGTCGATTTATCAATTGATCACCGATTAACTTCAATTTGCAGATCTAATATCTCCAATTGAAAATTACCCTTTGGAGTTGGAATTTGATTGCCAATTTCCTCAAACCTATGCTTTGATACCACTGTTGGGAGAAAAGGGAGAGACCGGTTGCTTAAAACAATTCAACCTTGCTCATAGACATCACCATCAACCTGTCAACATCTTTTCCCAGTTTCCAAACACACACACACACACACACACCTAAACTATCACACACACACACATACAAAGAGCATGGAATTGACATAGACAAGATTGTAAGAGTGTGTAAGAGAATTGTAAGTGTTAGAGACTTGGTTAGAGAGTGCATAGCAAATTAAGCATAGCATAAGAGTGTAGAGAAGAGAATCTGCAAGAGAAAGGCCTAAATCTAGCCCCAAACTCCACGACACCTATTCTTGTGGAGTTTGGTATTTAATATATTATTTGTGAGTTTAAGGTGCCAAAATTTGAGGCCCCTCTTTTACAACCACTTCATTTTTGTAAATGGCTGAAGCTCATTAGTTCTTGCATGTCCCATAAGGGGAAGTTCTCACTACAATTATTACAGAGCCATAGTGGCTTATTGAAATGAAAATCTAACCTCCACCTCTTTGTCAACTCCCAGCATTCCACTCTACAAAATCATCATCCCCAGCAACTCAGTTAGAAAAATAAAATAGACATGTCATTACGCCAGCTATCCCAATTGCAGCTAACCACTACAACAGGAGGGTGCCCAATCTCGTAACAGTTCCCTGATCTTAGACTATTTCTACAGGGCATCCATATCTGCATATAATGTTTTCATATAAAAATTTAGTTGTTGATTTAGAAGTGTTATCTGGTAAGGCCTTGGCTTTGACCCACTTGCTGACATAACATGTGGCCATAATAATATGCTTGTTCTTTCTTAGAGTTACCTTCTTGAATTACCCCATTAAAATCCAGACCCCATTTCATGAGAATTCCCAGTGGATATACTAGAGTCAGTGGTGTCATATCAAATGTTGTTGGCCTTCTCATTTTTGGCAAATATCACATGTTTTACAAAAAGCTCTAACATCAGCCATCATAGTTTTCCACCAAAGTCTTGTATAAAGGATCTTCTTATATGTGATAACAATGGAAAAGTGTCCTCCTGCATCTCCATTATGAGCTTCAATAATTATCTGCATTCGTCCCCTCAATTGCACACATCTGTGAAGCACACCATGGATGCCTAGTCTATACAGTGCTCTAAACAGTGCCTTTTTCTTACTTTGGAACCAGTCGTCAGGAAACTTCCCGAGCTAAAGAAAATCATAAACATCTTGCCATTCTGGATTTGGTTCCACTTCAGTTGTAGTCTAAAATAACTTAGCATCTACTGGCTCATCGTTTAATGAAGTTTATGAACAACCCTCTGTGCTTCTGGAAATGAAGTCTGCATCACAGTGTGTTTCCCTGACTTATGGAAAATCTTAAATTCGAACTCCATTAAAAACATCATCCATTTGATTAGCCTTCCTTGTATAATAACCTAGCACTGAATACCATTCCCAATGCTTCTCTCTCAGTGGTAGAGTATCCTTGTTCAATAGCAATGAACCTACCACTGGTAAATTAGATCAGGTAGTCCGTATTCCCATCAGTATGGGCTAGTATAGCTCCCATTGCCATGCTAGAAGCATCTACACGTACATGAAAAATCACATCTCAGTTAGGCTGGTGAAGTACTAGCTTCCAATTGATCGCATCCTTTAAGCTTGGTCAATTCATGTAAAGGTATTGCCTAAGATGCAAACATATGAACAAATCTCTTATAGAAGTTTATGTATCCCAGAAACATTATCAATTTAGATATTGTTGTGGACGCTCTGGCTGCTGAATGCACTTGATCTTAACGTTTTCCATTTCAATCCCATTTTTGGACACTATATGCCCCAAAAATTGTCCCTTCCAGAACATGAATACTAACTTCAAGGGGTTCATACAAATTCTCTTTTCTCTGCACCTCTTAGAAACCATCTCCCAAAAAAATAAATGCATTTCTTTAGAGGAGAATATAGTAATATCATCAACAAAGATAGCCAAGAACTTATGCAAGAACTTGTTGAAAATCTCCATCATACATCATTGAAAGGTTGTTGGAGCATTGCATAGCCCAAATGGCATTATCATATACATAAAGGCTCCCCATCTAGTGATGAATGTGGTCTTGACTCTATCTTTAGGTGCAATTCTGAGCTGATTGTAGCCACTATAACCATCCATGAAACTATACATTTTGTGGCGTGCAATCTCATTTAACATCATATCTATAAAGGGCAGTGGAAAAGGATCTTTGAATTTTTTGTGCCTTCAACTTCCTATAGTCCACGCATACCCTTAACTCCCCATTGTTTTTAGGTACCACAACTATAGGAAAGAGTCGATTACTGCTTGTGACTTCTGTGATGAACCCAACTTTGAGAAGATTATCAATATCCTCTTTCACTTTTTTGGCATAGTTGGGATTCATCCTACCTTTTTAATCTGACTGGTCTGGTGTCTAGATTTAATAGTATCCAAGGTTGACATACCTTTGAATCCACTCCTTTCATATCCGTGTGTTTCCAAGAAAATACATCGTTGTACTTCTGGAACAGTTCCTTGGATTTCTCCTTAAAATATGGCTTGAGATGCTTATTGATTTTGATCATTCTGGGATTTGCTTCTGAGCAAGATTAAAATCCTCCACTTCTTGATCATTTGAGAGTAACCCCCTTTCATTTAGCCATGGATTTAGCTTCTTTCTCAGTTCTGATACCACAAGCATAATCATTGAATGAATTACTTAATTCTAGAAGGCCATTCTAAATCTTTAGTCTTCATTTGTTGGGTTTCCTTTATCAAAAAAACTTAACTAGTTTCCCCCTCTAGTTGAATTTGAATTGGTCTCCCCCTCTTTCTAGTGTTGGTTGTTCTGCTAGTCGTCCATCCAACTAGATTGTTCTCTCCCCATGGTTCATCTTAGTGAACTAGCCTAGGTATTGTTTCTTTTGTCTTTTGGCATGATCCTTATTCATGAGAAACACCCCTAAGGTCAATTTCTATCAAAGGATATATATTCATAGGAGCAAGCATCCTTTCAATTTTCTTTGTTCCATACTTCTTGCATAATTCCTCAGGTCTCAGAGACTTTTTCTAGATTTTGGTATTATGGTCAAAGTTTGGTTTGCATGATCATGGATAGCATCAGCAGTTTTGAGCCAAGGTCTTCCTAACAGCATCCCACAGGCTCCTTGCACATCTAATACCAGAAAATTGGTATTAAACTTCTCTTTCCCTACCCTGATTTTCATATTCTCTATGAGTCCAGTAGCTTGGAATACTCTGTGGTCGGCCATTCTAACTCTGAATGGGACTGGTTTCATCTCATTTTTCCCCAACTTCATTCTCAGATGCTCCCGGAGGATGTTCACTCACTCTAGCTCCCCCATCCAAAATTACTGGAGACAGTGGTTCCCATTGCGCTTCCTGATCTTGTAGTCTATCTAACTTATTGGAACCTCGCCATCTTGAATGGATGCCAAGTCCACCGCTTTGGATTTAGCCTCAACTTTTCTCTTTTGTTTGATAAACTTCGTAGCTGCTCGTAATGTTTGTTTGATATCGTCGAATTGGACTGTCAATTTCTATATCCTTCATAGACTTTGACATAGATCTCATCTTACTCATTATGAGAACTGTTATCATAACTGGAAGATTTTTCCTCAGTATCTTTACAATTCCATTCTTCTTCTTTGATGGTCGTTGGCTGAACTCAGTACTCCTTTGTTGGCCGCTGGTTGAACCTGAGACGAAACCTTCACTTGTTGTACCTCATTGGTTAGGCTTTGTACCACACCTATCATGGACTCACCTAGTCCAAATGTTGCCTTCTCCTTCTGGACCTTTGAAGACTGGGGTGGTAGTTTCTAAATTGTTTGAGCTTCAAAATGGTATCTTCTTGGCCAGGTCTTTAGTGAGCTTTGCCGCAAGGGCCCTCTACTCCTGTCATTCATCCACTATCTTCGCTTTACCCTTAGCCTTCCAAACTGCTCTTTGCTGCTCCCACTCTGTAGTTTGTTTTTCCTCTTTCTCCTCTGGGATCTCTTCAATGACTACCCCTTTACACTTGGTTACCACCCTGACTGGCACTGGTTTTGGTGCCTTTTGGTCGGTATTTTATGGCTTTGAACCTTCTCGGAACTCGGCTGCAAAGTGGGCATACTTGCCACATGTGTAACAGTTCAAGCTTTGTTTTTCATAATTTCCTCATCCTCTGTTCCTACCAGTGATCCCTCGTATCTGCCTCTGCCAGTACCAATACTCGCAATACTTGTAATGGCTTCACTTTCTTTGGACCCACTAACCCCTTTTTCCTTAACTGCTTCTCAATTCGTTAGTGCTATCATTGATAAATCCATATCTTTCTTGAAGTGATGAATTCTTATATTCTGCAGTTATTCCATACATGGCCGTAGGCTTTACAGTAAGTGCATTGAAAACATTCATCAGTCCTATAATCCTTGGATCTGCACTTTGAACACCAAATTTCTGTCTTCTTGACTAAAGGTCTTGTCTTTGAGATTTTTGTGGTTTGCTTCGACATTTCTTCCAGTCTTTTGGTCCATGATCCTTTCTTCTTTCCCTTCCTCTTATCGTCTAATTCACTTTCAGATGAGTTCGAGTTGGAGCTTGAACTGGAATTCTCTTCAGAGTAGAAGACTCACTCTCATTGGATTGTCTTCTTTTATGCCCCTTTTCTTTCTTCGCTTGCTGCTCTAATTTCAAAGCTCTTTGCACCAGATCGTTGAATTTTCTTTGTTGGTGCTAGTACTTCTTGTTCTCTCAATTTCTTGCTTCTAAAGACATTTCAAAACCAAGCTCTCATTCTTTACTCAAAAGGGGGTTCTTGTAACTGTCTGGTTAATTCTTTAATTTTTTTAACATAGCTTCTGATAGACAGCTTCCCTTGCTTGATTTTATCAAGCTCGCACAAAATGTCCTCATCTCCCCTATTGTTGATTATTTCAGTCTGAAGGTCTTAATAAGCTTGCTATAAGATCTAAGTTGGCAAGCTACGTAATAAAAATATCAGTTTCAAACTGCCTCCTTTAATGTTTGTGGAAATACTCTCCCCATTCATCTTCATCGATATCTTCGAGTTCTCCATATTGCTCAAAGGCTTGGATATGCACATCGATATCATCTTTTTTCCCACCTTTGAAAACTGGAAAGAAAATCTTCAGATTACTAGCAACTTGATTGGTTCTAGCTTTATGCATTGGCTTCTTCTCTCTGAACCTTCTTTTACTGTAGTGATTTGAATCAACATTCCAATCCTTGTCTGTCTCACTTGCTAACATTGTGTCCATGTCCTTTCTCTTTGTTGACTTATGCATTGATTTGTGACTTTGTTTACTACCTTTTCTTTCTTTGTTGTGTGTCTGACTTTTATGGGATCCACGGGATCCATTCCTTTGCTCAGTCCGCCTTCTCCTGGAATGAGTGGAATGCTGGGAATCCCTTGATTAATCAGTTTTCCCTGGTCCTGGAGCCACATCCGTCTCATTATCAAGTTCGTATTCACTTTCAGAGCCGCACTCTGATTCCTCTGAATTGGGCTGACACGGTTTAGATCATCCATGAATCTGGTAGCTGTTCGTCGACCACATGTACCTCTTTTGAGCGGCATGTCTGATATCTAAGAACTCTAACACTACCTAGGAGATAGGTCGCATGTCTAGAGCAACTTTATCTCAAATCACCGTGATTGCCAAAAATGGAATGAGCTGAACACATTCAAAGAGCTATTCCAAGTTGTAATTAGAGTTAGTTCATATCAGATCAGAGACCAGAGATTCAGATCAAACATAAGTACAGTTGAAAGACAGAACTGGTGTTGAAAATAGAGTGACACTAGAAAAGATAACTGAAACTGGAGTTGTATTATTTAGATAGCGTGTACAACTGGAGCAAGTAATGAATGAGTTTCCAGCTTAATGAGAGTTACAAAGTACATTAGCGAGTGGCTCAAAATATAAAGTATTAGGCTTAGGGTTAGGGACTCGAGGATCGGATCTAAACGATATGCTATTGGATATCGGATATCCAAAATGAAGCAATGGGTCCTATTTATAGTCTTCCTGATTGGTGGCTTGTCCAACTGCGCATTGTAGCAATTACCGTGGTAACTATCCATGGTTTACTACTTCTGGAAGCCTCCATTCCAATCATCCAACATTCGCCTACTAGGGGTTGTTCAGCTATCTACAAAGTTGAAGAGGACATTCATGAGGAGGCCACTTCAATTTCTAGAGTTTGACCGTCAAGGGGCAAAAGATGGCCAAGAGGACCCATAAGTTCTTCGCACAAGCATAGGTTTTAGAGAACCTAAGCATGGGAGCAAAGAAAGCGCTCACTGAAGCCATCTTAAACCGAAATCAAAGATAGTTGGAAAGAAGCCATGGAGTGGGAGCAAAGAATCTTCCATACGATGAATGTTACACCTAAGAAATTAATGACAACTTGAACCGTCAATCACTCACATATCCATTGATTAAATTTGAGCTACTCATGATCAAAGATAGGATGCTAAAAGAGATCAGAGGTAAGAGTAGCTATTAAAGACCCGAAAAAGAGAGCTAGAGCCAACATGGAGGGTCATCTGGGTGAAGAAACACCTTGTATACTATATTCGACATTAAAATGTACCACAACAAATTTGTGAAGATCCACTCTACTGCCAAGTGCCACGGTTAGGAGCTTGAAATCATTTATAGGACTAAAGGAGAACAGGTCAACATGGCTAAACTACCCTCAAATGCCAAACCTAGCGAATGTACTTGCCATTGAAGACTATTAAGTCTAAAACCTTAACATGCACCATGAGAACCTTTATGGGCATTCCAGATATACACGCACCATGCTAGTGAAGATCTCAAGGATGATGCTGACTTGTTTGGAGTCAATAGAGATGAGTAGACAGATGCACCATGGATATCATTCCTCGAAAATTGTGTTCTACTTTGTAAATGCTTTTTTATTTCGCAAGACACTTTCCCTATCAAAACACTTGAATTATCAGTATTGGACTAATTGAGGTTGCTCCAATACTACAAGCTTGTCTGCTATGTCCTTTCCAGACTTTATACCGTCTCAAAGGTGTTATCATTATCAGTCGTTGTAAAATCACAACATTTGTTCTACACAAGCTGCTTATCACCTCGGTTTCCTCTTTGCATCATCGACAGTACCTCAGACCTGCTCAACCCTCAATAGCACAGATTGTCCTAGTGCCTCAGGCTGATTAACAAGCACAGCTTTGAAAATGTTGTTGACACACACTCGTCTCTCTTGGGTGCAGACTATTTGCATCAAAAACATTCTTACAAAAGCAAATAGAACATGACACCCAAAAGAAATTACACATGAGATAGATTCAATAAATTGAAACTTTAGTGGCTGCAACAAGATGAATAATTAGTTAATCATTGTCCCGATGCCATCGATACATGATACACTCAAGCTGGTTTTGTTGGATATGCAAAACTTGAACCAAGTGCATAACTCATGCCATGAAAAACACTCACTGCTGCTACACCATCCTTCTATTTCGTGGGAAGAGGGAGGGTATTTGCCTCTCACAGCAATTCTTTGTTAGTTAACATCCACTTATTGCACCCTTTTGACCAGGTATCGATGACACATCCAACCACCAGCTCTCAAAGATTCTTCAAAAAGCATCGTCCCCTCCATGCAGATGTTCCCTTTCAGTCTAGAGGGAGGGGGTGTGCCCACCTAGAGACAGTTTGTACCCACTTATTGCACCTTTTCGACCTTCAACATTGATGCTAAGTCTACCGACCAGCTCTCAAAAGCATTGTTCACAAAATCATAGTAACCTCCATGAAGAGTCAACTCCCCTGAAGACATCTTTTCTCTAACAAATGGATATGAAAGGCAGTTCCACAACGCATTGTTTACATTCTCCTGCACCATTGAAGAGCCACAAAAACAACAAGCGTAAGCCTCAAACCATGCCAGTTAAAATTTTGTGATTTACTCACTTAAGTACTAAATTGGGTCCTAGCCACATATGAACATTCCCTTTCTACAAGAAGACTGCCAATAAGAATCAAACTTTACTTTCACATCTTAACCTCCCTTTGAAATCTCACAAGGACATTCAAGAATCTGCACAGCTTCACGACAAGTGCAGCTTAGCTATCTATACACTATTCTTGAAAAGGACCACTAAGCGTCTGCACAAAGCGCATGTGCAGAGAGGCTAGCAACTCACAGATTTGACCATTAAACTAGTGGGGTATCCACTAACCTTATAGTTAAGTGGCATTTGGTGCCACTCTGGCCCCCTCTAAACCCCCAAAATTAAAAAATATCCGACAGCCGGGAAAAAAAGATGCAGCACTAAATGGGCAGCTCTCCCTAGCAGGTTATCTGCGGTCTATCAAATTGAACAAATTAAACATATTCAATTTAAAATCCTCATAACTCTGAACAATCCCAATGCTTTTACACGTGCATAGCTCACCTTCTCACACTTTGTGCACTGATCCGAAAACTCAGCAGATTGGTGCAAGCTCTTCACCTTCTTAGAGGCAGTTTTCGAAATCAGGATCCAGTCTTCTATGAATTCACTGAAAACGCATACGGAGACAAAACATGGTAAAACCACAGGCTAACAATGCTCGAGCTAGTCATCAAGGACTATGTTGATCCTAAATAAAATGAAATGCATTTAGCTCCATTAGAGCGACATACCCAGACTGAAAGTATTAAAGCTAATCATCAAAGGCTATGTTGATCCTTAATATAAAAAAATGCATTAAGCTCCATTAGAGCAATACACCCACCTGAATTTATTTGACCCGTCCTCTTCAATGCCCATCAAGGCTTTGATGGCACCACATCGGCTGTGGCCAATGACAACAAGATGCTTCACCTGTGTCCGATGAACAGAACCCAATCAGAAACCCCCCCTAGAGTCAATTCATTAAGAAAAAAAAATTATAACCTTCAAGTGAAGCACTGCATACTCAATGGCAGAAGCAGCGGATGAGCAAGAGTTCTGCGTGCAGATATAAATGATTATGGCTCGTAAACTAAACCATATACAAATTCTGTAAGTCCAAAAGACAATGCAGGAATAGGCCTAACCCCGGTGTAAGGTGGAACCATGTTTCCAATGTTACGTAGCACAAAAGCCTCACCAGGTCCAAGGCTCAAAACAGTGCATGGATCCACTCTTGAATCAGCACAGGCAATAATCATGTACTGTAAAGTTTACAACACAACCTTTTAACATGAAAGCCAGGGAAACAGATTGGTCGACAGAAGATTATGGACATAAGGTACCGGAGGCATTTGAGTTTCCGCCAGCAACTTCACAAGTGCTTGATTTTTTCTGCCCAACAGAACCAAAAATTATAGCCTTTTTGGGTAGTACTGTCCTTGAATGTAAGCAGTGTGGGTAATTTCACAAGTTCACAGTGAAGTTGCCACATGCATGCACACCGTGATATATGTCCCGCTCTACAAACAAGCCCACGACGAAAGAAAAGCCCACAGCTAATCTAGGTAATGCATGCACTTCGACCTTCCAGTGGCCGTGCGGTCTTACATGTAGTTTTCCTTGAATTTGAGATAGCCAGTCTTCAACCTATCCAAGGGTAAAGTCTCCACTTCCGTGGCCACCACAGAAATAGGAGCAGTAGCAGGAACGCTTGACGGAGCCCCTTGCCTGCAAAACAAAATATAATCTCAATCTAAAATGCAACTGTGTATTGGATGGACACATTTAAATAGTAAAAGCATCGCATTACTTGGCCAAGGGATTATGATCAAGCACTGTTCTGTCCTTAAAGACCGTTCCATCAACTTTCATTGCCTGGTCAACAAGAACCACTGAATCATCTACGATTGTAAGAATACTTGTCATCAAGATGAGCACTATTATGGGTAAATTGGCCAATCGACGAAGGCATATACATGTGCCAACACGCACAATTAGAGCAGAGCACCCATAGGATGTGATTGCCGAGCTAATAGCATGCACTGCATGTGCAATTTTAATCAGACAGTAGATATGATTTCCATAATTAACAAATCAATTGATGAGTATCCCATCATAAACATGAGTCTTTGTAGCACATAGATCCATCTCATACTTAATAACGCAACCAGATGAGCATACCTTGCGGCTATCCGATGCTGATGCAGTGACATGAAGCGGGAGGTGGTTTGCACGGCAGGAGCTACCAAAGCTAACGTTGGTCGAGGATGCAGGGAAAGGAACGCAAGGGTGGGTGAGGAAATTCAAGAGGGAAGAGCTCTGGCAAGCACTTCGAGCTGCCATTGCCAAAATGTGGCTTCGGAGGTGAGAAGCCGCAGAGGGAGGAGGAGGAGGAAGAGGCGCAAGCCTCTGCAGCGTGCGATGGTGGGGTGGCCGAGTCGAATCGCCCACCGTGCTGCTTCACGCGCTGCTGCGTCGACAGAAGGGAGCATCGCTCAATTCTCATTTCATTTTCTCAAAATACAAAGTTGAAGTTCCCTTGGACGCACCACCACGTGCATGCAGACAAAGTGCCAAACCATTAACAAGAGGGACACAACCCCTCTTAGCCATTCCCAAATCCCCCCTGTAAGCCATTCCTTGGGCACCACAATTGCCCTCTCGTGAAGAACGTGTATTTAGTAGAGTCCGAATAAGTTTGATTCAACAATTAGAAATAGACTTCCTATATACATGCACCCACGAGAAAGAGCTTTTGAGTGCCAAATATTCATGTGTGCAATCTTTACTCGACTCTTAGCGAGGTCATGTGATGCCTATCACCTTTTGTCCCAATTCTTCATCATTTCCCATTTATGCCATGGACAATTCTCTCTAACAGAATGGTTAAAACCTTGTGTTTACTCCCCTATGCTATCTTGGTACTTGAGCCGACTACAAAGCATGTGCATGGCGAGCTTGAAGGAACTAGGTTGCTTGCAGTGTCGTTATCAAATGCTTATTCTTTCATCGATTACCACTTATACCACTAACAAACCTCTCCATCATGTCCAGTTGATCCTTGTATTAACTCCAATATGCTAGGTACTTTTATCCCTTGTGGAATTTGAGCATGTTTCACGTGGCATGTGCATGGCTAGCTTTGAAGGAGCTATTTGCTTGAAACGATGCTAGAAAAAAGCTTCCTCCCATGGAAATGCCAAGTAAGCCTCTATAAAATTGGGCATATGCACGAGGGGCATATCGTGGTCTACTATATGATGTGAATACCAACTTGGAAGCCACTATATATTAGAGTTCCTTACTTTGAGGTCCAAAGGGGTAATTAGAGGGAATGTTATGGAAGAGCTCAAAATGAGCTTTCTCCCTGAAGCTTTATGACAACTTAGGACAACAAAAAATAATAATATTCTCCTCTCTCTCTCTCTCTCTCTCTCTCTCTCTCTCTCTCTCTCTCTCTCTCTCTCTATCTAATATATATATATATGTATGTATATATATATATGTGTGTGTGTGTGTGTGTAAATATATATATATATATATATATATATATATATATAGGGTATGTTAGTTCAATGAGCTAAAACACTTTAGCTACAAATGACGAGCTTCCTTATAATTGTGTTATTTATGTATATATTTCCATTAGAAATATAGGTGTTGGAAAGGTTGTTTACAAGATTGTGTAGATGGAGTTATTGCACAATTGTATAGCTTTAGCAATGAACATAAAAGGGTATACAATGACACTTGTTAAAAAACATGATATTCCATGCAAGCAATGTCCAAATTTTGCACACAACTAAATTGTCCAACACAAAATTATGGCCATCTATGCAAGCCAAGCAACCATGATGGCATATAAAACTACAATGCTCAATACCAAAACAATATCGTTTGTGCAATCAAAGCTAGCATTCAAAAATAGTACATATTAATAATAATGCTAGATATAAGTATCAAGGCCAAAGGAAATCACAATGTCCATAATCGAAATCCAATATGTGTATATCAAAAGCTAGTTTATGCAAATAATACACTAACCATATACTTTCCATTATGTCTGATAGAAATAGTAAATTTCAAATGCACCTACAATTTCCAATATATCATGTGTGCAAAAATGACCGGTATCATGTGTGCAAGCCCTCTTTTCTTGCCAAATGCCACACGAGAAACATTTGTACACAAGCTAGGAATGTAGCCCTTGGTCTCTTCTAATTTTAGCCCTATCTACCATCTTTCGGCCTTAAGTCCTTTAGTAGATCATTGTGTATTATTTGCTTCCTATTCTATGAAAAATGATGCAAATGAAGTAGTTTATGTTGTCCTTCTAATATTTGATCGAGACTTTTAAGAGATTACACCTCTTGGAATTAAGAGAAACCTATGGGTCACAAGTAGAGTGTCTCAATCCAACATAACTTTAACCTTGCAACATGTGTTTCCAAAGAACTTGTCCCATACGTGTAATCACATAGTAGGTTACAACATGTCACTCTACAAAAACATGAAAATTGGGCACAAAAGAGAATGCACTGCTTAAAATCAACAAGTCAAATAGAAAATTTTAAGGTCTTGTCGTCATTGCATCACAACCATGAGCTTGTGACACCCATATATTTGTGTGAGACACCCATATATTTGTGTGAACCAAATATTTCCTTGCCTTGTGTATATCAAGCTTACATGTGCATGGAAACCAAACGCCTTGTGTATATCAACCTTCCATGCACCTCAAAAACCTATGTGTGAATGTTAAAATTTAAAGCAAACATGCAGAAGAAGAGCTTTTATATGGTCATCAACAAAGGATTTTCTTTCACGTTTCTTTAAGTCTCCGACACAAAGACATTAGAACTAAATCTTTCTTTGATGCCTTACGCACGGTATGGTCCATGTTTTAAAAAAAGATTCAAATGTACCATTTTCTCTACCGATTGTACAAGAATGGAGTATGTGTCCTCCAATGTAAGCCTCAAATAAAGAAAAAAACCAAGTTAATCAAAGATAGAGAACTAGCTCCATTACAATAGGCCCATATCTATTGGGATCTACTCTGCACTTTAGTTTTGACAGACAACTATGAGTAACTAGATACATGGATTTGAATCATCGAGCATTGTTGTCAATACATCTTGCAGGTATGCAAAGAGGGTAAGACTATTTTGTTTCTTAATGCCTCAATATCCAAAGTGACATTTTGTAGAGCTCATACTCATGACTTGAATTTTTGCCAGACAATATCACAAACAAATAAAAGAGAGAAAACTTGAGCAAGGTTCCTACTCGGTGTCCTACCAGCTGCCATGCCAAGCCGAGCAAAAAAGGGTTGTAAAAAGGCAGCAAAAATAAAAGCCCATATCATCACCCAAAGAACCTCCAATCAACATTGCAGTCGAGTACATGGAGAAAGGAGAAGGCAATCAAGGTTGCCCTTGCCATGGAAGCTCCCCCTCATCCACCCCTTGCAGTCTTTGCACCCCCTCACCCTCCCCTTGCAATCTTGATAGCAATCGACAAGCATATGAGATGCGATCTTCTGTCATAAAATCTAATATCTAACTAGCCCCAATTCTTTTCTCATATTAAACTCATCATTTAATGTGGGCGAATAAATAGGAACAAGAGTTAGAATATAGACATGTGCTTTTAGATTTATCTCAGCACGGGACCAAAGGCAATGGGTCCAAATGGGAGATGGTCTAAGCAAATAGCAATGCCAACTAATGGATCTTAAAAGACCTTAGGGTTAGCTTCATTAAAGACCTCCAAATGTTAGTGATAAAAGTCCTTAGACCTAGGACCTTAGGCAAGCTAGGGCTAAGATCGAGGTGGGAACCCGGCCCAAGCTTGAGGTGCTTGTCGTGCTTGCTGACTAAGGTGCTTGTGTGATCAATAAATGGCTTCTTATCATGCCATGCTTCATAAGGACTCTTAGATTGCAAACCTTTAGTAGGGCACCTATTAAGTACATATGTAGCACACAATAGTCTCAAGCTTTAAAAAATGTCGTAAAGCTTGACTCTTGACCATATAATGTACATTAGTTAGTACAATCTTTTCAACTCCCTTAATTGGATGAGAGGCATTGTTGGCACAAGTGACAATATTCTTGTTAGGAACAACCTCAATAAAGGTAAACAAGTCATGATGCAAAGTAATCTGTTTTGTAGAACCACAAACAAAGTACCAAACATGTGACTATATAGCAACGAACATATATGCATCACAAATAGAAGGATCGTAAGTACACTGCACTAAATGTCCATTTTGCATCTACATCAACATCACAATCTCCATTTATAGAATGTCCTACAACAGTTGCACTTATAGAAGATCTGGCCTCTTTCTTCTTGGCTTCTTTGGCCTTCAACTCAGGACATTGTTTGACCAAGTGATCATTAGACTTGCAATAATTTTGATGCATCTTCTTCTTGCCTTTTTCACGAGAATTCCTAGACTAGTTATTGCCAGCAGAAGCACTATACACAAGTGACCCTGCTGCTCATAGAAGAACCTCGAGAAGTGATTGCATTACTCTTACCACTTCCTCTTTCAGCAAAGACAAAAGTCTGTTCTTTTGCACAATGTTCACCCCTGCTCTTTTTTGAAATAGAGTCCTGTAATAGCAATGTGCACAATTCATCAAACATGATAGCTTGAGGGTTTCCTTGGGTCATAAGTCTCCAAGTACTGGCAAAAGTTTGGTAAGATTTTGGTAACGCATCAAGAACAATCAATACAAAGTCAAGCAAGGAATTAGTTGGTTGGTGGTGACCTAGAGGTCTTAGAGTGTATCAAATATAATGAGTGCCTAGACCATTATCACAACTCTTTATGGAACAATGCAATTTGTGCCTCATTGTGACTTGCATAAAGACCAATGAGAATATCCAAAGCCTTTTTTTTTAATTTTGTCAAGTGGATGTGAGAAAAAATGCACTTCAAAAATAATGAAATCAATGCATGAGCCTGTGTGTCTCTTACATCCCAACAAGATTGCAAACAACTCTAACAACAATAGATCTCCTAATGCTTGCAGCATCCTCAACAGAGCCTATATCCATAAAAGGCGAACCTAGCTCTTCGTCATGGGCTTCCCCCCTTCTGTTGGCAAAGGAAAATGACAATAGTATGCACATGTGCATAGACTATCGTGGGCTTCGTAGGTTTACTATTAAGTATACTATCCATTGCCAAGGGTAAATGCGTTGCTTGGTTTGATGTTGCTCCTCTTGAAACTTGTTTTACAAACCATGTTGCATAGGAGCTTGCCTTTCACGTCACTCTTTTATTGATTACTCCGATGGATCCCTCTAAACATAAGCATGTTTGTGATTAGTATCCAATCTAGGAATCCTCATACGTTGATGTCCTTGACTAGATCCTTGTGTTCCTTCTGGCTTGTTTCATTGTTTTCAATAGCCCTAAGTTGCCTCAACACACCATATTTTCCTAGTCTTTGAGATTGAGCCCCACAACTGCACAACCTGAATTTTATCATAATCCTTGTGTCCAAAGGTTAATGGAAGAGCCCTTGTATCCCACTCACTTAGTTTAAGGTATTTGGTTAGTCACAAGTCAACTCTATGTCCAAAACAATGATCGTCTTCTACCAACAAAAAAACTAGTCTTTGACTTCCTATCTTTGGAGCATTATATCACTCTTTTTAACTTCAGAATTGCAAAACTTTCCAACATAAAAGACGTAGAGCTTCTCAAGAGCTTTGTTTGAATTTAAAAAACATATAGTTAGAGTTGGTATTTGAAAGTTATGGTTGTTTTAATAAGAGTTGTTTTTTATGTTTATTCATATCATTTGGGAGCCCCTCGGATCATTTTGGGCTCTTGAGCCCCCCCACTCCCCCCTCGGCGCGCCCCTCACCGGTTAAACACCCCATTTGAGTCCACAAGTAATCTAAGTTTTGCCAATTTCCATGATTGTTTCAAAAAACGTCATTCTAGAAGTGAACAATTGATGTCAAATTTTCCAACTTATGCTTCAATTACCTTTGTATAGGCTCATATCATTTTGGAGCCCCATATCACAGAATGTAAAATTTGGGTATGGCTATGGGTCTACAAGAGTGTTGAAGCCCCTTGGACTTCTTTTGCGCAAAAAACCCACTCTTGTTTGAAAATGATTTGAGTAACAGAGAGCAAGTGTTTTTATTTGCACTTGAGGGCATACGACTCCCCCTTTGGAACCACCAGTCTGTCCCCAAATGTCGTTAGTCCTTTAGAGGAGGCTGCTACAGACGGAAACATCGCGAGCCCTGCAAAATAGCAAAAACACTATACTACAAGCCATGAAACGAACAAATCTGCATACCTCGAATCACACAACGCATAGTCCCAGTTGTACACGAGCAGAGAGAGACAAAGAGCAAGATAGATTGAGAGAGCACGTGAAGGCGCACCTCCTAGAGTGGAGTGCTACGCCAACATGGCGAGAGAGAAGAGGGGAGAGGAGAGGAGAATAACAAAGACACTGGGTGCAATCTCCCCCCTGTGCAAGAGTGACCATTTCCCTCTTGCACGTATTTGATTTATAGATTTCTTGAATGGTCAAATTGGTTACAATTTGGCCGGCCGGTCATAAATGGCCAAAGCTCATAAAAGAGCACTTGAATAATAAAATGTACATTAAATATGATATCCTTTTACAATAGCCTAGCTCGATCAAGTCTTTTCCACCTGTTAGCTGCAATATATAGTAAAATATCAATTTCATAACATACCTCTCCGTTGGAAAGCAACTGTCCTTAGTTGCAAAGATAAAAATATCTGCAAACCATACTTGTCAAAAATAGTGATTAGTATTCTATGTCAGAAATATGACATTGAAAAATAAAAAATTTATGAAACAAGATAACATTGCTTATGCCTGCCGTCATCCACATACTACCTATTCTAGTGTCCCATACCATGGATAACATTGGTCACACTCATCATTTAATATGTCAATTTTCATCAATGCTAATTGCAATTCCATAAATATTGTCACGACAAAAAAATCATCATATAGAGAATCCAACTTCAATTCCAATTCCAAATATAATCCAAATCCAAAATATCTTTCATTTTCTATACCCGGGTACAAAATCATACTAGTTACAGTGGTGGCCAGCCACTGCAGCATGATTTTGTGATCGGTGTTGCTTCATCCGACGAGTCTACACCAACTGCCTAAATCGGCAAATCTGCACTAATACTGCCTAAATCGGCGGATCTGCATTGGATATTGTTTAAAAATCATAAATCTAAAGTTTATTAATGTGCTGCCTAAATGGGTGGATCTGCACCAAGATGAGTAGCTACACACTGCCTAGATCGACGAATCTGTGTGTGCTTGATCAATGGACTAGACGAGACATAAAAATATAACATTTATCACATGTGTGAGACCAATGTGGAGCATGGTTGAGTAGGAGGGTACTTACAAACCGTTGTTTAGTGTCCCAGAGCATAAGGCCTTAGCTCACATGAGTGGCTACATAGCTTAATGACAAATGATCGTAATGAAAAATCCGTATATGGCATCTAGAGGTTCTCTGATATGTTCACGTTGTGCTTAGTTGTATTTGCAAATATGGTACTCAAAGAGAAAGCACTAAATGTGATTTCTTATTCAATTCAACAACAATTTAGCTAAATAATAAGTACAGTGACGTTTGAAAAGACGTAAAATAAGACCTTGTTGATGGGCACACTTTCCCTTGAAAATTTACAGATTTGAATTAGGATTGTGTGTGAAACAAATTGTGGTTTGATTTGTGAATGGCAATGGGCAAACGACATAAACATGACCAATTACCAATGCACAAGGATGATTTGTCGCCTTTTAATGTAAAGTTAACAAAAAATTAGATTTATCAATTTGAGACTAACTTGTGCAAGAATAAAGACCATTAGCAAATACATTATCCAGAAAACTAATAATGAAGAGATTCATCATTATCAAGCCAATTGATGGCAATCAAGATAGAGATACAGAGTGTGAATAGTAATGACCACCAAGACACTTGCTCTTTTGCAGTTGGACAAGAAAGAAGCAAGCAGAACAGATGATTATTTAACAGGAGCGGGCGATGAGGAAATGAAAATTGAAATTTGATGTCGAGTATATTATAGGCATAGATGAAAATCTAGAAAAATGACAGTTGAGAAAATAAAAAATAAAAAAATTAGATGGGCTTTCTGTCACCATAGATACGGTGAACCTCTGCCTCCCAGTTGTAACCCACAGCAACTGGGGTCATTTCTTTCCAGTCAGAGTGGTTGTGTTGTGGTTCTTGAGACTGCCACGGGCCATATTCGAGGCGAGAAAAGTAAGGTTTATGATCGTCGTACCAAGCATCAGGAAGGGTAAGATTGGTAGCGAGGATGTGTTCACGTGCGTGGATTTCGGCTCTGTGTTCTGATAGATGGTCAGAGAGATAGGGTCAATGATCATCCCATCGATTTCCAATGCAGACATCACGAAAGTCCGCAGACATACGTGGTTTGTGATCAGTATCATACATGATGAGGGTATTGTGGGGGTTATTACATGGAATTTTACCAAAGACATTGTGGAAGTGGTCGGGTGGTACATAATGAAAGGACTAATAGACATTATGCTTGATAGACCTATCCCAAACTTTAAACATAACAATAGGAAAGCAGCCCCACTGTTGGTTGAGGATTAGCGCTTTACGATCCCGAGTGGTTTCCACCGTCGGTGAGTGCAGTAAGTCGAAGGCATTAATGTAAAGAATTTTATTGGTGATGTGTATTTCCCCTGTGTGAAGTTTTGATTTATCCCACTCGATGTTTCCGGGGCGAGGTGTGCCGAGGTCCTGAAGGCCACGAAATTCTGGTTGCCCTTCAACATATTCATGCCAAGCACGGAGGGTGTTGGGTACTAAATAATCTGTAATTGAGCGACCAGTGGGAAAGTAGCGACAGACTTTGATACCCCAGCAGATGTCATTGCCGACGGCGTAATCCTGCAGAATAGAAATCCTAATGTCGTCGAGAGCCATGAAAAAGGTGATTCGACACATGTAATCGAAGCACTTGCAAAGAAGTCGGCGTGTGGAGTACCAACAACAACACCATGTGATAATCAGGGAGGTGAGCACGAAAAGATCTCCGTCAATGTCCATCTATTGTCGGATAGTGAGTCAAGACCCGCCGTAAAAGCTTCCACAAGTTGTACCGTGTGCTAAAGAGCGTGCTCAATCAACAAGGCAAGTGGTTTCCTTAACATGCTCAAATAGTGCCTTGTCTCCACAAGCTGTAGCAACACTAGAACAAGAAGAGCACCAGCGTCAGCAAAAGAAAGAGAGAAAGAGAGTGGCGGGTGGTGAGGGTGTGTGGGCAATCATCAAATGAGATAGAGAGAGGGACAGATTGTCGCCCTATGCATGGTGTGGGCAACAGAGATGATGCTGTGGTGGGTTGGAATAATGAACTGCGCATTTGGTTGGCAGTTGGTTTTATTATTAAAAAAAAATAGCAGCCGTCTCTTTTTCCTTTTTCTGTGGTGGTGTGCATCGTGCCATGCGAGGGGTGGGAGGGTGCGTGCTGCAGCCCTGCAACAACAAGCCGTCAGTGGTGGATGTTGAACGAGGTATGGTAGACAAAGAGTGTGCACGCAAAGGAAACCCATTTGCAACGGTCGAGGTCCGCTCCTTAGTGCACTGGCTGCTAGGTGGGTGACACCATGCAGGTAACTGAGAGAGAGGGAGAGTTATCGGAATCTACAGGAGATTACGCATGCAACAGTTGCACGTCACAGACTTCAAGTAGAAGTGTGTGTGCATGGTGGTGAGATTTTGACAGCAAGAGCCACCCTTTGAGCAACCTCGGCATGTGGTTTGCATGTTGTAGGAGTGTGTGTCTGTGCATGTACCTAAAAAGAGAAAGCAATGTAATGCATGCGCCGTCTGTGGTTGGATGAGAGAGAGAGAGAGAGAGAGAGAGAGAGAGAGAGAGAGAGAGAGAGAGAGAGAGAGAGAGTGCCGCAAGGTTGGTGAAGGCTACAGGGCGGCTGAAGAAGCGGCACCGAGAGAGATCGACGGGAGAGAGGAGACTGAACCCTGGTAGTTGAGCAGGTGGTAGGTAGCCAATGCATGCGGAGGCAGTTGACTGAGGATTGTGTGTGGCGCAGCCACTTGAACATAGAGAGGAAAATTGGCGCAGGAGTGTGGTTGCAAATCAATCCTCATGGCGGTTGGTGACCTGTGGGGATGAGAGCGAGCTGAGTGTATGCATGTTGTAAGTTGGCAAAGCTACAGACGTGTGAGCATGCGGAGAGCAAGAGAGAGAGGGTTGGATGTGATGATGAGGTTGGTTGATGTGGTGCAGACAACAGACGATCATGTGGTTGGCCATGCACTGTAGCCGGTCACGCACTGGAGTAGTCGGCCATGCACTGGAGTAGCCACTTGCTCTCGCAAATATGGGCTGCCCCATCATTAGGGCAGATGTGGGCCATTGAAAAACAACGGCTGCATACAATAGTAGGAGCTAACTTAAGTGAGGGAGTGAGTGAGGCAGTGATCAGAAGGGGTTCACGGGTGGTTAACTTAAGAGAGAATTGTGGGTGGTTTTTGCCAAAAGAGAGAGACACCAGTAGGAGAGAGATAGAGAGATAGTTCGAGTGCGTCCTGGCTGTCGATGTGTGCATACGCCATAGGAGTTGGAGCTGCTTTTATTTAAAAATAAAAAGTGAGATCAGATTGGGGAAAAGTGAGAGGTGCATGCAAAAAGAAAGGAAGGGAGGTTTCTGGATGGTCGCCATGAGCAGTGGCAGTGGTGGTTGAGAACTTCGATGTGCAAAAATGCATGCGCATTGTGGGGCCATAGCTTACCGAGAATTGTGGAGTGGCTCGACTGACGATTCTCATGGGAGTAGCACACGATGTGCAGCTCAAAGCTATGGTAGACTCCTACTATCGCCAAGCTAGACTCATTTGTCAAAGCAGCAGACGGCCAAGAATGGAGCTTTTTGAGATTTTTTTTATTTTTATTTTTTTATAAATGTTTTATTATTAATACCTTGGAAGTCTCTTGGAGCTCTGCTTGGAGCTTTGTCCCACAACTAGGGAGCAAGAAAGGCGGAGCTGACGTGGAAACAAGAAGTGTTGGACAGATCCAAACACCTTAATTTTCTTCTTCTCCTACTACTAGAATTTTCATATTCTTACATATATATCTCCAATCTAATTGAATAATATTCGATATACTTGCATACATCGACATATGCGTCTCGCTATTACTTATAATGATGCTAATAATGCTAGTTAGGTTTCCCTAAGATATTATCATTATTACTATTTGATTCGTGTCACTTTCCCTCATCACAAATTGAAGAATTACTATCAATAACGTATCCAAAAATTTGCAATAAATAAACAACATCAAGAAGGAATTAAATTTATTGAATAAAACAAAATAGAACTATGTAACAGTACTTAGCTTTTGTGCACAATCGCGGAGAGCCATGTTGTCGAAGAGAAAATTGTACCCTTCAAGTGTGTTACCAAGAGCGTCACCTTGGCTCTGATACCACTGCTCCAGACAGAAACATCGCGAGCCCTGCAAAATAGCAAAAACAATATACTACAAGCCATGAAACAAAAAAATCTGCATACCTTGAATCACACAACGCATAGTCCCAGTTGTACACGAGCAGAGAGAGACAAAGAGCATGATAGATTGAGAGAGCACGTGCAGGCGCACCTCTTAGAGCGGAGTGCTACGCCAACACGGCGACAAAGAAGAGGGGAGAGGAGAGGAGAATAACACAGAAACTGGGTGCAATCTCCCCCCGTGCAAGAGTGACCATTTCCCTCTTGCACGTATTTGATTTATAGATTTCTGAATGGTCAAATTGGTTACAAACTGGCCGGTTGGTCATAAATGGCCAAAGCTCATAAAAGAGCACTTGAATAATAAAATGTACAAAGGAAATGGAGCTCTTGCACTTTGCACTTTGCACAATGTGTGTGTGTGTGTGTGTGTGTGTGTGAGAGAGAGAGAGAGAGAGAGAGAGAGAGAGAGAGAGAGAGAGAGAGTACCCCCCAAGCTAGCCCCCTCCTTGCTTTACTCGACCCCTCTTCTAGCACTATCTGGCACCTGATTGGACCTCCTCAAGCTTGGCCAATCACAGGCTTGGTGCATATCAAGCAGCAAGGGTAGCCTTGGGACAAGTGTCCCTCTTTCCCCTTTGAGAGAGAGGACTTGATGAATGCATAGACAATTAATTAAATTAACTAAATTATAATTGGACCCCTTGGGAGGCCAACCAATAGGCTTTAGGCACACCATGAGGACAACATGAAGAGGAGCTTGACAAGTGTCCTATTTGCTTTCTTTGTACCAAGCTTGCCTTGTGAGGGTGTGTGTGTTCTCTCTCTAGCCCCTACAATGAGGGCTCGCCCCCCTTGTGTAGGGATATGCATTGACTTTTGAACATCTTACCCCCTCAAGAACCTTAGTCATGGAGCACCTTAGCACCTTGGTCATTGAGCACTTAAAGCACCTTAGTGAGCAAGCACGACAAGCACCCCAAGCTTGGGCTGGGTTCCCACCTCAAGCACAACCCTAGCTTACATAAGGTTAAATGAATTTTAACACTAACCATTGGAGGTATTTAATGAAGCTAACGCTAAGGTCTTTAAGCTCCATTAGCTAGCCTTGCTCTTTGACATATCATCTTTCATTTGGACCCCTTTACGATTGGCCCTGTGTTGAGATAGACCCGTAAGCACGTGTCTATATTCTAACCCTTGTTCCTGACTATTATCCCACATTAAATGATCAGTTTAACATGAGAAAACCATTTGGGTTGGTTAGATATTAGATTTTATGACGCTACACATGCAATGGGGGTCACGTGTTGGGAGTGGCCAATGAGAGAATGTGTGTGTGTGTGTGTGTGTGTGTGTGTGTGTGTGAGTGAGAGAGAGAGAGAGAGAGAGAGAGAGAGAGAGGAGGCGGAGAATTTCACTGTTAGCAAAAACAAACCCAAGAGACCTTCAAGATTTGTCCAACAAGATTTTAAACTTAATATATGTTATGTGAGAGAGAGAGAGAGAGAGAGAGAGAGAGAGAGAGAGAGAGAGAGTAGGTAAGACCGGAAAGATGAAGGCGACGGAAGAAAATGAGCTTTTCATATGCCGTCTTCCCCTCGTTCACATGATGTAATGATGGATTTAGGGTGCTATTCTTTGTAGAGCTTCCATCCAATGAGCGCTACTCCAATGGTTTGGCTTCAATGTTGAATGCCGTTAATCATGGTCTAAGCAGAGCTCTCCACATGCCCCGTTGAAAAGAGGATGGAATACATAGTTTTTCGAAGGGAGGGTTCGCCCAACGTTTTGTGCTTTTGCTCCAATGGGCATTCGACGTAGTGTGACCATGAACGTGCTGCTTTCTCTTCCGTTGGATCGTGTGAACCCAACTTAAGCTCACATGAGAGTCTCTCTTCTAATGGCGTTTCATAAGAGCATATATACACATGAAATGTCATCCTTCCTTTCACAAGACTTGGATGGAAATAGAGGCCACTTATACATCGCTTGCCCAAAGTCGGGCATGCTAACGTGGACTCCAGGCGGCAACACGCAATTCAACAAGCAAAAAGACACGCGCCCAAGAGAATGGATAGCAAAAACCCCCTGACCAAAGCTTGGACGGGCATAGAACCCACGTCACGACAATGAAAAATATTGGACGCAACCAATAGGCTACACGTAACTTGTTGACTATGGACTCATTTATTTAATACTAGCTTGCGCGACCCGCCTACTACCGGCGGGTCTTGCTCGCTCTTACTATGACACATGTTAAATTAATTTAAAGATACTTGTTTACATGATGTCAAATGCCGATTTATTCCACTGCATGTTGGGTGAGAGAGAGAGAGAGAGAGAGAGAGAGAGGGGGGGGGGGGGGGGGGGGGAGGGAGAAGATTATCATGCGAGTTATTGTGCATTTTCACTTATTCTTGCAAACATTTCATACGGATTTTCCTTTCTCTCTCTACCTTCAAAGAGAGAGAGAGAGAGAGAGAGAGAGAGATTGCACAAAAGCAATTGTATGTGATAATAATACTTGACAATGTACACGCATAACATGTCAAAATGGGCATCTATAACTATGATCGGGCCTTGCTGGGTCGATTTGCACATTGCCACATCCATCAAATGCACTACTTGACAGAAACACGTTATGATTGGAACATCTTTTCCATAGGGATGGTAGTAGCATCTATTGGGCGTGCACATGTATGGATAATTTTGTTGTTGATAAAGGAGAGAGTAGCCTTCGATCCTACATGCTACTGAAAACCAGAGATGTGCGCATTGTTTAGGTGCATCCATAACTATGATAGGGGCTTGCTGAGTCGACCTGCACATTGCCACATCCATTAAATGCACTACTTGACAGATGTAGACTATGATTGGTATATCTTTTCCATAGGGATGGTAGTGGCATCCACTACGGCGTGCACATGTATGGGGAATGCTGGACATGTCTTGCAATCAATGCACTCCATGAGACAACATTGCGGACAGGAAGCTCATCGAGCACCTGTTGCGCTTTGAGAGGTGCACCGCACTTGACATACATAGTGCCCTTTAAGAAGTGACTGCACTTGACATACATAGTGCCCATCGTGCAATCCATGCTCTCCATGAGACAACATGCCTCCAAGATGCAAGC
Organism: Adiantum capillus-veneris; assembly: GCF_014529385.1. NCBI lineage: Eukaryota > Viridiplantae > Streptophyta > Polypodiopsida > Polypodiales > Pteridaceae > Adiantum > Adiantum capillus-veneris. The sequence continues at coordinate 10,188,914 of NC_140944.1, forward strand.
GTATGTGATTGCCTATAGAGAGACACCCTCACTTCACATCTGAATGCTACCTGGGCTTGAGGCCGCGCAATTGGCCCGGCCTGTACATGCGTGTGTGTGTGTGTGTGTGTGCCTTCAAGATGCAAGCGTATGTGATTGCATATAGAGAGACACCACACCCTCACTTCGCATCCGAACACTACCTGGGCCTGAGGCCGCGCAATTGGCCCGGCCTGTACATGCGTCTGTGTGTGTGTTCTTCAAGTTTTCTCTCCCTGGCTCTCCTAGTCCGTACATAATTGGCAGAAGCGTGGACAGCCTCCATTGACTCTCTCTCTCTCTGTCTTTGAGTTCGCATCCTGACTGGTGCTCAAAAAAAAACTTTTTTCCAAAGCTTGGCCAACCTACATATGAGAA